>NC_140962.1:122224876-122542376 GCF_056783735.1 Eptatretus burgeri | reverse complement strand
CTAGGATATTACTAAAACTCTCATCTTGTATATATGTATGTATGTTCCCAAAATACAGCCAAAACGGTAGACGATAGCACAAAAATTTTAGGGCCACCTTACTCACCATTCGCCTGCGGTGTGCAGTATCAAGTTTCGTTCAAATCAGGCAATGAAAAATATTATTTAAAAAAAACAATTCCCGATTCAGTCAAGTCCTCTTCGGGATTATTTGATCAATGCAAACCTCAGCGGTATAGTTTGCTGGACCTTTTTTCTTTTTATTTTTTTGAAATGATTTTTAGCTCGCCTGTTCGAAGAACAGAGAGCGATAGCGATACCCCCGGCGTGAGCGTCAACGTGAGCATCAGCGTCAGCGTGAAAATTTTAAAGTTTTTTTGTGCAAGTTATTTTTTCCTTTCTAATGCTTTAATCTACCACACTATTTTTTATACGCCCGATATATATATATATATATATATATATATATATATATATATATATATATATATATATATATATATATATATATATATATATATATGTATATATGTATATATATCGGGCATATTATGTGATACCGGTCCGTCCGTCCATCCGTCCGTTCCTCTCCGCACTCTAACTCCCAAAGTTTTCAACTTTCATGTTTCATATTTGGTACATAGGTACAGACTGTGGAGACGGTGTGTCGTGACATACGTTCGTCATCTAAAGTGGTTGCCATGGCAACCAGGATGCTGTTTTCCATCCGTTCCTCTCCGCACTCTAACTCCCAAAGTTTTCAACTTTCACGTTTCATATTTGGTACATCGGTACAGACTGTGGAGACGGTGTGTCGCGACGTACGTTCGTCATCTAAAGTGGTTGCCATGGCAACAGGATGCTGTTTTCCATGTAGTCGCACAATTCTGTATATACCTTCTTGTGCGGGCGTATATTGTGCTCACTTGCACTCTTGTTACTGAACACAATATAAAAATACATATATTGCTTTAAAATTATTTGGATCAGATTTCACTGCTATGCTTTATAAAAAATATTATTAGACTTGTCTTTTAAAAACGATAAATGTATAAACAGGCGAGCATTGGTGGCTTTGACACCAACTCTGGTTTATCAACCGCTGTCACAACGGGAACCCAACAGGTTCACGGGTCGTCTCGTGTGTGTGTGTGTGTGTGTGTGTGTGTGTGTGTGTGTGTGTGTGTGTGTGTGTGTGTGTGTGTGTGTGTGTGTGTGTGTGTGTGTGTGTGTGTGTGTGTGTATATATATATATATATATATATATATATATATATATATACATATATACATATATACATATATATCAAATTTCTTAAGAGCAAATATATTGTGGCATAATGTTCTCAACAACATAGAAAAGAAAAGTTCAAGGCAGCGGTCTCGTTGCCTATAGACTGCCTGGGTTTTTATTGATTAAAAAAATATTTTCTTGTCGGTTTGGATTAATTTGAAGCAACTGTAACTCCATAATTTTTTTCTCTCCGACAAGCGTTTCCATGTTTCGGGGAGGGGGGGGGAGGACAGACAGAGCATTACCCCATTATATTTACAGATAACGGTATTAAATAAAAGTATGTTGTAAAAAAACAAAAACAATAATGACCACACTGTCGTCCCAACTTGTGACACAAAATATATATATTTTTTGCCTCTTCTGTCCAATCAACTCCCTCGTCCTTGCTGTTAAACGGCTCAGCTTAGAATCTCCAATCTGTCTCATTAATCTCGTTCCGTGTCTGTCCCATGTTCCCATGTGAACGAATAAGATTACAAAGAGCAGTGTCTGTCCCATGTTCCCATGTGAACGAATAAGATTACAAAGAGCAGTGTCTGTCCCGTGTTCCCATGTGAATGAATATGATTAGGTAGAGCCGTGTCTGTCCCGTTTTCTCATGTGAATGAATAAGATTAAATAGAGCCGTGTCTGTCCTGTGTTCCCATGTGTATGAATAAAATGATACAGACAAGATTCTTTGTGATTCCGAACAGGGGATGATTTACTATATATCTGTTACCTCAGTTTTGTCATGTACATGTTTGTATTTGTGTGTGTCCCTCTCTTCCGCCCTCTCTGTTGTAATAAATATTTTGTTCATGAAAACCTGTAGGTGGTCAATCTGGGTACGGGATCTTGCCATTAAGTGTGAGTAAATTGGTTTTAAAAATTGGGCAACAGGCCAATTGGGAAACACATTTAATGTGCGATTAAAAGATTAACTCGACACCTCTCATCCATGTCAGCCTCTGACACGGTTATGTCAGAACGAGCTGATTCATCACAGTCACAGATGTTTAACCCCAATATGGGGGTGTTCACAAATTCCAGAATGCTATGTTTCGGGAGGCGTGTACGGGCTTGATTCAACCTCAATCATTTTTATTCGACATATGATTAGATTTTTTGCGACCCTTATCGTGATTAACACTTGACCCAAACAAAGCCAATGGAAATATGACGCAAAAAACCTGAAGAGTGTATAATCAGAAAAGGCCTACAGGCCTAAGCGTGCTCGGTCCACCAGAAAACCAAGATGGTGGCCATATCATTTTGTCAGTGTGCCATGGCGGGTGGAGTCAAGTGACCATTGTGGGTGTGGTCCAGCAACTGTCTCACCAATGGGTGCACATTTCAAAATCGACCCCAACAAGAACCACAACAGCAACAAGAACAAGAAGAAGCTCTTGTAGACCTGTACAAGTCTCAAGTAAAAATACTGGATGAAATAAGGAAAAATGAAAATGCTGTTATCTTGATGTTTCACAAACAGGTGCAGCATCATTATCAGTAGTAATCATTAAAGACAATGAATAGACAGATTATGGCATACAAGGATTTGAAACTGGCTCCTTTGAATCACGAGTAAAGAGACGTTTTAAGAGAATCACTAATAGACCAACCTGAAACTCACAAAAACTTTGTTGAAATATCAGAAAAGTAATACAGCAGAGTTTGAACATGCAATTGTGATGTTCCATGATATTTGTGTAGGTAGTTCAGCAAAACTTGGAAAAGGCTAAATGAGATCTTTTTTTTTCTTCTCACATTACAGATTTTACTGACTGTTACAGAGGCTGGGATTGTGTGAAAACGCCACAAGTTTTCCGTTTCTGAAACTTATAACACCGAAGAGCGCACTCTTGTGGTTGATTCACAAGTAAGCACCGAAGCGGACTGGGAAGATTCATTGCATTTATTCATTTATTGTCCATATGAAAAAAATGGAAATTTAACATCTACTGGCAATTGAATATCAAAGCTTGAGAATGATGAGGGAAATGGGAGGATTGAATGATGGCGCTTCTTTTCCGTGATCCTTTTGTTATTCTATTTTAAAACTTTTACCCAATCAATTTACAAGTAAATAAAAGGAAAAAAAAAAAAAAAAACAACTACAAGGGCACGCAGTAGAGCGCAATCCTCCACCAAGCTGAACAACACGTTTTGTATGCCACTGATAGATCAGATCTGGATTCAGACCTAAACGAAAATCGAATCGGCTTGTTCTTGTCACTGAAGCAACTCATCCATCTAGTTTTGTCATAACCTGTCCATAACTTTTTGAAATATGCTACACTTAAAAATTATCAAATCCGGATCTTCACCAAAATCGAATCATTTAGTCATTGTCAAACAACCAACATGTCCACCAAGTTTCGTCGAAATCCGCCCGCAATTTTTTCAAACTCAGACTAGACGTCTCCAAGGTGAACTTACCTGTAGGCCATCCTGCCAGACCAACTCGCATTAAAGTCACTCCTAAAGAGCCTGTTTAAGGTGTATGTGCTGCATGCTTGGAGTTCGCTGTACAATTAGCACGACCCGCAAGAGGTAGCAGTGTCTGGTGTGAATAAAGCACAAGCATAATGAGCCAAATGGCCTTTACCTGTCTACATTTGATTGTATGATCTATATAAATTATTGTACCTGTTGGCGACAACACGCCACTGATTAAACCAAAGAAACAGAATGACCCGAAGAGTTTTGTACGAGAAAGAATTCTCAAAGAGCAATGGTGCCCATTTTTACTCGTTCGTTCTTTACATAAATTGAGTGATTGAGAGGATGAGTGAGGTACGCACACTTGTCTCTAAGCCATTTAGCCTGGGTTTGAATCGTGCCGCAGATACAAACTGCCATCACATAGTTTTACATGCAGAGTAACTCATCAATGTGGGTGCTGTCCTTCGGATAGACGTTAAGCCGGGTGTCCCACCCACGGGCATTAGTTGGTGGACGTTAAATATCTCAAGGGGTCCTTCAGGATGAGTCGCGAAGCCATTGCCAGCATCCTAGCCAAATTCCAAATTGCTGTTCTCAGCTCGAGGGGCACTGCATCACAGGGATGGCAGGAAGAATTTAAGCTATGTGCAGCCATGTGCTGCATACAAAAGAACACAACTAGAGAAAAAAAATTAATAGTTACCATTTCAATTACAGTATTATGCATTGGACGAGGGTTATCACAAATGGTTGTTCAGACAGACATCACTATAATGAAGTTACTTCTTAACTGATGTGGTAGCAGCATGATGAAACAAACTTGTCCAGCAAGACAACCAGAACTGTTTTGTATCGGATGAGTATTTCACATATACGTCGCCACTCTGTGACCTGCTGGGGCCGCTCGTTTGTCTGAGGACTATGCCGGGCCCGCTGGCCCCCTGTTTAATTCCAACGAAGATATCCATCCACTAAAACACAGCAAAGGTGAAAGGGCAACAAGTTCTGGCAGACTACCATCAGCAGGAATGAGATCGCTGCTGAATAAGCCAAATGAAGGGAGCTGTCAAGAGAACATTTCCAATGAGCAGGCCCATAATCAAATCATTTTCCAAAAGGAAGTCACAGCAGAAACTTGATGCACCACCCAAAAGGAAAATTCAGACATTGTTGAATTAAGTGACAGAGAAGTTACTTGTCAGCTGGAGTAGGCTATGTATATTTATTGATCATGGTGAACATGACTGTCAGATTCACTGGAATAGAAGCAAGCATAGTGGTCATGGTAGATGACCATGTTCGTTCTGTTATGTTGATAAATGAGTGAGATTTGAAGATTGAGAGTTGTAATTATTCATGAAGAAGTGTGGAGATCAATGACATCACCAGTCTTGGACAGGTAGAGATTGCACTGAAACTGTTATAAACAAAACTGTTGTGAGGCACCAGAGGACTGCAAATACACTACATGGCCAAAAGTATGTGGACACCTGCTTGTCCAACATCTCATTCCAAAATCATGGGAATTCATATGGAGTTTGTCACCCCCCCCCCCCTTTGCTGCTATAACAGCCTCCACTCAACTGAGAAGGCTTTCCATTTGATGTTGGAACATTGCTGCGGGCATTTGCTTCCATTAAGCCGCAAGAGCATTCGTGAAGTCAGGCACTGATGTTGGACAATTAGGTCTGGCTTGCAGTCAGTGTGGCAATTCATCCCAAAGGTGTTTGATGGAGTTGAGGTCAGGGCTCTGTGCAGGCCAGTTAAGTTCTTCCACACCAATCTCGACAAACCATTTCTGTATGATACTCACTTTGTGCATGGGGCATTGTCATGCTGAAACAGGAAAGAACCTTCCCCAAACTGTTGCCACAAAGTTGCAAGCACAGAATCATCTAGAATGTCAGTGTATGCGGTAACGTTAATATTTCCCTTCACTATAACTAAGGGGCCTCGCCTGAACCATGGAAAACAGCCCCAGTCCATTATTTCTCCTCCACCAAACTTTACAGTTGTTACTGCATTCAGGCAGGTCGCGTTCTCCTGACATCCGCCAAACCCAGATTCGTCCATCAGACTGCCAGATGGTGAAGCATGATTCATCACTCCAGAGAACGCATTTCCACTGCTCCAGTCTAATGGCGGTGAGCTTTACACCACTCCAGCCGACGCTTGGCATTGCGGATGGTGATCTGAGGCTTGTATGTGGTGCTCGGCCATAGAAACTCATTTAATGAAGCTCTCGACGAACAGTGCTTGTGCTGACGTTGCTTCCAGTCAGATTGGAACTCGGTAGTGAGTGTTGCAACAGACAACAGACGATTTTTCCATGCTCCGCGCTTCAGCACTCGGCAGTCCCGTTCTGTGAGCTTGTGTGTTCCACAACTTCATGGCTGAGCTGTTATTGCTACGAGACATTTCCACTTCACAATAACAGCATTTACGGTTGACCGGGACAACTCTAGCAGGGTAGAAATTTGATGAACTGACTTATTGGAAAGGTGGCCTCCAATGACGGTGCTACGTTGAAAGTCACTGAGCTTTTCAGTGAGGCCCATTCTACAGCCAATGTTTGTCTATGGAGATTGCATGGCTGTGTGCTTGATTTTATACACCTGTCAGCAATGGGTGTGGCTAAAATAACCGAATCCACAAATTAGATGAGGTTTCACATAATTTTGGCCATGTCGTGTTGCTTTAACTTCCATAACTGCTCGATATTTACTCCTACCTTCTACGAACCAGCTCAGCAGGCTTGACGTTTGACCGAAGACAAGAATTTGGTCAGGATGCCAGCAACCTCACCAACTCATCAGACACCTTCTTCCTAATGGCCACAATTATTCCAACATTCTTGTGGGGTTGGCCGAGGGAAGCTTGACCCAAATATTTCTCGTGACATTCATGATCAGATTCCTCCAAACTTCCCTGTCCTGCGCTGCTTCCTGAAGCTCTGGCAGAGACAGTTTGATTGTAGTCTATACTCCATCTATCCAGCACAAGCAAGGTCTGCCTGCCTTTTCCTCTCTCAACCATACCTTAGAGTTTTCACCAGACTTCCATCTTCTGCATCCTTGCTGTTTAACTTGGTCCGACATTTAAAAACTGCCCCTGAAGATTTTAATGTTCCAAATGACCCAACTATGCTTCTTTTTTTTAAAGTATCTTTGCAATTACAAAATTTAAACCAAATTGCCAAAAAATAGATCACCATTTTAGTTTGTACAAGCACACGGAATAAGTGGATTGAGAGTTTAATAATATTTTATCACCGCCTTAGAGTCCCATGGGTGTTTAACTCTTGCAAAACAACAACAAAAATGCAAAGCAAAGCATCAAAGGCCACTGGAAAGACGAGGTTGAGCCTTCCTCCTGCTCTCATTAGCATGGGGGTGTTAGATCCAGTTAAGCTTCTCAATGATGACCCCAATGTGCGTGAATGGCATATTATTTCCAGTCAGTACTTTTCCACATCACGTTGGAAAATGGTCAATAAACACCCTTCCACTCAGGAGGAATCAATGAAGCAACCTTTATCAGATGAGAAATCGAAGAGAATCACTGCACTCGTGAAGCCTCGTAAACGTGGAAAACGTTTTGCAGGTAATCAATAAAGACGTGACGCCATCGAGCAATTTCACAGGTGATCCTGACAGGTGAATTATGCAGCTCTCTCCAGCAATAACTTTGCCTCCGATTCCCCAAAAAGTCAAGAAGTTTCAACTTGTGCACAAGTACCATTTATAAAGATATGGTGATAAACGAAACATAATATCCATTAGTTTTAATTACATTAATGCTTCTTTTCTCACGAGTACAGAAACTGTGTGGGCATCAATTTACATTTTATGCAAAGTCTGTGGGCATCTCGTTATTCTTCATCCCTTCACTCCCAAGTAATTTCACAATCTCCTTTGATACTTCACCGTTGGACCCCGAATACGAGAGGGTTACGATCGGAGATGGCTGATTGGTTCCTGGTAGTCAGTTCGTAGCACTTGAAATTATACCTCAATATCAAACGCATTTTCTTTTTTGCAAAGTGTTCATCATACCATTGAGCTTTACTAATAGGAAAAATGAAATTGAAAAAAAAATAATAAAAAAATAAATAAATAAATAAATCAAATTGAAGACAGAAAATTGAGGAAAAATTAAAATAACTATGAATATATATATATATATATATATATATATATATATATATATATATATATATATATATATATATATATATATATATATATATATATATATATAGTTGAAAGTGTGTCTGCCTGTGTGTCTGTGTGTGTGTTTCTGTCACCTATGCACGCGAAAAGTACTGGACT
Source organism: Eptatretus burgeri (assembly GCF_056783735.1). NCBI lineage: Eukaryota > Metazoa > Chordata > Myxini > Myxiniformes > Myxinidae > Eptatretus > Eptatretus burgeri. The sequence continues at coordinate 122,534,321 of NC_140962.1, read as the reverse complement.
GATCCTCACCAAACTTCACATGCTGACAGAACATGTACGCGGGAGTGTCCCGATGTAAAAGAATTGTACTTCCGACTTCCGGTTTCCAAATTATGACGTCATCACCTGATTTTGTAACGTTAATTTTTCAAGTTCAGCCGATTGACATGGGGCCAAAGCCATTTGCAATAAAATGAAAAAATAATGCTGCAGTCAATTAAAGACAATGACTTCCGACTTCCCGGTTTCCGAATTATGACGTCATCACCTGATTGCGTAACATTAATTTTTCAAGTTCAGCCGATTGACATGGGTCCATCGGAATTTGCTAGAGAATGAGAATTAATTAAGTCGCAAATGATGACATAAAACCAGCCTCACATTGTTGAGGCATTATGTTTTTTTATCTGATGCGGCAATAAATCTTAACATTTTTGAACTCGAGTCTTCTGCATATAAAACATGGCGGGGAAAATATAATATTATAGTGGTGATGAAAAAAATAATAATGGTGGCAGCCTCTACAATTAACTGTGACATATACTCCTTCAGACCCGCCGTCATACCACGGGATTCCTGTGCGGAGCACGGGTATCCGTGCTAGTATATATATATATATATATATATATATATATATATATATATATATATATATATATATATATATATATATATATATATATATATATATATATATATATATATATATATATTCTTCAAAAAGTAGGACACCACAGATCGTGGGGTTGTTCAGGATGCCGGCAATAACTAAATGCCTCCCTGAGAACCACAATTACAGGATTGGGCAACGATCAAGGACACCTCTTGACAGTGGTTGAACTCCCTCGAACACAAGTCAGGAGCCAAATCTTCCACATTCTTCCCTGCTGCCCACATTTGTCAGAGCAGCAGTCACGGTCAGAGTGCCGATTGGTTCTATGGACCGGCCCTTTCCCTCGTCTCCTCTCTCCAACTCGTCGTGGCCCTGACTTCCTGAAGGTGGGGTAACAGCATCCTGGACGTGGGGGAACTCTGGGTCACTCCTGGGAGATCAATTGGCTGTCTGAAACACAGGCTTGTTTAAAAGAACTGCCTGGGGCCAAACAAACAATTATACACTGATGAGCCAAAACATTATGACCAGACAGGTGAAGTGAATAACATTGATTATGTTGTTACAATGGCACCTGTCATGGGGTGGGATATATTAGGCAGCAAGTGAACAGTCAGTTCTTGAAGTTGATGTGTTGGATGCAGGAGAAATGGGCAGGAGTAAAGACCTGAGCGACTATGACAAGGGCCAAATTATGGCCAGACGACTGGGTCAGAGCATCTCTGAAATGGCAAGGCTTGTGGGGTGCTCCCCGTCAGCAGTGGTGAGTACCTACCGACAGTGGTCCGAGGAGGGACAAACCACAAACTGGCGACAGGGTGTTGGGCCCCTAAGGCTCATCGATGTGCGAGGGCAACGAAGGCTATCCCGTCTGGTCTGAACCGACAGAAGATCTACTGTGGCACAAGTCACAGAAAATTTCAATGGTCACAGGAGGAATGTGTCACAATCCAGTGCATCGCACCCTGCTGCGTATGGGGCTGCATAACCGCAGACCGGTCAGAGTGCCCATGATGACCCCTCTCCACCGTCGAAAGCACTGATAATGGGCAAGCGAGCGTCGGAACTGGACCTTGGAGCAGTGGAAGAAGGTCGCCTGGTCCGATGAGTCCTGTTTTCTTTTAGATCATGTGGATGGCCGTGTACGTGTGCGCCATTTACCTGGGGAAGTGATAGCAGCAGGATGCACTGTGGGAAGACGACAAGCCAGTGGAGGGAGTGTGATGCTCTGGGCAATGTTCTTCTAGGAAACCCTGGGTCCAGCTATTCATGCGGACGTCAATTTGACACGTCACCGACCTAATCATTATTGCAGATCAGGTACACCCCTTCATGGCAATGGTATACCCTGATGGCAGTGGCCTCTTTCCACAGGATAATACGCTCTGCCACACTGCACCCATTGTTCGGGAATGGTTTGAGGAACATAATGAAGTGTTCATGGTGTCACCCTGGCCTCCAAATTCTCCAGATCTCAATCCGATTGAGCATCTGTGAGATGTGCTGGACCGACAAGTCCGATCCACGGCAGCTCCACCTCGCAACTTACAGGACTTGAAGGATCTGCTGCTAATGTTTTGGTGCCAGATACCACAGGACACATTCAGGGGTCTTGTAGAGTCCATGCCTCGGCGGGTCGGCACTGTTTTGGTGGCACACGCAAGACCAACAGCATATAAGGCAGGTGGTCATAATGTTTTGGCTCATCAATGTAGGTACCGACAATTACCAAACCTAAAATGAAACAAGCTATTTGGTGATTCTCAACGATAACATGAATTGCACGTTTTTCCAATGCACAACTCATAACCACATCAAATAGCTAAAGTCTCAAATCAAACTGATTTCTTCCTTCACTACAAAGCAATGTGAGCATTCACAAATGTACAATTTATCTCACAGCTCGATTGCAATTTTGAAGGGTCGAATCACTTTAGTGGAACTGTTCAGATTTCACCCCCAACTCAAAATCACAATTTCATTTTACCGTTGAGCGTGCGATTCAAGCAAGGTGGTTTTTGCGTCTGAAGTTTGGGAAAAATTTTTTTTAACAAAGTAATGTCGGACCCTGATATCCGCGGGGATATGTTCCTCAAAAAAAAACGTGAATAGCGGAACGCCGAATGTCAGGGTCCGACAGTACGTAAATATGGGCAGAAGGAAGTGGATATGCCCATTGGATTAATGACAGCATTACACCAATGCAATACTATATTAAGAATTTCATAGAGAAATGAAGAGCAAATTGAACACAAATGCAAGTTCACTTCTCTCAGCGACTGCAGTAGAAAAGGTAATGACAAAAGGAAACCATCTTAGGCTTTAGTACAACCTTCAAAACATGAATGACTACTCAACGATGACAGTTTTGGCACGGCATGCATCACTCTGCTTGAACAATCTTTTGGAAGGATTGATAAACAAATACTTGAACCCAGAAATTTAAATAATGAGAAAGCGTCACGAAATGATTAAACAACCGCCGTCTATTGCTGGGTGGTGGGTGGCTATAATAAGGCTCATTTGTACTTACTGTGGCTCTGCCATTTTGACCCAATTATTTGAGTCTTCTCCATATTCTAATAAAAATTTTGTTTGTTGAAAATTCGATAAAAGTTCAAATGTTGAGAAAAAATATAAAAAATTTGGACTGCACGTCCTGAAGCTCATCCGGATTAGGAGCAAGTCACTCAAACCCCCCGCAGAACCCCTTAGACCCCGATGTATTTTAATGCCATGAACGAAGTTTGGTACATCACGGGTGATGAAAGCTGTGGTCAAGTTTCATTGAAATCGTGTGTGTAGTTTCAGAGAAGAGAGCAAATACCTATTTGGGGGGCTCAAACACCCCAAAACCCTGATTTTTTTTTTATAATTATTGCCATCAACAAACTTTGGTACATCACAGGTGACGAAGGTTGTGGTCAAGTTTCATTGAAATTGATGGGGGGAGTTTTGAAGAAAGCTAGTGCCTATAATGGGGGGGGGAGGGAGTCAAACCCCCCCTCCCTACCCTCCACCGTAGATGCCGTTTATGAGCACAGATTTTGATGCAGTCAATAAACCTTCGTTAAGCATCAGATATGAAGCTTGTGGCCAAGTTTCATCAAAATTGTGTGTTTGATTCAAACAATAATGACTGAAGTGTTTATGAACTGACTGACTCACTGGCTCACTCACACAAGTTCATGCGAAAGGTAAGGGTGAAAAGGCAAAATTTAGCAATTGAAGAATTTACAATCCTTCTTAAGATCTAAAAAAAAAAAAAAAGTTACTGTTTAGAGACAGACAAACAGGCATACAAGCAATTGCAAAACCTATCTCATGCAGTGTGGGCAGACTGGCTAAATATTGATCTGTGGTGTGCTCCCAACCACACAACCGACGTGTAAAGCCACAACTCAAAATGAAAAGGCTTTCAAAGACGTGCACAGCAATGAGCAAACACTTTATTAAATCATGTTGATCAGTACCACAGATTCAGAATTTGGAAAACTGCTTTTTTGACCCGGAGGCTTTCGTGACTTTGAGGACGTTGAAACGCACAGTCTTGCTGAGTGGCCGACATTCTCCGACAGTCACAGTGTCTCCAGCCTGCACATCTCTGTAAAACAGCAAACAAGTCGTTTCACACTGAAGCATATACATACATACATACATACATACATACTTCTTCAGCAAAAGGCCCACACTTACATATTGTTTGTGGGGTAGATGAAGGAATTAAATAGGAGATATAGGATTGTATTGAGTTGCTTGGCCCGTGGACATGTAGGAGACTTCGATGTAATTAAGGAGGGAAACTGTGAGCTTAAGCGTTACTTATCATCACACAAGGGGGGGGGGGGTTGGGTGGTGCTGTGTTAATTAAATAGGGACGAGGGATAATTCTCCCAGTATGTAACGCCTCCCTGTGAACTTTCCCTCCGTTTTGTATTCCAAGATCAGGAATAAAGGTGGGAAACACGTCCCTAAAACAACTACAAGTGTGCAGAAGCCCCGCCTTCCCGGGTTTGGGTGAGCACTGAGCAAGCCACGCCCCAGAGAAAGGGGAAGGTTGTGGAGTAATAACCGAGGGAAGAATGACTTGTCGAGAGGGCATAAGAGGACACAACAGAGAAGAGACCACGTTAGTCAGAGGAAAGGAAAATCTTGGTTTTGCTCACGGCATGACCAAGGCTGCAAGATTCTCGTGCTGTGTGAATTTGTGGCATGCTTGGCAAGACGCTAACCGTTGACTGTTCGGCTGAGCCGTGAAGTGTGCGAATTTCTGAGGAGGAAAGGATAGCGTGCCCCGTGGCCTGATCACGGGGACTAAGAAATTGTCCAATCGTGTGGGCCATCATTGTGAATGGACCGGGTGCAAGAAAGGAACGGTCAGGATCCTCGCTTGTGAAATGAAGTTGCATGGCCATCTATGAACCTTGGTGTTGAATACCGTTCACGAATTGCCTGACGCATGAATGGTCCCGCTGAGAGAGCGACTTGGCGCCATTTTTGGGTGCGTCTACGAAGCGCCTCGATTCAAAGCTCCCTCAAGACCATCTCTGGCACACAGTGAAGTGCCGGGATAAAGGAGGGATTTTTCTTTGGTTTATTTTCCCCTTGTCTGTATTGAAGTCTGCGTGGAGGCGCTTCAATTAGAGTTAGACTGAGGTTACCTCAAGTTTTTCTTTCATCATTATAAGTTGAATTATTGTCATTGTACATATTTGATTACTGTTATTAAATTATTGTTTGGTTAATTCAATTTGCTTGTGTCCGTGTATTTGAACGTCCTGGTGCAGCACTTAACTGTTTTCCCGTGCGTGCATTAATCTCCGAGAGTCTCGGCTGTAAGCCTCCAAGGGCGAAGTTTGGCCATCCGTCCAGGTAGGGGTTAAACCCCTGGAAATGACAATATCATGGAAGGAAGCACTGCACTTATATCACGAGTTGATGGGTGTGTAAGCACAGATCTTTAGATCGTATGCCGAGTAGAGCAACCAATACTCAACTCAAAAATAATGTGCCGAAAGCTTTCGAGTGGTCAAAAGCAAATTCAACTTGAAGGGCACTCAGTAGAACATATACCTCCACCATGCTAAACCGTTTACATTTTGTATCCCACTGATAGGTCAGACCTGGATCCGACCTGGAACCAAAATCTAATAGTCTTGTATTTATCACCGACCCAACTCATCCACCAAGTCTTCATATAACCGGTCCACAACTTTTTGAAATATCATGCCACATATAGTTTTTGACCCCATCTCTCAATGGTGAAGAATGACTTCAAAAAAAAAAAAAAACACTCTATCCTGATCCAGATTCGGATTTTCACCAAAATATAATCAATTCGTCATCACACACCCAACCAGTCCACCACCAGGTTTCGTCCGAATCAGTCTCCATAACTTTTTGAGATATCTTGCTCACAGAGACATGATAAAAAAATAAACCAATGTCACCCGCAGGGTGACCCGTATCTTGCCAAAAGGTGACCACGTGTGACTTCTTTAAGGTCACACTGAGGTGAACGGAGCTGCAATCCACCAGGAGCGACTCCTTGAGGAATATCTGCCTACGAGAGATTCCGATGAGAATCGTTCTACAGAGTAACCATGAAAAATATGCTTTTGCCTCATAACGTCACCAAATGACGTCATAATGTCTCAAGCTTGACATATCTGGAAAGCACTCATCGAGGTGTTCAATTTGAGGTACTACACGATATGGTTCCTAAAACTTGAAAATTTGACCTTGGGGTCAAATATGTTTGACCTTAGGCGCTAACCATGAAGGTCAAGACCAATCGCCACCAAAAATTAATCAGCTGAGCGCCAGACCATGAACTATATTCCCATGAAGTTTGAAGACGATCCGGTCAAAATTACTCAAAAAAATAAGGGTTTCGTCGACTCCCCTGATTTGCGACAAAGTGATCTTGACCTTTGACCTTGACCTTCAAAATTGTATGCGCTGAAAGGGACCTCTATAGGCCTCTGATATGCGAAGTTACAAAAATTTCCAATGATAACTGTGCTCTGCAGAGTGATTTATACATGATTACAGACCAAAAAATAAAAATAAATAAAAAAATAAAAACATATGAAGGTCAAGGCCAATCGCCACCAAAAATTAATCAGCTGAGCGCCAGACCATGAACTATATTCCCATGAAGTTTGAAGACGATCCGATCAAAATTACTCAAAAAATAAGGGTTTCGTCGACTCCCTTGATTTGCGCCAAAGTGACCTTGACCTTTGAGCTTGACCTTCAAAATTTTGTGCGCTGAAAGGGACCTCTATAGGCCTCTGATATGCGAAGTTACCAAAATTTCCGATGATAACTGTGCTCTGCAGAATTTTTTTATACGTGATTACAGACAAACAAACAAACAAAAAAAATAAACATACAAGCTGACTAACATATCTTGCAAAAACTTTGTTTTGGCAAGATAATAACATCCATTCACCTTCAGTGGCGAAGGTAAAACGCCAGCAACAAATTTATGCATGTTCATTGCTCGAGTCCTCCACATTGCAACATCACCGGAGGAGGGCACATGATCACTTGGATTTGCAAAAGTTTTGAGCAAGAGTAATCATTTGACTTGATGAGCAGGATGGAACAAACCCAACATCAAACAAACCAAAGTGGAGCATCTGCTTCAACACCAAATGAGTTAAAAATTAGAAATGTGATAGGGCGCTTCCATGAACTATCTTAAGTTCCTCATTGGCAGATTCACTCAAAAGGTGGTGATAAAAAAAAAAACAAAGGAAAAGAAAAGAGGCTCAAATTGTACCACAAGCCACAACAGTGAGGATGTATTTTTTAACCTCGGAAGCATTGCAGACAGTGAGACAAGTCCACAGCAAAATAAAGTGGTCTCTGCTTGTGGAATACAAGGGTGATTTCCTCCAACTATGCAGTCAATGGGAAGCTATCAATGGCCACGAGAAACCTTAGTGGAAGCCTGTACCAATCGAGGTATGCAAAACAGTCAGACAATGCTGGGCTGGGTTTACGCCAGTTTCGTGAGAAGATTCCCATCCTACATGAGGACAACGCAACAGCTGAAAAAAATAGGATCGCCCTTATGAGAAAATGGTCTTGGGGACGAGCTTGGTGGACGTGATTTGGACCCAGGACAGGTGCAGCTTACATTACAGAGATGAGCACTAAAAATCTGTCAATGTAAGGGGGTAACCAGCAATCCTTTTGACTTTGGTGTTTCAAGCAAGAAGAGTCAGAAAAGTTAAAGGGATAACTGCCGTTTAGGGAATGAGCATCCATCGCAACGGTGCTTTTTCATTCTTCGATGTCGGCTCTTCCCGTGATGGAGATTACAGAAAAGGGCTCCTGTTGAACTTTGACTTAACCATCAGCACCAGATTCTGGATTGACCATATAGCAAAGGAAAAATGTAGAAAATGGAAACCACCAGCATAACAAACATGTGCAGTTGGGATAAAGTTTACAAGAAACACAAATCTTCATTTCACCCAAAAGGGAAAGAAATCCATGCGAAAGGTGAGGGTGAAAAGGCAAAAGTTAGCAATTGAAGAATTTACAATCCCTCTTAAGATCTAAGATTTCCCCTTGAAAGGTAGAACAATATATTTTTTTAAAGAAAGAAAAAAAGAAGTTAAAAGAAGATTTTGGATTAAAAATAATAATAATAAAAATATCAATTAAAACAAGACTATTTTTAATTGACACAGAAGTCAAAAACTTAAACTTACAAACAAGTCTGGAGCACTTAACTGTACACGATGGTTCACGAGCAATGTACACGGTTCGCCTTTTTTATTTTTTGCCCTTAGAGGGGACGCCATGGGCAAACTAGCGGGAATCAGGAAAAACGTAAATGATGAAAGTTGCAGTACTCGAAGAGCACTAGTTGCATACCAACTTTCATTCAAAATAGTTGAAAGCCCAATTTATTGATTTTTTTGACATTTTTAAAGTTCGGGACCTTGACCTTGGGACGAAAATGAAGAAAAAAAAAAAAATAAATAAAAATCGAGCTCCGTGGGGCTATGCAGGTGCCATTGGCTAACCAAATACCGAAACCCGCCAGATTCGACAAACCCCCTCGGAGAAGATGCAACTTGAAATCGGCTACCCCCTAAAAACACGTTTTTTTGGGCGTGGCTCCGCCTATAATGGGCGCACCACGCCCATTCGCAGGAAAACACAACGAGATCATGATATAAACCTCCCACCCAAATTTTATCAGGATCGGATCAAAACCCACGGAGCTATGCTCGGGACAGACAGACAAACAGACAGACAGACACACACCCATAAAGAATATAGTGGTCACTTACTGACTCGTGAACCAACAATATGCCTGTGAGCCATGTGTCAAAATGTGACATCATCCTCGCCACAATGTTATATTAGCTTGAAGTATGTGGTTAATGTACGATTGACCCAAGTCTTTCACGAAGTGGTGGCCAGTGCTGACAAAGGATGCTAAACAACCAGCAATGGATGAGAGAAGACATGTTCCCAATTTAGTGGCACATGACAGGCAACACACACACTGATAAAACACCCTGCCTGCGAAACACCAAGGTGACAACTCGTTGTCAATTTGAGAATCAAACCCAGCTGGGACAGTTTAAAGGTGAACATGCTACATCGAGGGCCATTGTTATGAAATGGCTTTTCTCATCTTGATCTTCTGAATAATGACGAGTACTTGCATAACACAAATGACAAGAATGGTAGAAACAAAAAGGACGATTTCAAACAGAGATTTGAAACACAAGATATTTTCAATGAAACATTTACAGAGTCCAACATGAGGTGCAAGTTGGCTTTGGAATCAGTGAGTGTACGAGAAGTCCTTCATAATGGCAATAGCTCCATAAGTCATCGGAGTAATTGGATGTTCGGCCTCAGTGCCATCTTTGTTCATATTTACCTCTTGGAGAATAATGTGCAGAAGAGCTGCCTCGTCAGAAATAGGCTTCATTGATGATGGTGGGAGTACTGATTCATTCTGAAAGAACATTGCCAGATTCCCTTCCCTAGTATTGTCATGGGGCATACATGTGAGAATACCTGAAGTGAATGTGTTCTAGAACTGTTGTGGACCAGATAGATTTTTATTTGCCACCAAAATAATCATTATTCAATGATAAATAGCAGAGTTGTGTCAGGCAGGCTTGCCACTCACATGCTCCCACCACCTTTGAAGAGGGTGGGGGAGTGGTGCAGAGGGATACGAACAGGCACACCAAACTAAATCTGCTCCTCAGACCCTAAACAAATAGGAAATGCCCAAATATTGCTCTTCACAGAGAATATCAGACACTTATTTAACCTATGGTTCAAAACACACTGAAGAAGAAAACATGCCAATGAAAATATGATTCAGAACTACAAGACCTCCATTCTGCAACCCACAAACAATATCAGATTTATAAATATCCACCGATAATATCTTCCAGTATCAGCATCAAACATCACACACACCTGAAGCACGGTGAGAGATGAACAGAAAGGTTTTTGTGCCGCTTTTCAAAGCGATTGTATTTCCGGATGTAATGAAGGTAGTCACGTCGGATGACAATGGTCCTCTGCATCTTCATCTTCATAACCACACCTATCAAGAGGGGGGGGGGACCATCATCAAAGAGAAACCATACAATATAACCAATGAACAGTGAACAGGCTGCTATCAGAAGACAAATAATCATCACACTTCGAAGCGAGAAGTGCTGTGAAGACCATCGTGATAAATCATCATTTGCAGCAGCCGTGCAGCGTGCAAGATCAAAATGAAGAAGATTGGACTTCAAAACTCAACTGTAGAATCACTGGTTTAAAAGCAGACTTGCCTGTTAGAATGCGGCCTCTGATGGACACGTTTCCCGTGAAGGGACATTTCTTGTCAATGTACGTCCCGTCAATAGCCTGTGAAACGGTGAACTTGTAAGGAATGCAGCAAAGTGTGGCAACAAATAAAATCTCAAAATAACCATCAATCTTCAAAAAGGATGGAATGAGGAAGTTATTTATTATTTAAATTTGTCGAACTCACCTCCCTTGGAGTCTTGAATCCCAAGCCAACATTACGATAATATCGCCGGAGCTTTTCCTTCCCTGAACCAGCGATGATGGTACTCTTTCGGTTCTGAAAGATCGTCGGCTGCTTCTGGTAAGACCTCTCTGTCTGCAGAGGAAAAGAACAACAATGCTCTTCAGGGGAGAATAAAACACGAACACAAATGCAAACAAGAAAGCCAATGAGACCATGAAGCACATCGGTGTTGTCGGTGGCACAAAAGCAGTGTGAATCCCTATCGTCAGAACTAAAAATAGTTTTACAATTACCAACAAGTCTGGCAAATATCAAGGTTGTCACAATAACTGGTGTGTTTCAGCAAAATAACGACATCTAATAATAATAATAATAATAATAACAATAATAATAATAATGTGGCTAAAAAAAGGTGTGAAAAAAATGGTTCAAAGAAACCCTCAATAATTGAACAAATGCCCAAACTGATCAAACTCATGATGACTCAGAACAATGATGCACACAAAAACCGACAGAGCTGGGGATGAAGCATCTTGCACCTGCTGGAGGGGACATACCAACACCAGACTTTAGTGAGATCACATGAGAAGGAAGACAGGTCGACACCTCAAAGTGAAGTATATCGAAAGACTAATTTTTGGTCGTATACAAGGTCAAGGCTTGTGGAAGAGCGAGAACACTGAACGGATCAGAATGCAACAGAACAAAACAAACAGCAGAAAGGAGGAGAGGGGGGAGAAACACCAACAGCAGGTTTGAAGAACAAAATAGAGGGAGACTTGGACAAATAAGGGAAGTGGGAAGGAGAGAGGGGTAGGAGAGGATGCATGGGGTGGACAAGATGGATACAGAAGCAAACTCTTCAGAGGAAACAATCTGAGATGGCAGTGAACAGGGGGTCTTGAAGACCTGGAGAGAAGATTGAGATTGAAGAGGATGTGGAGATTGAACAGACACAGGAAAAAAAAAAAACAAGAAAGAAAGAGGAATGAAGAAGTGGAAGTAGTTTTCTGGATTTGGGTAGTTTCACCAACAGGTTGATGGTGGACTGCATGTGCCCTGCAGATACCTGTTGGGAGGAAAAGGGGGGGGGGGGGAGGACAAAGCAGAGACCAGAAAGGAGGTGATAGAAACACAAGAGAGACCACAGACCTGTCTGTGATGGCGAAGTGATAGACCCATATACTCAGCTTTGTTGTGGTTTCCACGGTATCAAGCTGACCAAGGTGGGAGGCTGGAGCACCAGCCCAGAGGGAAGAGCAGTATTCCATCAAGCTGCGGATGAAGGCCTTTGGGTGGATAGGTGTGGCAAGGAAAGACTTTGTATGATTGAGGAGGCAAAGTCGGCGGCTGGCTCTGGAGGCTAATGCTGAAATGTGGTTTGCCAAAGAAAGATTATGGCTGACAGTGAGACCCAGGAGTTTAAATGACTGAACCTCAAGGATTGTTAAGTGGATTGGGGAGACGGGGAAGGGGCGGTAGGTAGGGGGTTGTGTGGACTTGGGGGGGTTGCCAGACGGTCTTTTTGGAGAGAGACAGTGAGAGTGTAATATTTGTCAGGATTGAAAGACATATCCCAACTGTTTGACCATCTTGTTATTTTGTTATGTCTGAAGAGAGGGAAGAGGCTGCAGCCTGCCTTATGGAAGACTAATAACGTTTATTAACGGTATGAGGTCTTAAGTCCGATAATGGGTTGGACGTCCCTCATGTGAGACAACCCTGTATCAAAAGGGGTGAAAAGACATTTAATTATTTATGTTTTTAGATCCTCGTGGAGGATCTCCAAGTCTTACGTTGTTGTTCTTCATCTTCTTCTTGTGGACTTTTTTAGATCCCAGTGGAGGATCTCCAAGTCTTACTCACGTTGTTGTTCTTCATCTTCTTCTTGTGGACTTTTTTCTTTCACAGCCTTCAGTTTTCATCGAAACTTCCTGAAACTTGGCACATATATGTAAAAATACTCTGCGCAGACAGTAACCATCTCCGATTTTGAAAATTCCTCCAAGAAAAAAAAGTTATGACGTCAAAATATCTCCGCTAATGGAAATCTCCTAAAAAAATTATCTCCGAAACTAAGCAAGCTTTTTGAATTCTGTTTGCGGGAATCGAACAGGACATTAGCAGAGATGAATTACCGCACATACGATGCATCACTATGATGTCATATCAATTTTTATGACGTCATTCCTATTTTTTGTTTCACAACCCAGAGTTTTCATCGGATCTTCGTGAAACTTGCCATGTATATACAGAAACCCCACGCGCTGGCAGTAGCCATCTCAGATTTTGGAAATTCTTCCTGGAAAAAAAAGTTGACGTCATAATATCGTCGCTAATGGATATCACCTTTACCATTATCTCCGAAACTAGGCAAGCTGTTTGAATTTTGTTTGCGGGAATCAAGCCGGGCATTAGCAAAGATAATTTATCGCAAACCTGATACATCACAATGACGTCATATTCGTTTTTATGACGTCATCATTAAGAGAACGAGGATCTTAGCTCATTTGAGCTTGTTAATCAAACATTTAGATTGTAAAGACGATCTACGGGATTCTTAGTTGGAAAATATCGAGCTAAACTACAAAAATAAACAAACTTCACACCAGAAACCGTCAAGTACTCGTTAAAAAAATCAATTTTAACTTCACAGGCGATCGTGAAACTCGAGTCCCAGTGCACACATGTTGACTAGGCCTCAGGATTCAAACAAATTATACCGAGAAATTAAACCCGCGTTGAGAGAATCGTCACACAGGACCAGGACAGATCCTTTATTCAATTAATACATGTACGCGTCGAGGCACAATGTATCGAACCATGAAACAGCCGAACCTGAATGTACCTGAATATCACCCATGGCGGCGGAGAGGGTGGAAGACAAAAAAAGAAAGAAAGATCGCAACGGGGTTTCACAATATAAAACACAGGGGCAAACCGGAAGCGCTTTATTGCTCCACCTCATTGCTGTACGTTTTTATTTTATTTAAATAAAGCAATGGAATCGAGTATGAACGAAGTGTCTCTTCATTTTCTCCGTACAACATACTCATAGCAAGGCTCGATTCCAATATTGATAAAATCTCGTCATTTATAATATCCGTATTTCCGACGAGTCAGTCGTCACGTGATTCACGTTTTCTCTGTTGATCGTTTTTTCACTGATGATGTTGCTTTTGATGATGCAAATTTGTTCCGGGGCTTATGAGAAAATTTTATTCAGCCCAATAAAAGGCGGGTGTTGTTCACACTTTATTTTCGTTTTGGGAAAAATGATTTTTACATTTAATGTTATGGTGGCAGTAATACAATATAGAAAAACAACACACAGACGAGCCACATGGCAAAAGCTGCAAACATTTATGTCAATACACCGCTTTTACCCTGGCATTTGGAACACCACAATCATTCGTTCGAAGAACGATCACCGCAGATGGACAATCGCACGACAAGACGCCATTTTCTATCCAAGTTCCCCAATCGCACAAGACGCCATTTTCTATCCAAGTTCCCCAATCGCACGACAAGACGCCATTTTCTATCCAATTCCCCCAATCGCACAAGACGCCATTTTCTATCCAATTTCCCCAATCGGTTGCTTCGCGCGCGACCGTCATTACCTCTCGTTCTCAAGCGGCTTGCTACTACTTGCCAAGCGAGCCGTTCCAAATGAACCGCTTTGTAAGCCGCTCGGCAAGCGACTGGTTGCTGATACAATTCGAGTCATCAAATACAGTAGTTGCTTTGTTACATATATGTAATGCCATCAAACAGGTAGATGTCACAAAAGTGGACTTTGACAATACTACGAACCACCAAGATGAATCCAAATTCATCGTTGGAACAGTAACAGTGCAGAGGTTGAAAAACTTAGTGAGAGGTGACATTTGTGTTGCTGATAAAAAAAAAAAATTAAGTTCAACAAAGGAGTGAGAGCATTGTGTGAGAGAATGAAAGATGCTTCTCACAGTTTAGAAAAATTGCTTTTGAATGATGGCGTCCTCAACCATGTAAGATTTTTAAATTTTCAAAGGAAAGTACTGTTATGTTTGTGGGGGGAGATGAAGGGATTTAATTGGAGAGATAGGATTGTCCAGAGTTGCTTGGCCCATGGATGTGTAGGAGACATTTCGATGTAATTAAGTAGGGAAGCTGTGAACTTCAGTGTTACTTGTCACCACGGGGGGGGGGGGGGGTGATGCGGTGTTAATTATATAGGGATTAGGGATAATTCCCCCAGTATGTAATTGCCCCCATGTCACTTTTCCCTATGTTTTTGGCTTCCAAGATCAGCAATAACGGTGGGGAACTCATCCCTAAAACAACTACAAGCGGGCAGAGGCGCTGCCTTCCCGAGTTTCGGGCGAGCAGACCACGCCCCGATAGTGGATGATTGATGGGTGTGATGAGAGAAGATAAGGATAGAGGAACGCTGGAGTTAGAGGGAGGAGGACGTTACTGAGAGGACACGAAAGATCTGCCTTTTGCTCACGGCATGATGAAGGCTGCGGGATTCTTGTGCTGTGTGAATTTACAGCGTGCTGGGCAGGACAGGTCTGCATCTGAGAGAAGACAGGTCGTATCGAGGTGGAACAGTGTTCGGTGCAATGTAGCTGGGACGGAGGGTCTCGTTTTGCCCAACTCTCAGCACGACGAGCTGGCTTTCCTTCGACGCATGAGGAAGATGGCACGATGTTCGTGTTCGTGCTGAGGAATTGGCTCGCGTGCTGAGCAAGACGCTGGCTTTTGACCCTTGTTTGGGGAGTGAGGGCACACTCGGAGCCTCGTGTATGTCACCGAGAGGGACTGCACCTTTCTAAAAAGCAGGTCGGGGAAGACGATCAATGGACGAAGAGACCGCCTGGCGGTTGGTGTGCTGGGTTGAATACTCCTCATACACACCTCACGTACGTTGCCGCTGCCGGAATCGAGCTCGGCACCATTATCTTTGGCATGTTTACCCATGGAGCCAAAACCCCCTCAAGACCATCTCTGGCACACAGCTAAGTGCCAAGCTAAAGGAGGGATTTTTCTTTGTTTCATTTTTCACCTTGTCTGCATTAAAGTGCGTGTGGACAGTGGAGGCGCCTCGACTTCAACTTTAGTTTTCTTTCCTTCTTCTTACCTGAATTATTGTCCCTTGTAAATATTACCTCTATTTTCATTAAATTATTATTTATTTAATTCAATTATCTGGTGTCCGTGTATTTGTGCCGTCCTGGTGCAGCGCTTGACTGTTTTCCCGCGTGCGCCATAAATCTCCGAAAAACTCGGCTGTAGGCCTCCAAGGGAGAACTGCTTGGCCATCTGTCCAGGTAGGGGTTAAACCCCTGGACACGACAGTACTGAGACTTGCTTCAGTTCACACCTGCACAAAATGGACAAGCTACAAGAGGAATTTGTGGATTAGCAACTCCTTTTATAAAAAGCATGATATTGCTGATGCAGTCTGGGAAAATGCAACAGTGTATGAGGAAAGGGACGAGGAGGTGAAACGGTGTCACAGAACGAATGTGGTGGAAAAAAACGGATTGATCTCATGCTGGTGAGACAATATGTACATCAATGAGAGGCAAGATACCACAAGAACTGGCTAAACAAAAATATATAGTTGAAATTTATTATCCACAATGATTTAAGTTGCACAGGAATCAAACAGCTTTAAAGCTTGTGCTCATGCACAAAACACACAAACAAGAAGAAAAGAAAATGAACAATTTCAGCCTAATGGTGATTCCATGAGAACAAAGTAGAGTCTGTTTTGGCCAAAAAGTAAATAGGCAGGTTGAAGAGGATGATGTGGGGGAGAACAAAAATATTCTCACCATTGGACACGGCTCTGGAAAACCTCATCACTCCTTTGCAGCCAAACTCCCTCCGAGGTGAATGGCCGAGTGCTCATTCAATTAAACAGGCTGAATGGAGGCCAGGGCCATGAGCTGAAGAAGTAGAGCCCTTAAACTCGAACCACCGGCGGATAGGGACAATGTTACCTCACAGATTCCTGCAGCGCCACCATACTCTCTGAGAGCCTGAACAGGAAGCTCCTCAAAAGCAAGCTCTCAGCCACAAACTGTCTCCCTGCTCCATATCCAAACATCCCTGAGCTTTCCCCCTTAATTCCAAAATTACTTCAGTTCAATGAATGGGCTACAATTAGAAATGGCCAACACAGGGCTTTCAAAATGACATCATCCACCACCGAATGCTCAGTGCGCAAACGCAGAAAGCTCTAAAAGCACCAGATCATCGTGGCATGTTAATGTGCTGTCCTCTATATCGTGCGTGTGAGATAAGGATTGTTACCTAAAATGGCTTACAAAGCTTCAAAAAGAAACAAAAAATACTTGGAAAAGCATCTGAGAGAAAGAGGTGTGCGTCTGCCCAATGGAAGAGTTGGAGAACTTTCTCAGCTGAGTGAAAGGACTGAGATCGTACAACTGTCCATATTGCAGACGGGTAAATACTACCCAAACCCTCAATGATAACAGAACACACCCTTGCCACCGAGTGGACTTCGAACCTTACGAGAGTTCCTTCTGTGATCATGGCAGGCTTGGTGATATATTTAATTGACGTCTGCGATCAGAAAGGCGATGCCATTTGTCATTACCAACAAAATAATGGCTACCTGCTCTTCAACAAATGGATATCTTCACCATGTTAAAATATATAAATCCTGTGGCAGCCATTATTCACATGGGAGCCGGATATACCAGTCTTCTCCGAGAGAGACACCGTACCTGGTATGGGTGCTTCTTTAGCGTTCATATATCATATGGGAAAGATCCAATTAATTCCAGTGTGTGTGTGTGTCTCGCTTCCCACACCTACCACATTTGGATCACTAATATGCACAGGTTAGCTTGTGATCCCTCCAGACTACTTTGAACCCCGAACACAGATTTGAAGTTCTTCAAGCAAGGTGAAGTCAACATCTGCTCTCTAAGCTCTCAGATCGCTGGGGAGAACAGAAAAAAGAAACAAAATTCAACCAAGTGGACGACAACATTGAGAAAAAAATAATAATAATCCAGAAACCAGTTTGAGCTATGAAACAAACAGCTGAATCTTCAAGACAGGAGATATTCCTAAAAGAAGCAGCATCCATCCGTGTGTGTGTCACTTTAAAAGGGTTCCTGCTGTCGTGGAATAAAAATAAATAAAGTAATGTTGGAAAACTAATAATCGATTTCTTTGAAACAATTTTCAAAGTTGTAAAATATCTTGTTAGTTTAATCCCACCGACAATAATAATAATAATATTAATACTATTATTATTATTTTACAACAGAAGGAACTGTTTTGAATAAAGGGCGACTGATATCAAAGGAGCACACAAAATTATATACAAGAGCAATAATTACTTTGCAATACATGTGTCTACCGGTGATATTTTCTATGTCCAATAAGGCCACAACCTTGTGAAAAATTGACAAAACATCCTGAAACTCGAACTTGTTCTGAAACTTATTACAATAGAGCCATGTACCAAGTTTCAGTTGAATATGTTAAAGGGTATCGGGGAAAAAAAATACTCGAATGACTGTCATCCCAGCAGGCTGGTACTCATTTTGCCGACCTTGGAAAGATGGCAGGCTGTCAACTGCCTGGTGAATTAATTCAGCGGGAAACGAGGCTTGAACTCAGGACCCTAGGACCCCAAGCCACCACCCTAACCACTGAGCCAACATCAGGCATGGACAACTATTCTAACCTTATATAATAGCAAGCATATTGTTTGTTTATCTCTGTCTATCCCATTATTTCCCCTTAAACCACTTTCCAGGGACCATAAACCCCATTTCATGATGAAGATCTTTGCACAAGGCATTGGGGTTGCATAATATTTTTCCCATTATAATGAATGACATTTTTTATATCATGCAGCTTACTTAACCACGATGTGATGGAATCTCAAGATTGTGAAAAATTTCTTTTTAATTTTTATTTTCCTTTTAACATTGTTCGAAACGAATGAGAAGAGGAACAAGCAAGCACAAGCGACTCGCACCGGGTGCCTGTTCTTGTATACTCTCATTTGTGCTGAATTCAAGTCACATGTTTAATGCGAAGTGAAAAAGATGTGATGCACCATTTTTGAAGCAAATTGCCAGTGGATGAAAAATTTCCGTTTCACATCGACAATTTATTAACGAAAATAATAATAATAATAATAATAATGAAATTTCAAAAAAGGATGATGTGAAATGGTTGGTTGAATGGCTTCTTAACCACCGTGCCTTATGCAACTATTAAAGAACAGGAAAAAAGAGGGAGGGGAGGATACAGTTGTGGTGGGGTGGGGGCAGAGGGTGGTTGAGACAGTGAGAAGGGGAGGTGGGGCATTGGGAAAGGGTGGGGGGGCATAAAGGCTTTAGGGTTGGGAGGAGTTGAGGGCTTCAATAAGAAAGGGGTGTAGTGGGAAGGACAGAGTTTGGGTCAGGGGGACAGATAGTAAGGTAGTCAATATTCAAACCGAGGATAGACAGACAGCTCAGAGGTAGGTGTGTGCATACTTTGTCTCGGCCATCCCACGGTCCCTGGAAGCCACAATTAGCAAGTGAGGATATGTTTTAGATTTGACGACCACCAATGAAAACCCCCTGCCAATGAAAACTTCAAATATAATGCTCTCAGCCCCCCCCCCCCCATGGCTCACGGTTTAAGAACCGCTATATTATGTCACGCCACCACAGTGAGGTTCACGTTACCGGTGGCAGGACAACTCGTTCAGAGAAGTGTTATTCTTCAGTCATGTTTTTGAATGATGAAGTGTTATCTTTAAAATTAGCTATTATGTTTGACCAAGAGCAAAATAAATATAGTCACCCAAGTATTGGATTCTGAAAAAGCAGAAAAACAATAAATTACACACTGTGCTGCCAGAAGCAGTCCTCATGATTTTTTGACATATGGTGAATTGGTTTTAATCAATATGTATATTTTTTCGTGTTGAAAGTTACTTTGGGTATTTTGATACAAGAACCATTACAAAGCAAGCATTAAACAAGGGGGTGTTGAAAAGTAATGCCTCCTATTCTTTTTCTCCAAAATAAGTAAACATTTGAATGAAACAGACACACACCAACATCAATCTTTATTCGATCATAACAAACAGAAGTTTCTCCATATATAATCAGCATTGTGGACCACATTTCTTGCAATGTTCAAGTAGTTTTGTGTCTTCCTGACTTCAGACTGGCCTTGACATCGTTGGGAAAAAAAAAAAATGTTCTGTACGAAGGTGTTCCTTAAATTTAGAGAAGAGCAAAATGTGATGGAACAAAGTTGGGGCTGGAGGGTGGTTGCTGTAAGGTGATGAAACCAAGACGACCAATTGCTTGTGAGTCATGTACCTGTGTGAGGCTATGAAACATCATGCTGGAGAAGAACCATCTGCAGGTCAGGACTGTCTTCCATTTCGTTGGCGTTTCAATGTCTCACTGATAGTTAGTGGTGGTACTGTTCACCTTGTCCCAGGTAAATGATGCACCTGGGACAAGTGCATCATTCAAGTGCATACAACAGCTTGGCATGAATTCCAAATGGACCATCCCATTCAGATCACAAAAAGCTGTTCAAGATTTTTCCAGCAGATGCTTCCATCTTGAATTGTTTTGGTGCAGTACTCCATTGAGCAGCTCTTACTCAGCAGTATAATGGACAACGGTGCACCCACCAATAATCTCCAGTGCTTCACAGGCCTAACATTGTTCTTCCCTCTACCGTGCTGACTAATGTTGCACTGAGATATCAGAATGAAGAAACTTCAAACCCAGTACAAACTGTGGTTTGTATCATTCAAACATCTTTGCCTGTTTGAGAAAAAACAGACATTACTTAAGTACTATGTATTAAATATTAATTCACATGATTCACGAATCCGTATAAGCTAAGGTTGAAGTTGGTGGACTGGGGAAAGGCCTGACAGTTAAATACCACCAATAGTTGTACGTGTGCAATGATTGACACGAGAGAGAGATAAGATCTAAAATCTATGAGTCCCATCGACAGACTGGGGAAGGCAGCTAATGTTGAATCCTGAATGAGGAAAAAAAAATCCTATTTCACTGCAAGAGAATATTCAGCTTATTTCAGCAATAACTGGAACTGCACTCAGTAGAGCACATACCTCCGTTCATGCACTCGTGTGCGGAATACATGAACGGTGTTCAGTTTGTATGTGAGGTGACGAGTGCATGAACGGACCATGCTGAACAGTTTGTTTCATATCCCACCGAGAGGCCGGATCTGCATCCAGACAACCAAAATCTAATCGGCTTGTCACCTAACCAACTGATCCACCTCATTATTTTTGTCAACTCGTCGACGTTTTGAAATGTCATGCTGTTTCTCATTTTGGCCCCCGTCTCTTCATTGTGAAGAATCACTTGAAAAAATTCTCGTATCCAGATCCTCAACAAAATCGAATCAATTCTTCCCAAACACAAAAACTGTCCACCAAATTCCATCTGAATCCTTCCACAGCATCTTCACAGAGAAGACAAACGTGAAAACATGACCTCCTTCCACCTCAAGTGGTCAGGGTAACAGAAAAATTCATACAACACCTTACCCCATGCATTCTTGAGAAACAAAGACATGGATGAAGTCTTCAAGCGGAAAATTTGATTGGTCGTGATGTAAAAAATACCGCAAGGTTTTGTCCAAGCATGTACTGCGAAACGGAAGGGTTTTTTGAAGTACCAAAAAGGCGATTTGTGTTCTTCGGTGTTCAAGTGCATCATTCAATTGAAATGAAACGTGCTTGTAACATCCTTCCAAACTCAGTTTCCTTTTTGGAATGATTTTCAATTTTGTTTGACTGCCAGAAAAAAAATTTTTTCACTCGCTCTTCTCTGCGCATGTGCGATCGGGACAAGTTCAGAGCCAAAATACTGCTGAATTACAGGTTCGTTTTCCAATTAATGTTCAAAATGTAACATTTGATTGAAATAAAGTTGTTCCTCGATCATAAACTGCCATTTGTAGACAGTTAGTCAACAAACCAAACCCAGGTTTTCACATGCTGGATAATAAACAAAGCTGTACCAAACAAACAAACAAAAGCATGAAATGACCATCCCAACAAGAATACCCTTTACTCAAAAAAAAACCTATATATATATATATATATATATATATATATATATATAAAAATCAAATAACACATGAATGAGCACAAGACAAGGTGGTGGAAGATTCTGAAGACACCACTTTTGGAATACTGTATAGACCAAAGAAAAATAATTTACATTATGTGTTTAGGCACAAATCAGACCGAATATCAAGACCACAAGGCTGACAAACACAGGCCATTTCTGCAAGGGCAAGTACAAGTGTGCTTAAGGAGTCCACATTAGTGTGTGCCACCCTCAAATGAATAATACACCCAGTGTCAAATACCTATGTGTTGTATTTACGAGGTCTCAATAAGTTCGTTAACCATGGATACACTGAACTACCCCTTCCCAAGAACAAACCAAGGACAGCAGGTCACAGACTAAGCAAAACCGAAGAAAAAAAAAACCAATAGCATAATAATCATGAACAAAGTTTATTAAAAACAAAAAACAACAGCACATAAACAGATAAGCACCAACAAAGTGAAAACAGATTTTCACACTTCAATAATAAGACGGTTTGTAAAATGTCTACATTTCAAAATAGTCACTGTAAAACAACACATTACCTTCCATCAGAATAACTCAACAAAACTAGATAAAATATAAACTTAAGATTGCACACAAAAGAAAAACAATACAATTTTAATGCACAATACAGACATTCACATCAAATGAGATTCATTATCGGTTGGCAGGATGACCAAGATGTACGCACAATCAACTGGTTTGAATCCCGACCAAGATTTTAAGTCATCCGGCGTTTCATCAAGGGCAATTTATCAAGGTGTGTCCCGTCCCTCGGATGAATGTTAAACTGGGCGTCCCGTCTGCCGGCATTCGTTGGTTGACGGCATTCGTTGGTTGACGTTAAAGATCCCATGGTGCCCTTCGCCGAGAGTTGGCGAGCTATCACCAGCACCCTGAACAAATTCCAAATTCCTGCCCGAACCAGCAGAGGGCATTGCAGCAGCAGCACAGCCAAGCCCTCAACCAATGATGCTACCCCGCAGTCTTGTGCTACATACAAACTAAGATTCATTTTCATTTAATCCTCGGACATCCATTAATTAATGTTGAATTCAGAAAAGTATTTTTTATTTTTGGACTCTATTCAGGAATGCAAATATGATTGTCTTGTCCTATATTGGCCTTATTCTTTGGGGTTGGTATAATACAGGCAATGAAGGGCTGAGTGGCCTCCTCCCTCCTGCACCAAAGTTCTTTATGTGTATCATTTGTGTTTGACCCCACGTCTTCAAAATGCAAGCCATTGGAAAAATGTCAAATGTAAAAATCATTTGCTCAGGCAGATTTGTTCCACACTTCAGTGCAACGCACATTACTGGAACTGTGGATGCCTTTTAGTTTAGTGAATACTGGAAAGTTGTAATTGGCAGAACTTATCTATTTTGTTGGTCGCTGCAGAAGTATCATGCTGTTGCCTACAATTATTTATCTAGACTAATGGGAAAGGGATGCTGAGAGACTTCCACAGAGGCTGTGGTTGGGTTGCATGAGCGATGTTGAACCTGTAGGACTAAAGCAACGGGCAATGACCCAACAGAAGTTTACATGAATGCAGTGCCCAAGTTTTTGGATGCCTGAGAAAAATGAAAGTGTTGCGAGTACATGCGATTTAACAAAGCTCTACAACTGGTCATGACAACTGCTCAAAACTTGTAAATCGTACACTGATCCATTGAATCTTGTTGCAAAACAAGATAACTCTGATGTGAGACTGCTGAGGAAACCTGTTTGTTAATTACACCATGTTGGATCCCGGCAAAACTCTTCCTGAACACCTCTTGCCCAGCCTTGCTCAAGCACAGCACACCAACGGTAAAAGCCAAGGGACTATTTACTTAGCACCACGCTCTCTTTCTCGGGACTTCCTTCTGGCAGGTATCTATCCACCTGAGAAAGTATAGAATCTACACCTGACAAAACCACACGTCCAAACTTGGTTTTCAATACAGAGTCTGTACCGACCAACATGGCCCACTTGGAACTCTCAAAACCCACTCCGAGCTGGAACTTGGACCAATCCAGAAAGACTCGGACACATTTTTGGGTAAATTGCAAGTTCTTCTTCAGATCAAGAACCTTGTTAGCAAGTAGGTTGTTGCAAGATTGGCACTTTATCTTCCACGAAATCCAGACCCAGGCATGAGACCTTGTTCACAAACTTGATCTGCAGATAAAGAATCCTGGTGATTGGTTGGGTACCACTGGAAACAATCAGTTACTCCCATAATACCCTGTTCCACCACATTACCCAATGAAAAAGGAATAGCCTTTCACTCCTTTCCACACTTTTAGGCCTGAATGGTAATGAATACAATCTTTGAACTACATTCTTGGTACCAACAATCTGAACCTCCATAGCCATCGCATTTAAAACAAGAAACGTATCACGGGGAGAGAAACGAGCGAGATAACATGGAACAAGGGTTAAATCAAAATGAGAACCACTAGGTGAGGACCATGAACCATGGGACAGAGGAGAAATCTCAAGGCTGGATACTCAAGAATTTTCAGACAGGCTGATCATACTGTCATGGAGGTGGCCAGGTTTGAACCCCGCTCCTGACGGCAGTTGTCGCAGGGATGCTGGGATTCGAATCACACAACCTAAATTTGTGGTAACCAGGCGGTTAACACCAACCAACCTCCTGGAACAGTCGAGCGGTCTTTATTCCGAGGCGGCGGAAATGCTCATCGACACGGATTTCAGTGTGTGCTCGAAGGGTATGGCGGATGGCAATGCCGCTGTATAGGGGAAGACAACAGAGCCCAGTGAGGGCAATAGCGGACAAAAATTGAGTACTCGGAATGGAACAGGAGGATTACGGAAGATAGACAGCACGAGGGGGGTTTCATACGCGAACCCCACAACAAATACACGATTAAATGAAATGAATGTAATTAACTTCAATGATCGAGGCTTCGCACACAGACAAAGGGTGACAAATTAAAATTACCCCCCCCCCCCACTTTTTAAATACACTCGTACTCAGTGTGGCCAAGGGTTGGTCCTCGTCAATCTAGTGTTGGGCGGGGCTTTGTCCAGCACATGTACTTGCAAGCAAAATGGCGCAGTGTCTTGTCGAGCCCAGGAGAAAGGCACCTCCACCATCCACGTGCACACGCAGGCAGAATGGCGCTTCACTTGTCGCAGCTTTCCACAGTCTACACACACAAATCTGGCCAGCACCTCGATCGGCTCTGCTCAATCTGCTGTTTCCCAAGCATCTTCACCTTTGTAACCACACCTGTCAAGAAAAGGGGGTGGGGGGGGGAGCAATCCATGATCAAAGAGAAAACACAATACGAACAATGAACAGGGTAGCGGCTGCTGTCAGAATACAAATTATCATCACACTTATAAACGAGAAGTGCTGTGAAGACCATCGTGAGAAATCATCATCTGTAGCAGCTGTTGAAGATCAAAGCAAAGAAGATTGGGACTTTAACTTAACTGAATAATCACAGAATGAAAACCAAACTTGCCTGTTCGATCTGATGGACACATTTCCCGTAAAGGGACGTTTGTCAGTGTATGTTCTTTCAATAGCCTGTAAAACAGTGAACTTGTAAGCAATGCAGAAACAGATTAAACTTTGTTACAAGGATGGTTGAGGGGTTAATTATAATTAATTGATAATAATTATCAATTACTTATCTCATTGTCAATGCTCATGCAAGTTGTATAACCCCCTGGTTAGCAATGACCAGCATTGGGTGAAGGGGAAGCTCATCAACCTTGTCTGCCTCTTCCCTCTGTAATTAATGCACAAGTATTCCTAATTGTCATTTCCCACCTCAAACATCCACAAATGCAAACTCCAGACATCCGTCGACATGGCTTATCCATGTGAGCATCTTGAGACACGGCTCAGTAACGTGGAGGCAACACGTTAGTGACCTCGATGTGGAAGCACGGGGAGGGGGAAGCCTCGCAGCAGGGTGCAAGCAGCAGTGGATATACAAGCGATCCAAGTCGAGATTCTGTCGAGAGGGAGTGAGCGAGCACCAAAGTCGGTGGAGTTCGCCAGATACAAGTCAAGACCAAGAGCCAGTGCCAGAAACGAGGTAAACGAGTCCGATTCCAGCTTCGGTCAGAACCATTTCAGCCACACGAGCCACGTAATGCATCGGCATCTCATGGAAAACTGCTCCACATTCACTTCTATTTTTGTCCTGTGCCCCAGAACAAGTCGGCCGAACTGATCAGTTTAAGGATTAAGCATGGGAATCGTATTTGTTCGGTTAAGCATGCCAAGGAGTCATCATAATTGTCAAGTCCGTTGACTGCCTCTCATCTTTCTCAGCTTCACGCAGTGGAAACCAAGGCATTTCAGATCATTGATATCTCCCACGATGAGGCTGAGTCTTTGGGCCCCTCACTCTCACCGCAGGCACATCGGTGGTCTCTGTCTTCTTCCGTCTCTTCTCCGGTCTCACCCACCCTGCTCTGTCTGCGATATGTCCCCACCATATTTCAGCAAGGCGCTCAAGGTCTGCCAACAACCCCCTTCTGGTAAAACTACCAAAATCACGAATCACTGCTCACCTTCACTCTTCTTTTTTTCCCCACCTTTGGAATAAACTCCCACACTCTCTTCAATCCCATTCTTCCCTCCAGGCCTTCAAAACAGCTGTTCACCACCACCTCTTATCGTCTCCCATCCAAATTCTCGATCTTTTCTACCCCCGTTAATCCACCCCAAACCCACCTCCTTAAATTAAAATTCCCTGCTTTCCTTCCAGAAAGTCCCTGACATGTCCATCTTGTATACCCCTTGTTCCCCCCACCCCATCCCTCTCCCTTCCACAGATCTCCTAATGTCTCTGTTCGTTTTGTCCTTCCCTCTCCTGCCCCCCTTGCTGTGCGTCGTGTGTTAGCTCTCATATGAGCCTCGACAATGTATACAAAAAGTCTTTATTCATAGCTTCCTCACTGTGCCCCTATCCAGGTCATTATTTATTAATCCACTACTGGTTTCAATAGAGGGAACTATAGGTTTGCTCTCCATCTGTCTGTCCCACCTGCGTTTTTTCAAACTTTCTTCCCATATTCTAACATGTACAACTGAAACTTGGAACACGACTTTATGACAAGTTGCAGAACAGGTACAAGTTTCAAGGCGTTTCATCAATTTTTCACAGAGCGATGACCTTTTGGACTTAGAGATAATCACATCGGCAAGGAACATGGATTGAAAAGCAACTCTTGCTCTTGTTAAACCTGTTTTGTGCATATTATCCCTGTAAATTTTGGTCAAGTAACCCCCCCACCCCACCCCCAACACTACAAAAGACCAGAAATCTTTCCAACCTAGAACCATTTCAGCAGTCATTTTGACGGTTACATCTTTATTTTAAAGTTATTAATGTTTATAAAACATTTGAAGGCATGAAACAACAGCTTCGTACCTTTTAAAGAAAGCAAGCATGGGGAATGCATTTAAAAAACAATAAAAAGTAAAATAAAAAAGCAAATTGACCGTTTGAACCTTCATTGAGCTCAAACTACAAGTGTCTGCCCAAACCACCATAGACAAATTAATCAATCAGAACTGCATCACACCAGTCAGGAGTATGAACAGTATGCCTCAACTCGGCCTCTAAATGAGAGATTGGGGGGGGAGGGGGTGGGGACGGAAAGTGCCAACTAAAATAATCCAAAAATTATCATCTTCAAAAGGATGTGAATGAGGAAGTGATTTTAAAATTTAAGCCGCAACTTACCTCGCTCAGTCTTGAAACCCAGGCCGATATTGCTGTACAGCTGGAACACTTCCTTCCCTGCACCAGCTAAGAGTGCCCTTTTGGTTCTGAAAGATTGCAGAGTGCTTCTGGTAAGACCTGTCTGCAGAAGAAAAAGAACAATGCTCCTTGGGAGAAACATACAATTCATAACAGTAACAAGAGTGAAGTCGATGACACGCCATCGCAAATCCTCACACTTGGTGGACTGGGACATGAACCAGGGCTCAAATAAAAACTACTCATTTAATATTACATGCACCCCCCAATGTTGACTGGATATACAAAGTTGCATTTGAAAATATTTTTTTAAATGTACCCACATATTCATTTTTTCAATGCTTCACCTTTTGACACCACCACATGGAAAGAAGGTGCAAGAGCAATCATAACTTCTAAATTTGGTGAAGTTCTGCTTAACTGTTTGAAGAAATCACCAGATGGACACTCAATTACAATATCCCCAGTTTTTTGTATATTATTATTTTATTTTTTCCAAAAAGCATGGCGATAACCAGTCATCAGGGTGGAGACCATTCAAACTCATCTGAAGCCCAAGCCAAACGAGTATTTTTGAAAAAGCAAAGTCTAACCGTTTTACGCTTTCAATATATAAATATCCACCGATCATATCTTCCAGTATCAGCTTCAAACATCACACACACCTGAAGCACGGCGAGAGATGAACAGAAAGGTTTTTGTGCCGCTTTTCAAAGCGATTGTATTTCCGGACGTAATGAAGGTAGTCACGTCGGATGACAATGGTCCTCTGCATCTTCATCTTCATAACCACACCTATCGAGAGGGGGGGACCATCATCAAAGAGAAACCACACAATATAACCAGTGAACAGTGAACAGGCTGCTATCAGAAGACAAATAATCATCACACTTCAAAGCAAGAAGTGCTGTGAAGACCATCGTGATAAATCATCATTTGTAGCAGCTGTGCAAGATCAAAATGAAGAAGATTGGACTTCAAAACTTATATTAACTGCAGAATCACTGGTTTAAAAGCAGACTTGCCTGTTGGAATGCGCCTTCTGATGGACATTTGTCAATGTACGTCCCGTCAATAGCCTGTGAAACGGTGAACTTGTAAGGAATGCAGCAAAGTGTGGCAACAAATAAAATCTCAAAATAACCATCAATCTTCAAAAAGGATGGAATGAGGAAGTTATTTATTATTTAAATTTGTCGAACTCACCTCCCTTGGAGTCTTGAATCCCAAGCCAACATTACGATAATATCGCCGGAGCTTTTCCTTCCCTGAACCAGCGATGATGGTACTCTTTCGGTTCTGAAAGATCGTCAGCTGCTTCTGGTAAGACCTCTCTGTCTGCAGAGGAAAAGAACAACAATGCTCTTCAGGAGAGAATAAAACACGAACACAAATGCAAACAAGAAAGCCAATGAGAAAATGAAGCACATCAGTGTTGTTGGTGGCACAAAGGAAGTGTGAATCCCTATCGTCAGAACTAAAAATCGTTTTACAATTACTCACAAGTCTGGAAAATATCAAGGTTGTCACAATAACTTGCGTGCTTCAGCAAAATAACATCTAATATTAACGACGAGCAATGGACACCATATTTGTCGAGTTAAGCATGCCGAATGGGCTTTGTTGCCTATACACCGCCCAAATATGTATATATATATATATATATATATATATATATATATATATATATATATATATATATATATATATATATATATGTATATATATATATATGTATATATATATATATATGTATATGTATGTATATATATGTATATATATGTATGTATATATATGTATATATATGTATATATATGTATATATATGTATATATATATATATATATATATATATATATATATATATATATATATATATACATATATATATATATATGTATATATATGTATATATATATATATGTATATATATATATATATATATATATATATATATATATATATATATATATATATATATATATATATATATATATATATATATATATATATATATATATATATATATATATATATATATATATATATATAGTATGCATCAAGAGAAGACATGTTGCATGCTTAGAAGATCGCCTCTTGGACAGGTACTCCGCTGGTTTTCACAAAACGCCCAAACCCATCAAGCTCATGACAATTCAGAACAATGATGCACACACAAAAGCAACAGAGCTGGGGATGAAGCATCTTGCACCTGCTGGAGGAGACATACCAACACCAGACTTAAGATCGCATCACAAGGTTTACAGCTCAAGTTGAAGTACTTCAACAGACTAATGAGAGATTAATGAAGTTTATTAACGGTACGAGGTCTTAAGTACGATGATGGGTTGGACATCCCTCGTGTGATAAACTATGTATCAAAAGGAGTGAATAAATATTTAATTTTTACATTTTTATCAAAACGTTTCGTTTGTAAAGACGATCCATGGGATTGTTAGTTAAAATTATGGATCAAAACGCCAACAGGAAAAACAAGACGTCTCGCAGGTAACGTGTGAGAAGAGAACACGTGTCCCTCTTTTAATCCAAACAATCGCTCATTAAACTACAAAAATAAACAAACTTTACACCAAAAACCGTCAAGTACTCGTTAAAAATCAATTTTAACTTCACCGGAGATTATGCAACTAGGTACCAGCGCACACATGTTGACTATGCCTCAGGATTCAAACATACTATACACCCCCCCTCATGTTGACTAGGCCTCAGAATTCAAACAAATTATACCCCTCCTCATGTTGACTAGACCTCAGGATTTAAACATACTATACCCCCCCCCTCATGTTGACTGGACCTCAGGATTTAAACATACTATACCCCCCCCCCTCATGTTGACTGGACCTCAGGATTCAAACATCCTATACCCCTCCTGATGTTGACTAGGCATCAGGATTCAAACAAATTATACCCCTCCTCATGTTGACTCGACCTCATGATTCACACAAATTATACCCCTCCTCATGTTGACTCGACCTCATGATTCACACAAATTATACCCCTCCTCATGTTGACTAGACCTCAGGATTCAAACATACTATACCCCTCCTCATGTTGACTAGGCCTCAGGATTCAAACATACTATACCCCTCCTCATGTTGACTAGGCCTAAGGATTCACACAAATTATACCCCTACCCTCATGTTGACGAGACCTCAGGATTGAAACAAATTATACCCCTCCACATGTTGACTAGACCTAAGGATTCAAACAAATTATACCCCTCCCCTCATGTTGACTAGACCTCAGGATTCACACAAATTATACCCCTCCTCATGTTGACTGGACCTCAGGATTCACACAAATTATACCCCTCCACATGTTGACTAGACCTCAGGATTCACACAAATTATACCACTCCTCATGTTGACGAGACCTCAGGATTCACACAAATTATACCCCTCCACATGTTGACTAGACCTCAGGATTCACACAAATTATACCCCTCCTCATGTTGACTAGACCTCAGGATTCAAACATACTATACCCCTCCTCATGTTGACTAGGCCTCAGGATTCAAACATACTATACCCCTCCTCATGTTGACTAGGCCTAAGGATTCACACAAATTATACCCCTACCCTCATGTTGACGAGACCTCAGGATTGAAACAAATTATACCCCTCCACATGTTGACTAGACCTAAGGATTCAAACAAATTATACCCCTCCCCTCATGTTGACTAGACCTCAGGATTCACACAAATTATACCCCTCCTCATGTTGACTGGACCTCAGGATTCACACAAATTATACCCCTCCACATGTTGACTAGACCTCAGGATTCACACAAATTATACCACTCCTCATGTTGACGAGACCTCAGGATTCACACAAATTATACCCCTCCACATGTTGACTAGACCTCAGGATTCACACAAATTATACCCCTCCTCATGTTGACTAGACCTCAGGATTCAAACATACTATACCCCTCCTCATGTTGACTAGGCCTCAGGATTCAAACATACTATACCCCTCCTCATGTTGACTAGGCCTAAGGATTCACACAAATTATACCCCTACCCTCATGTTGACGAGACCTCAGGATTGAAACAAATTATACCCCTCCACATGTTGACTAGACCTAAGGATTCAAACAAATTATACCCCTCCCCTCATGTTGACTAGACCTCAGGATTCACACAAATTATACCCCTCCTCATGTTGACTGGACCTCAGGATTCACACAAATTATACCCCTCCACATGTTGACTAGACCTCAGGATTCACACAAATTATACCCTTCCACATGTTGACTAGACCTCAGGATTCACACAAATTATACCCCTCCACATGTTGACTAGACCTAAGGATTCACACAAATTATACCCCTCCACATGTTGACTAGACCTAAGGATTCAAACAAATTATACCACTACCCTCATGTTGATGAGACCTCAGGATTCACACAAATTATACCCCTCCCCTCTTGTTGACGAGACCTCAGGATTCAAACAAATTATACCCCTCCACATGTTGACTAGACCAAAGGATTCAAACAAATTATACCCCTCCCCTCATGTTGACTAGACCTCAGGATTCACACAAATTATACACCCCCCCCCTCATTAGGGTGGTCCAGAAAAAATAATGAACACATTTCCTCTCTCCACAAGGCTATTTTTATGCCTACATATACAACTAAAGAGCACACAATTTTTCCTCAAGAAAACAATATTATAGGGTCACCCCATTTTATTCCAAAATCAGGGATCTCACATATGATATGATACAAATGTTTGCAACATAACAATTTATGATTGTACTGCTGCCTTAGTTGGAGTCGGGATCATCTTATGGTGGTTTGATACCAGTCTAAGCAGGAATTGTTTCTGGTCCTCATCCTTGGTTAATGTTTCATTATATTTTTGAATTCGGCTGATGCCCCGTTCCGCAGTGTCATTTACTACTTTGAGCTGAGAGGACCGAGTCCGTAGGTCATTGTACAATGGATCATCTGTCCACTGACCAGGAGGTTTCTTCAAGAATGTTTGAGAGGTTGCTATTCCACCTTCTATCAAAACATCAAAGAAGGAACTGGTCCTTTTTGTCACAAGGTCCTCCAACTTGAGGTGTTCCCCTTTATCCTTGATCTGTAGCTGCCGAGGACAATCAGGTAACTGTGGACGCTGTAGGTTCTGGACCATCTTTTCCTTTGGCTCCATGGTCGCTCGCTCATCGAAAAAGGTAAGGGCAACCAGGTGTTCAGAGAGAAACCACAGATGCCTGCAAATGGCTGCGGATGCTTTGCTGGCCACCATCTCATTGGGGTAAGTCTTGAGGAGCGAGAGAAGTTCAATGGCATTGTAGGGGGCTCGAATTCCAAGCGATGCTTCATTCCACCGTTTGATGTAAACGAGACTGACAGAGCCATGGTGGTTATGTTCCTGGCTTCTCGTGGTGTCAGCTGGAATTGAGCTTGAAAAAGGAATATTTTCAACACATAAATCCCTTTCCCCATCCATCGAGCATGGTGTGTTGGACCAGGAGCTCGAAATGATACATTCTCACCTGCTCCGCCAAGGAACCAGAGGGACAAGCGCAAGAATTCTTGATAATCATCCCTTGGTTGCTGCGCATTGAGGACACGTGGTAAATAATCCAGCATATCTTGCCGCAATCTGCACAATACTGTATCTTGAAAGAGCTCATCGGTTGCTGCAGCAAAAGCACCTTGATTTATTGATGGCCATTCTTTCTGAAATCGCTTAAAGAGTTTGCTTTCTAGACCTCCAGATGGGCCAAAAATACAGGAGAAGACATCGGATAGCATGATTTCCATGATATGGTGACGGCATGCAATCCAGACCAGTTCAGTTCCAAGAGCTTCTTCGATCTTGATGCACGCGCCTCTGTGAAGCCCAGTGTTGCTGGCTGTTGTATCACATACAAGTCCTTTGATTTGGGTCATGAGGTTCCATTTATGAATTGCGTCAACACAATCCTTCGCCTGAGACTCCCCAGTACCTCTATCAATGTTTGGAATTCCCAGAAGTTTCTCCTGGCTGTTTCCAGTGACAAGGACAGTAATACAGTCAACGGTTACCTTAGATCCATTGATATCAGGCAGCAGTTTTCCATCCCAGTGTAAGAGAAGCGGTCCGTCCAATGAATATTCTTGGGCTTCTGCTGTTGCAGCTTCTTGCCTTACTTGTCTTCTAGACCGTCTGAGCTACGGGAGAGTGTGATATCTGGAACATTATGTCCAAGGGCCTGAGCAACGGCTGCGGCTACAAACATGGCTCCACGATCTGGAAGATCGACTCGATCAAAAGCACCGACCACTTCACGAGTCTTGAAAATGTTCTTTGGTGTCACATGTGGGGATGGAGCTGCAGCTGCAACAGGTGTTGATAATAGTCTTCACTTTGAGATTCAGAAGAAGATGTGACTGAAAGTTCTCCTATTGGCCCCATAATTGATTTGATTTCCCTTTCTTTGTATCTCACATTTGCCATCCTTTCTTTCTCATCTCGTTTTCTCTTTATCGAATGTGTTTTGGTCAGCCCCACTCAGCCACTCATGCTACAGGAAAATACATTTTCGCGTTGCTTTTGAAAGAATTCCCGGTCTTCTGCGGTCTTTATTTCCGTCATTGCATCTTTTGTAGCAATATCAAACAATTTTTCCAGATCACCTTTGAATATTTCTTCTTTAATTTTATCACCGTCTCGTTGTCGAGTCCGATTCTTCTTGAGGGCCAAATACTTCTCATAAACCTTTGACACTTTCCTGACACACGAATCTATCCGTTGAGTAGGAATTCTGGCGCGCTCCCATACAGCAACAACAGCTTCACACGCCATCTTGTGACTGGCTGGCAAGGTTCTTCCCTCAACCAGGTGATGGAATTGGATAAGTCGGAGCACGTCCAGACCACGGGGTAGTCTTGCTGTTGATAATCGAGAATTTGGCCTCCCAATGAGCCAGTTCTCAGGTGCAGATCTCAAGGTAGATGATGCCATAATCACTGATGAGCAGAAAACAGAATGAACTGTAATTAGTACAAGGAAATATAAGGAATAAGGATATCATATAAAAATATGTGTATAGTACACACTACGCAGTAGAGTGTAGTATAGTGTCCAACTCCACTGATAATCAGTATTACCTGGTATGACTCAATTCAGCATCGCTACAGTACATGGTACCTTGCAGGTACCTATTTAGCGATATATAAACTGCAGCAATGTTGAAGTGGCTTGCCTCAGGGCAACAAAATATCATCTGAGTGCAATTCAAAGAGTTCCCTGTGATCATGAGGAAAAACGTGCAACTATTTGGCAACCACATATACATATATAATGTATATATATTTAGGGACATGGTTGGGGTGACCTCGAAATATCCACCAATCGAGCTCAAATTCCAAACATGTGCAAGTTAACCAGAGTGGACAAAAATAAAGTATGTGGAGAAATAATTTGACAAACATCATTTTTTCCTGGAACAGTTTGGACCGCCTTACCCCTCATGTTGACTAGACCTCAGGATTCACACAAATTATACCCCCCCCCCTCCTCATGTTGACTAGGCCTCAGGATTCACACAAATTACACCCCTCCTCATGTTGACTGGACCTCAGAATTCACACAAATTATACCCCTCTCATGTTGACTCGACCTCAGGATTCACACAAATTATACCCCTCTCATGTTGACTCGACCTCAGGATTCACTCAAATTATACCCCCTCCTCATGTTGACTAGGCCTCAGGATTCACACACATTATACCCCTCCTCATGTTGACTAGGCCTCAGGATTCACACAAATTATACCCCTCCTCATGTTGACTGGACCTCAGGATTCACACAAATTATACCCCTCCTCATGTTGACTGGACCTCAGGATTCACACAAATTATACCCCTCTCATGTTGACTAGACCTCAGGATTCACACAAATTATACCCCTCCTCATGTTGACTGGACCTCAGGATTCACACAAATTATACCCCTCTCATGTTGACTAGACCTCAGGATTCACACAAATTATACCCCTCTCATGTTGACTATACCTCAGGATTCACACAAATTATACCCCTCATGTTGACTAGACCTCAGGATTCACACAAATTATAACCCACCCCCCTCCTCATGTTGACTAGGCCTCAGGATTCACACAAATTATACCCCTCCTCATGTTGACTGGACCTCAGGATTCACACAAATTATACCCCTCCTCATGTTGACTGGATCTCAGGATTCACACAAATTATACCCTTCCTCATGTTGACCAGGCCTCAGGATTGACACAAATTATACCCCGCCCCCTCATGTTGACTATACCTCAGGATTCACACAAATTATACCCCTCCTCATGTTAACTAGACCTCAGGATTCACACAAATTATACCCCCCTCATGTTGACTGGACCTCATGATTCACACAAATTATACCCCTCTCATGTTGACTAGACCTCAGGATTCACATAAATTATACCCCCCCCCCCTCATGTTGACTATACCTCAGGATTCACACAAATTATACCCCCCCTCCTCATGTTGACTCGACCTCAGGATTCACACAAATTATACCCCTCCCCATGTTGACTGGACCTCAAGGTTCAAACAAATTATACCCCTCTCATGTTGACTGGACCTCAGGATTCACACAAATTATACCCCTCTCATGTTGACTAGACCTCATGATTCACACAAATTATACCCCCCCTCATGTTGACTGGACCTCATGATTCACACAAATTATACCCCTCTCATGTTGACTAGACCTCATGATTCACACAAATTATACCCCTCCTCATGTTGACTGGACGTCAGGATTCACACAAATTATACCCTTCCTCATGTTGACCAGGCCTCAGGATTGACACAAATTATACCCCCCCCCTCATGTTGACTATACCTCAGGAGTCACACAAATTATACCCCCCCACCCCATGTTGACTAGGCCTCAGGATTCACACAAATTATACCCCTCCTCATGTTGACTGGACCTCAGGATTCATACAAAGTATACCCCTCTCATGTTGACTAAGCCTCAGGATTCACACAAATTATACCCCTCCTCATGTTGACGAGGCCTCAGGATTCACACAAATTATACCCCTCCTCATGTTGACTAAGCCTCAGGATTCACACAAATTATACCCTTCCTCATGTTGACCAGGCCTCAGGATTGACACAAATTATACCCCCCCCCCCTCATGTTGACTATACCTCAGGATTCACACAAATTATACCCCTCTCATGTTAACTAGACCTCAGGATTCACACAAATTATACCCCTCCTCATGTTGACTAGACCTCAGGATTCACACAAATTATACCCCTCTCATGTTAACTAGACCTCAGGATTCACACAAATTATACCCCTCCTCATGTTGACTAGGCCTCAGGATTCACACAAATTATACCCCTCCTCATGTTGACTAGGCCTCAGGATTCACACAAATTATACCCTTCCTCATGTTGACTAGACCTCAGGATTCACACAAATTATACCCCTCTCATGTTAACTAGACCTCAGGATTCACACAAATTATACCCCTCCTCATGTTGACTAGGCCTCAGGATTCACACAAATTATACCCCTCCTCATGTTGACTGGACCTCAGGATTCACACAAATTATACCCTTCCTCATGTTGACCAGGCCTCAGGATTGACACAAATTATACCCCCCCCCCTCATGTTAACTAGACCTCAGGATTCACACAAATTATACCCCCCTCATGTTGACTGGACCTCATGATTCACACAAATTATACCCCTCTCATGTTGACTAGACCTCAGGATTCACACAAATTATACCCCCCCCCTCATGTTGACTATACCTCAGGATTCACACAAATTATACCCCCCCTCCTCATGTTGACTCGACCTCAGGATTCACACAAATTATACCCCTCCCCATGTTGACTGGACCTCAAGGTTCAAACAAATTTTCCCCTCTCATGTTGACTGGACCTCAGGATTCACACAAATTATACCCCTCCTCATGTTAACTAGACCTCAGGATTCACACAAATTATACCCCCCCTCATGTTGACTAGACCTCAGGATTCACACAAATTATACCCCCCCCCTCATGTTGACTATACCTCAGGATTCACACAAATTATACCCCCCCCTCCTCATGTTGACTCGACCTCAGGATTCACACAAATTATACCCCTCCCCATGTTGACTGGACCTCAAGGTTCAAACAAATTATACCCCTCTCATGTTGACTGGACCTCAGGATTCACACAAATTATACCCCTCTCATGTTGACTCGACCTCAGGATTCACACAAATTATACCCCTCCTCATGTTGACTAGACCTCATGATTCACACAAATTATACCCCCCCTCATGTTGACTGGACCTCATGATTCACACAAATTATACCCCTCTCATGTTGACGAGACCTCATGATTCACACAAATTATACCCCCCCTCATGTTGACTGGACCTCATGATTCACACAAATTATACCCCTCCTCATGTTGACTAGGCCTCAGGATTCCCACAAATTATACCCCTCCTCATGTTGACTGGACGTCAGGATTCACACAAATTATACCCTTCCTCATGTTGACCAGGCCTCAGGATTGACACAAATTATACCCCCCCCCTCATGTTGACTATACCTCAGGAGTCACACAAATTATACCCCCCCCACCCCATGTTGACTAGGCCTCAGGATTCACACAAATTATACCCCTCCTCATGTTGACTGGACATCAGGATTCATACAAAGTATACCCCTCTCATGTTGACTAAGCCTCAGGATTCACACAAATTATACCCCTCCTCATGTTGACTAGGCCTCAGGATTCACACAAATTATACCCTTCCTCATGTTGACCAGGCCTCAGGATTGACACAAATTATACCCCCCCCCCTCATGTTGACTATACCTCAGGATTCACACAAATTATACCCCTCCTCATGTTGACTAGACCTCAGGATTCACACAAATTATACCCCTCTCATGTTAACTAGACCTCAGGATTCACACAAATTATACCCCTCCTCATGTTGACTAGGCCTCAGGATTCACACAAATTATACCCCTCCTCATGTTGACTAGGCCTCAGGATTCACACAAATTATACCCTTCCTCATGTTGACTAGACCTCAGGATTCACACAAATTATACCCCTCTCATGTTAACTAGACCTCAGGATTCACACAAATTATACCCCTCCTCATGTTGACTAGGCCTCAGGATTCACACAAATTATACCCCTCCTCATGTTGACTGGACCTCAGGATTCACACAAATTATACCCTTCCTCATGTTGACCAGGCCTCAGGATTGACACAAATTATACCCCCCCCCTCATGTTGACTATACCTCAGGATTCACACAAATTATACCCCCCCACCTCATGTTGACGAGACCTCAGGATTCACACAAATTATACCCCCCCCACCTCATGTTGACGAGACCTCAGGATTCACACAAATTATACCCCTCCCCATGTTGACTGGACCTCAGGGTTCAAACAAATTATACCCCTCTCATGTTGACTAGACCTCAGGATTCACACAAATTATACCCCTCTCATGTTGACTAGACCTCAGGATTCACACAAATTATACCCTTCCTCATGTTGACCAGGCCTCAGGATTCACACAAATTATACCCCTCTCATGTTGACTATACCTCAGGATTCACACAAATTATACCCCCCCCTCCTCATGTTGACTAGGCCTCAGGATTCACACACATTATACCCCTCCTCATGTTGACTAGGCCTCAGGATTCACACAAATTATACCCCTCCTCATGTTGACTGGACCTCAGGATTCATACAAAGTATACCCCTCTCATGTTGACTAAGCCTCAGGATTCACACAAATTATACCCCTCCTCATGTTGACTAGGCCTCAGGATTCACACAAATTATACCCTTCCTCATGTTGACTGGACCTCAGGATTCACACAAATTATACCCTTCCTCATGTTGACTGGACCTCAGGATTCACACAAATTATACCCTTCCTCATGTTGACCAGGCCTCAGGATTCACACAAATTATACCCCTCCTCATGTTGACTAGACCTCAGGATTCACACAAATTATACCCCTCCTCATGTTGACTAGGCCTCAGAATTCACACAAATTATACCCATCCTCATGTTGACTGGGCCTCAGGATTCACACAAATTATACCCCTCCTCATGTTGACTAGGCCTCAGGATTCACACAAATTATACCCTTCCTCATGTTGACTGGACCTCAGGATTCACACAAATTATACCCTTCCTCATGTTGACCAGGCCTCAGGATTCACACAAATTATACCCCTCCTCATGTTGACTAGACCTCAGGATTCACACAAATTATACCCCTCCTCATGTTGACTAGGCCTCAGAATTCACACAAATTATACCCATCCTCATGTTGACTGGGCCTCAGGATTCACACAAATTATACCCCTCCTCATGTTGACTAGGCCTCAGGATTCACACAAATTATACCCTTCCTCATGTTGACTAGACCTCAGGATTCACACAAATTATACCCCTCTCATGTTAACTAGACCTCAGGATTCACACAAATTATACCCCTCCTCATGTTGACTAGGCCTCAGAATTCACACAAATTATACCCATCCTCATGTTGACTGGGCCTCAGGATTCACACAAATTATACCCCTCCTCATGTTGACTAGGCCTCAGGATTCACACAAATTATACCCTTCCTCATGTTGACTGGACCTCAGGATTCACACAAATTATACCCTTCCTCATGTTGACTGGACCACAGGATTCACACAAATTATACCCTTCCTCATGTTGACCAGGCCTCAGGATTGACACAAAATATACCCCCCCCCCTCATGTTGACTATACCTCAGGATTCACACAAATTATACCCCTCCTCATGTTGACTAGACCTCAGGATTCACACAAATTATACCCCTCCTCATGTTAACTAGACCTCAGGATTCACACAAATTATACCCCTCCTCATGTTGACTAGGCCTCAGGATTCACACAAATTATACCCCTCTCATGTTAACTAGACCTCAGGATTCACACAAATTATACCCCTCCTCATGTTGACTAGGCCTCAGAATTCACACAAATTATACCCCTCCTCATGTTGACTGGGCCTCAGGATTCACACAAATTATACCCCTCCTCATGTTGACTAGGCCTCAGGATTCACACAAATTATACCCCTCCTCATGTTGACTAGGCCTCAGGATTCACACAAATTATACCCTTCCTCATGTTGACTAGACCTCAGGATTCACACAAATTATACCCCTCCTCATGTTGACTGGACCTCAGGATTCACACAAATTATACCCTTCCTCATGTTGACCAGGCCTCAGGATTGACACAAATTATACCCCCCCCCCCCTCATGTTGACTAGACCTCAGGATTCACACAAATTATACCCCCCCCCTCATGTTGACTATACCTCAGGATTCACACAAATTATACCCCCCCTCCTCATGTTGACTCGACCTCAGGATTCACACAAATTATACCCCTCCTCATGTTGACTAGACCTCAGGATTCACACAAATTATACCCCTCCTCATGTTGACTAGGCCTCAGGATTCACACAAATTATACCCTTCCTCATGTTGACCAGGCCTCAGGATTGACACAAATTATACCCCCCTCATGTTGACTATACTATACCTCAGGATTCACACAAATTATACCCCTCCCTCATGTTGACTAGACCTCAGGATTCACACAAATTATACCCTCTCATGTTGACTAGACCTCAGGGTTCACACAAATTATACCCCTCCTCATGTTGACTAGGCCTCAGGATTCACACAAATTATACCCCTCCTCATGTTGACTAGGCCTCAGGATTCACACAAATTATACCCTTCCTCATGTTGACTAGACCTCAGGATTCACACAAATTATACCCCTCCTCATGTTGACTAGGCCTCAGGATTCACACAAATTATACCCCTCCTCATGTTGACTAGGCCTCAGGATTCACACAAATTATACCCCTCCTCATGTTGACTGGACCTCAGGATTCACACAAATTATACCCTTCCTCATGTTGACCAGGCCTCAGGATTGACACAAATTATACCCCCCTCATGTTGACTATACCTCAGGATTCACACAAATTATACCCCCCACCTCATGTTGACGAGACCTCAGGATTCACACAAATTATACCCCCCTCACCTCATGTTGACGAGACCTCAGGATTCACACAAATTATACCCCTCCCCATGTTGACTGGACCTCAGGGTTCAAACAAATTATACCCCTCTCATGTTGACTAGACCTCAGGATTCACACAAATTATACCCCTCTCATGTTGACTAGACCTCAGGATTCACACAAATTATACCCTTCCTCATGTTGACCAGGCCTCAGGATTCACACAAATTATACCCCTCTCATGTTGACTATACCTCAGGATTCACACAAATTATACCCCCCCCTCCTCATGTTGACTAGGCCTCAGGATTCACACACATTATACCCCTCCTCATGTTGACTAGGCCTCAGGATTCACACAAATTATACCCCTCCTCATGTTGACTGGACCTCAGGATTCATACAAAGTATACCCCTCTCATGTTGACTAAGCCTCAGGATTCACACAAATTATACCCCTCCTCATGTTGACTAGGCCTCAGGATTCACACAAATTATACCCTTCCTCATGTTGACTGGACCTCAGGATTCACACAAATTATACCCTTCCTCATGTTGACTGGACCTCAGGATTCACACAAATTATACCCTTCCTCATGTTGACCAGGCCTCAGGATTGACACAAAATATACCCCCCCCCCCTCATGTTGACTATACCTCAGGATTCACACAAATTATACCCCTCCTCATGTTGACTAGACCTCAGGATTCACACAAATTATACCCCTCCTCATGTTAACTAGACCTCAGGATTCACACAAATTATACCCCTCCTCATGTTGACTAGGCCTCAGGATTCACACAAATTATACCCTTCCTCATGTTGACTAGACCTCAGGATTCACACAAATTATACCCCTCCTCATGTTGACTAGGCCTCAGGATTCACACAAATTATACCCTTCCTCATGTTGACCAGGCCTCAGGATTCACACAAATTATACCCCTCCTCATGTTGACTAGACCTCAGGATTCACACAAATTATACCCCTCCTCATGTTGACTAGGCCTCAGAATTCACACAAATTATACCCATCCTCATGTTGACTGGGCCTCAGGATTCACACAAATTATACCCCTCCTCATGTTGACTAGGCCTCAGGATTCACACAAATTATACCCTTCCTCATGTTGACTAGACCTCAGGATTCACACAAATTATACCCCTCTCATGTTAACTAGACCTCAGGATTCACACAAATTATACCCCTCCTCATGTTGACTAGGCCTCAGGATTCACACAAATTATACCCTTCCTCATGTTGACTGGACCTCAGGATTCATACAAAGTATACCCCTCTCATGTTGACTAAGCCTCAGGATTCACACAAATTATACCCCTCCTCATGTTGACTAGGCCTCAGGATTCACACAAATTATACCCTTCCTCATGTTGACCAGGCCTCAGGATTGACACAAAATATACCCCCCCCCCCCTCATGTTGACTATACCTCAGGATTCACACAAATTATACCCCTCCTCATGTTGACTAGACCTCAGGATTCACACAAATTATACCCCTCCTCATGTTAACTAGACCTCAGGATTCACACAAATTATACCCCTCCTCATGTTGACTAGGCCTCAGGATTCACACAAATTATACCCCTCTCATGTTAACTAGACCTCAGGATTCACACAAATTATACCCCTCCTCATGTTGACTAGGCCTCAGAATTCACACAAATTATACCCCTCCTCATGTTGACTGGGCCTCAGGATTCACACAAATTATACCCTTCCTCATGTTGACTAGACCTCAGGATTCACACAAATTATACCCCTCTCATGTTAACTAGACCTCAGGATTCACACAAATTATACCCCTCCTCATGTTGACTAGGCCTCAGGATTCACACAAATTATACCCCTCCTCATGTTGACTGGACCTCAGGATTCACACAAATTATACCCTTCCTCATGTTAACTAGACCTCAGGATTCACACAAATTATACCCCTCCTCATGTTGACTAGACCTCAGGATTCACACAAATTATACCCATCCTCATGTTGACTGGGCCTCAGGATTGACACAAATTATACCCCTCCTCATGTTGACTAGGCCTCAGGATTCACACAAATTATACCCCTCCTCATGTTGACTAGGCCTCAGGATTCACACACATTATACCCCCCCCCCTCATGTTGACTCGGCCTCAAGCTTTGAGAGAATTCTCACGAAACACCACGAACATCGCTTACTCAATGAACACATACACGTTTCGAGGCACAAAGGGTGTAATCATATAAATACACTGTGTATATATAATATATACCGGGAAACCCGAAACGGACCGAACGATCAACCTCACCAAGCAAAATCAAGGAGAGAAAGAAATATCCAAACGGGGTTTCACAATATAAAGCGCAGGGGTAACCGGAAACGATTTATTTATTTATTTATTTCTTATTTAAAACTTTTTTTTTTCTAAAATTTTTAACTTTTAAAGTTTTAAACTTTTTAATTTCATTGATTACCTCCAGTTAAACTTCCCAAGCTTCCCGGAGAGACCAGGTAGCTCTTGGTAAGCAAAGACTCTTGGGTACTGTCGCTTTAAGAGCAGGTTTTGGGTCGCTGATGATGGCGTGATTAGAAGGTTGTAATCACATAAATAAATCGTTGGGCAATTATTTTCTTACATTTGAAACTCAAAATATTCTAAAAATAACTATTAAGTCAACAAGCTCAAATGAGCTAAGATCCTCATCCTCTTAATGATGACGTCATAAAACGAATATGACGTCATTGTGATGTATCAGGTTTGCGATAAATGATCTGTGCTAATGCCGGCTTGATTCCCGCAAACAAAATTCA
This sequence comes from Eptatretus burgeri, assembly GCF_056783735.1. Classification (NCBI taxonomy): domain Eukaryota; kingdom Metazoa; phylum Chordata; class Myxini; order Myxiniformes; family Myxinidae; genus Eptatretus; species Eptatretus burgeri. The sequence continues at coordinate 122,489,844 of NC_140962.1, read as the reverse complement.
AACAGCTTGCCTATTTTCGGAGATAATGGTATCAGCGATTTCCATTAGCGGAGATATTATGACGTCCTCTTTTTCTAGGAAGAATTTCCAAAATCGGAGATGGTTACTGCCTGCGCGTGAGCTTTCTGTATATACATGGCAAGTTTCACGAAGATCCGATGAAAACTCTAGGTTGTGAAACAAAAAAATGTCAAAAAATAGGAATGACGTCATAAAATTGATATGACGTCATAGTGATGTATCATATGTGCAGTAATTCATCTCTGCTAATGCCCTGTTCGATTCCCGCAAACAGAATTCAAAAAGCGTGCCTAGTTTCGGAGATAATTTTTTAGGCGACTTCAATTAGCGGAGATATTTTGACGTCATAACTTTTTTTTTCTCGGAGGAGTTTTCAAAATCGGAGTTGGTTACTGTCTGCGCAGGGTATTTTTACATATATATGCCAAGTTTCAGGAAGTTTCGATGAAAACTGTAGGCTGTGAAACAAAAAAAGTCCATAAGAAGAAGATGAAGAACAACAACGTGAATTAGACGAGATCCTCCACGAGGATCTAAAAACTTTTGTCAGTGATCGAAAAACAGACCGGAATTTTACCGAAGATGCTATGACGTCACGTTCTCCGAAAACTTCGTGAACATTCGGAAACAGCGTGTGAACAATGGCGAGATGCGAATCAGAGAGCGATTTCAGCGGCGATGAAATTGAGTGTTTTCATTCCGATATTGCCGAGGACGAGTAGGAGGATGATGGAAATTTATACTATGGAGTTTCTGGCCCTGAGCCATATAAATTTGAGCCACTTGCAAGTGCCAGAAAACGGCCTATTTCGTGTACAAGTGGCAGGACTGACTGCCCAGCAGTTCACACTGACAGACTCCACCAGACAGATTGGTTTGTAGATTTTCATTTTCTTATTCGATGCATAAAATAATGTAAAGTTTGATTCGTCTGTGACTTGATATAATAATTTTAAACCCTCTAGTCACTCAAGAGTCAGAAACAGAATGAATCAATAATGGACCCAAATATATTGTTGCGAATTCGCGCCTGCCGGCGTGCGAACGGCCACGTGACTCGAATCGCGGCACGTCGCCCACCGGACGGACAATTCAGTCGTGACCCTCTCGGACCAATGCCGGGAGCTAGTCACGGGTGGGGGTTTAACCTCACCACGATCGGGCCAATTGCCCACCCGCGCAGGATAGCGTCGCTTGCCAAATTCGATCTACCTAAGTACCTGCGCGAATGGTCGATTGAGTGATCGCACCACGCCACAGGCCGACTCCGGACACGAACCACTTAAGCGGTCCGTTCCGTGCTACAGTGATAACCGAGCGGTGTTATCGTCGGCCTCGACGGTTCCGATTAATTATCGGGCGTATTAAGCCCACTACGAACCCTTTACGTGAAGCAGGATGGAGAGTCAATAAAGAAAAGACGAAGCGAAACGGGAAAACAGTTCACACAATGCACATTTATTACGCGACACACGGAAAGCACACATATACAGCCAAACAGTCAAAATGCACATATAGCAGTTAAAACAAAAGCAACAACGACGCAGAGTTACTACCGAATACGCGTACACACGGCAACACTTATACAGTTCTACTTTACAGACGGCGCCAACACACATTTACTCAAAAAGCAAAGGAAAGAAGCCACCCTCATAGACAAGGGGGCAGACGGGCCTGTAGGCCAATATGCGCGCGTGACCTGAAGGAGCGGCCAGGCCCGCGAGAGCAAGGGGGGTCCGACCCGCGTCCTCGTGACGCGTTGGCGGACAAGCCGCAGATGTGGCCGCGTGGCTGTGCCCCGACTCCGTGCTCCTTGGCGGGTTTCGTTGGCACGACGTTTGGAGTGGTGTGGGAACGGGGCCCCCTTTTTGCACTTCAGCGCAGGGGAAAGGGGGAATTGTTGATGCCCTGGGGGAGGAGAATGGCTGGCTGGCTTGGTCCCGTGACGAGCGATCTCACACCGACGAGCGATCTCACACCAACGAGCGATCTCACACCGCGACCGCCGTCCTTCTTGCCTCGGACCCGAGCTCCTTTGCCTCTTCCCGCAACTCTCCTCAGCCGACTGCAGAACCCAACTCGCTGCCACACCGATGACTCGACTCACTCTGCCCTGCCGACAAACACTGCGACTGCCACACTCTGCCCTGCCGACACACTGCTACTGCTACTGCTACTGCTGCTGCTACTGCTACTGCCACACTCTGCCCTCCAACCAAAAACTGACTCTGCTACTGCCACACTCTGCCACGATTCGCCTTGCGCTCACCATTTTATAGGCTGGCAGGAGAAAACAATATGCAAATATCCGGATCAGGATGACCTCGGGGGCAGAGCCACGCTCGCCAATTGGACGGAGGAAAAGTGGGCGTGAACCTCCCCTGATCCTAGAATTTGCATATATCGATTTCACACAGACGCACCTGGAGGCGGGGCTAAGCCGCTCCGCGCTTGCTAATTGGATGGATCAGAAGTGGGCGTGTAGCATTCCTGATCCAAATTCTCCCTCAGAAAGGCCGCTATTTGCACTCGCGGCTCGGTGCGTATCGCTGAACGAGCCAAAGACAGCCCGACGCTCAGTGTCCACAGGTGGTGCGGGAATGGCCGTAGAAGGAGAGAGGTGAGGGTGGTGGAGGGTTTATCGGTGGTGGTTGGATGGTTATGGTGCCGTTTGGGAATGACGGTGATGCGATGCTTGCGGGATTGTGTTTTGAAGGTAAAGGTCGTGGCTGTTGGCGTTGTTGTTGTTGTCTGAGGGTTGGAGCGTGGTTGTAGTTGGTGACGATGGCTGGCGTGGTGGTTAAGGTGGTTGTTGTGTGATGGCGGTTGAGACGTGGTTGGTTCAAAATAAAGATAGAACAGAAAAAACGGCTGTCTCAAAGCATCGCAGCCCGAATGAATCACATAAATTCCCTCTAGACAACGGATTTGGGGCTAACTACACATGTACTTAGAGATATCTCACCTACGGGCCCTTCATGGTGTAATGCGAATTTCCACAACCGCAATAATATTATACATCGTCGCCTTGGCGTTGAAGTCTTTCTGACAGCTGAGCTTGACCCCAGCCAAAGTGAACAGTTAGAACAAAACCCAACTTTCAAGAGACTGTTGTGGTATATAAATACCAAAACACGTTTAACCTCATTGGGAAATATTCTGCCAAATTTAGAAAAAAAAGTGTAAAATTGATCAATTTTTTACAATTGAGATGAAATAGCCCCATTTGCTGATGCTGTTAAAGAAGTAATTTACTCAACAATAAGTTGATTTGTTGAGAATTTTTTTCATGCTTGTGTTTTTCAGAGTTTATGTATGTGTTTTTCCATGTACTCTGTAAGAATACATTTCAAGGTTTTTCTCACTTAAACTCAACAATTGATTCCGTGACAGAACAGTATCTGGAGAACTTGTCAACCAACAACTCATATTCACAGAGTGGTGATCAGATGTGTTTATGCCTTCGTAATCCTCGGCTGTGAAATGGTCACCACAAATGACAAGTCTATCCAAAGGGTCCTCTTTACCCGTTTTCTTTGGAGGAAAATTCGCCCGTTTTGTTTGTACAAATCTTATCCACTGCCGGCGAATATTTGATTTCTTCGGGAATCGGTGGGAGCGATTACCCGTTTTCCAGACATTTTCGCGAAACATGACGACACACGTACGAGGCATGATGTACAAATATCCAAATAACTTTGTTCTACAATAATTCGAAATAAAAAAGGATAATATAGACAGTTGCAATCTCAAAAAAAGCGAAAGAACGGCCCGCTGAACTGGACACTTCTTCAATGAGTGAGTGAGCTTCCGCTTTGTTTTGGAGAACGTGACGTCAACATCTATATATGGGCACGCGGCTGTTTTTTTTTTTTCAACAGCCTCGAGAAATAACAACTTCGGAGTTAAATTTCATTAATTTTCCCAATAGTTAGGCAACCACAATAGTTTGCATCGAACTATTTAATGCACATATAATCATATTGATAAATTTTCAGAACATGTTTGGTGACCCACAACCTGCTCTATTAAATTCAAACCTGTATAAAACTGGGTGCCACCTTCCGGGGTTTTGTGAGACGTGCAGGAAACCCGAAGATCTAAATCATTTATTCCTAAATTGCCCTCTTTATGAGGGACCCAGGCGGAATGTTGTGCAGAAAGTAGGAGTAATGGGGATCAAGGTGTTGGATCTACCAGGAGTGTTGAGGCTGATGAACCAGAAGCACCCTCAACTCTGGAAGCTGGTACTAAAATTCCTGAAGGAGTGTGGGAAATCCATTTAAATTTCCTTAATTAAACAATTTCGATCGTGTTCAGGTGCGTGGCGTAAATAGAGCGTACCGGCTCTGAAAGCGCTATTAAAATTCAAAAAGGAAGAAGTAGAAGAAGAAGAACAATTTCATTGACTGACTTTTATGTGTTCGACGCGGAAGTGGGGTTGTCACTTCCGAGTGGGGATGAATGACGTGAGCTGATCCCTGTGTGTACAGAACGTCTGCGATTACAAGGAAATCTAACACAGGTGGAGGCGATTCAGCCCATCATGCCTGCGCGAACACCACACTAATCCATCCACACAAGATCCAAGGAGGAAAATGCAAAAAAACATGTTTTTAATTAATGAAATTAATTTGTTTATTTTTGTATTTCCCCCCAATCAGAGGAGGGGGAATGGCCTTGATTAAAAACACACATCAACCACACAACCCCCCTTGACGAGACCCCCCCACCAACAGCTCTCAATACACATGCACACAATCACCTATCAATACTCAAACTACCTACAAGGACTTATCAACATCCCCATACCCCTCTATCTCCATAACTTCCAGGTACCGATCAAATTCTGATTTAAACTTATCCAGTCCCTCCATTACCACAACCTTTCCAGGGAGACCATTCCATGCATTAACTACTCTCTGAGTAAAAGTCCTCTACCTTGCTACCATCTTAACTCTCCTATTCTTTACTCTCAGGCTATGGCCCCTGGAACTATCACTATCTACTCTGTTGAATAATTCATCTCCACTTATTTTATCGATACCTTTCATTATCTTAAACATCTCTATCATATCTCCTCGTAACCGCTTCCTTTCTCGTGTACAGAGCCCTGTCTCCTTCAACCGCTCCTCATAGCTGAGTCCAGCTCAGGCCTGGAATGAATCTAGTAGCCCTGCACTGAGCCCTGTCTATGGCATATATGCCCTTCCGGAAATGTGGTGACTAAAGGAGGAGAAGGAGGAGGAGGATATTGGGACCATACTCTGTGCAGAGTGTTGGTGATGCTTAAGCAGTCTCCTTGGCTGTTGGGCACAATCCTGGATGGGTCGCCACTCCGACACAGTGTACCAGCATGCTGGCACTCATTTTGCCGACATCGGAAAGATGACAGGTCGAGTTAACCCCATCTGGTATTGATTCAACAGCTGAGCGGGATTTTAACTCAGGACCCTAAGATCCAAAGCCTGCCACCCTAACCATTAAAGCAACACCAGGCATACAAGTGACCAGAAATGCATTCAATATGCTTGCTTTTGGCCCTCACTAAATTCCTGTACAATGTTAACACCACCTCTTGATTTATAAATGATTCCCCTCCTAATACAACCGATAACCCGATTTCCTTTACCTATAGCTGCCTGGCACTGTGCTGCCTGCTTACCTCCCATATCTATTACCACCCCAGATCCACTCTTTACCCCATTATCCAAATAATTGATGTAAATAATGAATAGTAATGGTCCGAGTACTGATCCCTGAGGTACCCCGCTACTTACATCCTCCCAGCAAGACATCCTCCCACACACAGCCACTCTTTGCTTCCTACCACGAAGTCAGTTTGCAATCCAATTAGCTCCCTGACCAGCCACTCCACAAGCCCTCACTTTGGCTAACAACCTCCGATGTGGTACCTTATCAAATGCCTTCTTAAAGTCTAGATATACGATGTCCACTGATATTCCCTCATCCAAACAATCAGACACTGATTCATGGAACTCGAAAAGATTTGTTAAAAAGGAACTACCTTTGGTAAGCCCATGCTGACTACCTTTAATGAGTTTGTATTTGTTTAAATTGTTCCTCAAATGGTCGTTAATTAATGTCTCCAACACCTTCCCCACAACTGAGGTCACACTAGGAGGTCTGTAGTTTCCCAATTATTCTCAGGATCCTTTCTTAAATAATGGTTTATCCTCACTGTGCAATAAACATGTCAGATCGTTTCCAATCTTTGTCCTCGATCAAGCCAAACATCAACAAATGACAGGAGCTCAGGGTTACCTTTCCGATGTAATCGTTTTTGGAGGGGCTCCCAAAGCACATGACAAACCCCTCTGAGCGGTGCGACAGCGCATCGATGCAGCTGCACTGAAACTGAACCTTTCAAAATGCCACTTCACACAGACAGAGCTGTCATTTTTAGATCATGTAGTGTCACACACAGGACTGAAATCTGACCCTGCCCATGTCGTTGCGGTGTCAGAAGCACCACCACCAAAAGACGTGCAGAGCTTGCGCTCTTTTCTCAGGCTCCCGTCATGGTATGTGAAGTTCATTCCGAACTCTGCATCGGTCGTTGAACCCCAGAGAGAATTATTGTGCAGACCATCCACCTTCTCCTGGTCAGTCACAGCACAGAAAAGTTTCGATTCGGTTAAAGAACTGATTGTCAGTAATCCAGCTCTCGCTCTCTTTGATCCAGAGTTACACACCATAGTGACAACTGGCGCCTCCAATTGTGGCCTTGGAGCGGTCCTGATGCAAATTCATGTTGACAAAACGGAGAAAACTATCACATTTGCATCCCGAACGCTGACTGAATCGGAAAGAAAATATTCCACGGGGAAAATGGAAATACTTGGATGTGTGTGGGTGACAGAGAAGTGGAGGACTCATCTCTGGGGTAGACATCTCACTTCACGCACTGACCCCAGTCCTCTCACTACACTGCTTTCCACGAAAGGATTGCGAAGAGCTGGAATGTACGTGGCCAGATGGTCCGCTCGGCTTCTGTCATTTAATGATGACATTCAGTACAAGCCTGGCTCTGAAAACGTTACAGCTGATTGCTTGTCTCCCCTTCCACTACCTACTTCAGAGCCCAGTCTAGAGGATGATGTTGAGGTTGTCACTCTCACATTGACCCTCACTGCGGTGATAGTTGAACAATTCAAAACTGCCTGCATTTCCTGCCCCATTCAAACAAAATTGCGTGAATTGCTTACAAAGTGCTGGCCGAAAACGTCAAAAGGCCTGGATCCTGATCTCCTTCCTTCCTTCACATTGCAAACTGAACTGTCACAACAAGAGGACTGTGTGATGAGAGGAACTCACCACCTTCTTGTCCTGGAGGCGTTACAGCCGCATTTCATCAAATTAGTACATGATACACACCAGGGCATAGTGAGGGCGAAGCAGCGGTTAAGAGATCTGTTTTGGTGGCCGGGAATGGACGCGCACGTCGAATCCGCAATCAAGGCTTGCATCACTTGCCAGCAGCACGACAAGACAGCTATGACACACGCATCACCACTACAGCCGGTTCCTTATCCCGATGCCGCTTGGGAGAAATCGGCAATGGACATTGTGGGGCCCTTCGATTCTGTGCCACTGGATTGTCGTTTCGCTGTCACTCTCATTGATTACTTCAGTAAATGGCCAGAAATTTCCTTCACCTCTCAGGTCACTTCCACTACAGTGATCAAGTTCCTGTCAACTCTCTTCAGCAGAGAAGGAAACCCAAAAGAGTTGATATCTGACAATGGTTCACAATTCACATCTCAGGAATTTGAAACCTTTCTGAAAGACAGAGACATTATCGACAGGAAGTCAGCAGTGTACAATCCACAAACAAATGGGGGAAATGGAGGGATTCAACAGAAGCTTAAAGGAAAGCTTGCTCACTGTTACATTGAGGGGAAGGACTGGAAAACATTTACAACGGACTTTCTTCAAACATAGTGGACAACTCGATAATTGATGGTGGAGGGGTCGCCCGTGTACATGTGCTGCTACCTGGGTAGAGATGGTCTCACACTTTTGAGTGATGGCTGTTTCTTCCTCTTAATCATGGGATGGCATTCTTTCTCAATCATGGCGGATAACAACAAGATCTTCTGTAGTCATCTCTGTTGTTTCATAACAGTTATTTGTAAAATGTTCCGAGTACAAAAGCGAACATTTTGTAGGCCCGATCCACACTCAGGTATTTCGGATAAACCCCATCCAATTTCTGGCAAACTTAGGGTCTTTCAGCCATTGGTGTAGCATGAAGCCATCTCAGTTTGTATTACCACAACCACCAAGAATGCATCGACTCGGCATATTTGTGGGAAATCGAAAATCATTTGCCGTTCAATTATCGTAACGTGTTCAATCGTAACACCATATAACCCGTAGACGGTAGAAATATGGCGGTCTACTTCCAGGTGTGATGTTATGGCTAACCATGAAGAATATGAAGATTTCAACTTTTAATCGTAAAATTACTGACTTGATAAATCGGAAAAAGACAAATCATATCTATTTTGTCAGGTATCAAGGGGTAGATTAGCATCGAGGTGGTCTGTTCGGGTTCGGGTTCCCCTTTAAAGAGGACCACTCAACCACTATGGAAGAAGTGAGCAGACAAAAGGGAAAATAAACAAAACATTTCAAGCTCGTCCCAGGACCAAAATCAATTCACAGCCATCGAAGAAGCTCGCTGTGCAGGTTTTGCATCTCATGACAGTCAAACATGTCCACTGCCAAGGAAAAGTGTAATAGGTGCATGAAAATGGCGCACTATAGAAATTGTTGTCGCATAAGGGCAGTTGAGGTTGTGACTGGTCACAATGAGGAAGATACCATGTTTATAGGAGTTATATTATGTCCAAACAGCAATCCTATCGTGTGAAAATGTACGTGGTCAAAAACTGTATCAACTTAGAAGGGCACTGGGTGGAGCGCATACCTCCAGCACGTAATGCCTGATCCACGAGAACATATCGGGCCCAATACATTTTTGAAATATCTTGCCATATATCGTTTTTTGGCCCTATCTCTCAATGGTGAATAATAATCACTTTAAAAATCACTTAACTCGTATCCAGATCCGGATTTGGATCTTCACGAAAATTGAATCAATTCGTCCTTGTCACACGCACAATCTGTCCACCAAGTTTCGTCCAAATCCGTCCAGAACTTTTTGAGATATCGTGCTATGTATCATTTTTGGCAATGTGTCTCAATGGTGAAGAATCACTTGAATGTGCTGCCATTGTAGATAAACTTGAAGGATATATTTATTTGCCTTTATAAAAGTCGGTTATGTGCTTGTTTTATTAAACAACATGCATCCCCATTCTGGTGATTTGACAATATTGTGGAATACAAGACGTGTTTACAATCTCAGCTTATCTGATCAGCTGAACAAGTTTTTCAACTCTTTTACTGTGGCTCTGAGTGCCAGCAAGTTGTTTTATTTCCTTAAAGAAACATTTAGTTTTGAAGTTTAATAAATTCTCAGAACAGTGTATATTCCATGTGCTACCATTAACAAGAATTCAAAACATTGGATTCCACTTTTACAGGACCCAGAACACGACCTTGGGGCACTCCAGCCTCGAAAGGGACAATAGATTAAAGGATTCCTCTTCCCTCCATATTTTCATGACAGCTGTTTACCTCCATCTCAGATCATCCCCTATTCAAAACCATGATCTTTTATACCCACACTAACCCCACCACCAATCCACCTCATTCCAATTTTCCAGTTTTCCCTTTCTGAAAGTTTGCTTCTGTTTCCATATTGACCACCGTGTGCCTCCTCCCCTACCCCTCATTCCTCCCCACATCCATTATTTGTCCAACTCTCCCTCTATTTTGTCCCTCATGTCTGCTGTAGGTGTTTTCCCATATTTCTGCTGTTCCTTTTGTTCTGTTACATCTTGACCCTTTCGTTCAATGTTCTTGCTCCTCCATGAGCTTTGACCTTGTGTGCAAAAGAAAATAATAAATGCATCCAGACAGGATTAAGTACCTATTGTGTTCACAACATCTGAATCGGTTTGTTGTTCATGAACAAACAACTTCCCCATCCCCAGATAAAACTAAACAAAGCCAGTCACAGATACTTCGATAAATTTCATGCCACCAAGGGCGTCGAGAACGGGAGGGGGTGAATCAGAGAGGGTCGCTGCCTTGGGACCAGAGGTCTGTTAAGGGGCGAGGGGTCTATTAAGGGGCCAGGGGTCTGTTAAGGGGCCAGGGGTCTGCTAAGGGGCCTGAGCTTTTCCTGCAACTGAAATTTTTAGGTCCTCGTGGAGGATCTCTAAGTCTTACTCATGTTGTTGTTCTCGTGGACTTTTTTTGTTTCACAGCCGACAGTTTTCATCGAAACTTCCTGAAACTTGGCATATATATGTAAAAATACCCTGCGCAGACAGTAACCATCTCCAATTTTGGAAATTCCTCCAAGAAAAAAAGTTATGACGTCAAAATATCTCCGCTAATGGAAAACGCCTAAAAAATTTATCTCTGAAACTCGGCAAGCTTTTTGAATTCTGTTTGCGGGAATCGAACAGGGCATTTAGCAGAGATGAATTACTGCACATATGATACATCACTATGACGTCATATCAATTTTTGTGACGTCATTCCTATTTTTAGACATTTTGGGTTTCACAGCCCAGAGTTTTCATCGGATCTTCGTGAAACTTGCCATGTATATGCAGAAAGCCCAGGCGCAGGCAGTAACCATCTCCGATTTTGGAAATTCTTCCCAGAAAAAAAAGTTGACGTCATAATATCGCCGCAAATGGAAATCGCCTATACCATTATCTCCGAAACTAGGCAAGCTGTTTGAATTTTGTTTGCGGGAATCAAGCCGGGCATTAGCACAGATAAGTTATCGCAAACCAGATACATCACAATGACGTCATATTCGTTTTTATGACGTCATCATTAAGAGGACGAGGATCTTAGCTCATTCGAGCTTGTTAATACAAATGTAAGAGAGAAAAGGTGGGGATGGGGGCCCCGAGCTTGTTTGCCTCATGGCCTGTGCTGGCTCTCTGCCCCTGCAAGCCACACCCACATATGCACCAAAGTTCATGGGTTTATGAGATGTGATTGCATTATTGTTGTGACAGTATAACAGTGAATTGCTTACCAGGAACTTGGCAAGTCCAACAACTTTTATACATCGATTAAAACTGGATAATTGGTAAGTGGGCAATGGTGGCTGTTTCGATGTCTTTGTCTGTATTATGTCTCTCTGTTTGTCTTTACGTCTTTGACTACCTGTCTTGAAATTTTACACCTCCGCCACCAAAGATGGACGGAGGTTATGTTTTCACCCCTGTCTGTCTGTTTGTCCATCTGTCTGTGAACAAGATATCTTAAATAGTCGTGGACGGATTCACATGAAACCTGGTGGACAGGTTAGGTGTGAGACGAGGATGAATTGATTCGATTTTGGTGAAGATCCGGATCTGGATACGAGATTTTAAAAACTTTTTAAAGTGATTCTTCACCATTGAGATACGGGGCCAAATATGAGATGTGGCGTAACCTGTTCAGCCTAGCGGAGGTGTGTGCTCTACCTTGTGCCTGTCGTTCTAGTTACTTGATACTATTATTTTAAGTGTCACAAAGTGAAAGCAGTTCAAAAGGATTTGCATTGACTCAAGAGCCTCCATCTTGCTCTTCTATGATCTTTAAGGTTTATTTTTGATTGACATGATTCTTATTCTGATGTAGCATACTCTTTGACAGAGCATCGGTGCTGCCAAAGCAGTTTCTTGGCAAGAGTCATACTGAGTGGTTTGCCATTGCCATCCCAGCAGTGGTTATGACAGGAGTTTGTAATTTGTTCAGGGTGCTGGCGATGGCTCACCAACTCTTCGTGAAGGACACCCGTGGGATCTTTAACGTCCACCAACTAATGCCGGCAGAAGGGAGGCCCAGTTTAATGTCCATCCGAAGGACGGTACATACATTGCCGAATCACCCACCCTGCCTAAGAAATACTGGGACGACAGTTTATACCTGGGACTGGATTTGAATCCAGGCGAGACAGCTTCGAGGCGAGTGTGCGTACCTCTAGCCTCTAGGACTCTCGGTCAAGAGTCAGCAACGTATGGCATGTGTGCCATGAGGGGCATGCAAGATGTAAATTGAGTAACATGTACAATATAAGTCTAATAATGGCGAATAAACTTAAGTTAGAAAAATAAAAACCCATTAACAACTATGCTCGACAGCTCTCTCAATCTCTAATATATATATATATATATATATATATATATATATATATATATATATATATATATATATATATATATATATATATATATATATATATATATATATATATATAACGTATTATATGTAGCAGTTGTGATATACGTACTGTGACTCAAACAAAGTTCGAGAAGAGCTATGCTGCCAAAAACCCATACATGGAACATCAACAGGGGAAAATATAGCGAAGACGTTTGTTAATCATTTTGAGGAAAGAGGAATTGACATCAGGAAAATATTATCTGTGACAACAGACGGTGCCTCAGCTTCAGTTGGAAAATGGAAGCGATTTGTAAAGATCATTGAAGTTCAAATTGGCTGCTCAACAGTAAATTTTTATTGTATTGTTACGGTTGTGGGGGTGGATTGAGGAATTTCATAGCAAAGTTAGGATCATATAGAGTTGCTTGGTCCGTGGACGTGTAGGAGACATCTCAATGTAAATCAAGTAGGGAAATTGTAAGCTTAAGTGTTACTTGTCACTACACGGGGGATGGTGCTGTGTTAATTAGGTAGGGTCTAAGACTAATTTGTCCGAGTATGTGATTGCCCCATGATCTTTTCCTACGTTTTTTGCATTTACAAGCCAGCAATAACAATAATTATGATTTTTATAACAACAACAACAACAACAACAACAGAACCCCTCCGCCTTCTTGCTTTGTTACCAACACGCCAGGCCCCGAGGCTGATAATTGATCGGTGGATGTCAGAAGGTTCGGCAATGACGTGAGTGAGGAGATGGCAGTTGGAAGAGAAGGGCATTACGGGTGCTTCTCCTCGATTATCATATTCGTGCTGTGTGAATTTTCCCACGTGCTGGAGCAAGACGCTAGCCATTGACTGTTCGGCTGAGCCGTGAATTGTGTGTGTTTCTGAGGAGGGAAGGAGAGTGTTCCTCGTGGCCTGATCAAATTTCCTCCTGTGCGTTTCCCCCCGTGAGAGACAACGCGTTTCGATTGTCAATTCATAAAAGATCAATTCTGGACCCAAAGCTAAGTATAAGGAGAAAGGGAGAATTTTACTTTCATTTATTCTTTTCCCTTTGTCCATTTTTGTGTCTGAGTGCGGAGGTTCCTCGTATCCGAAATTAGATTTGTTTACCTCACGTTCCGTTTTTATTATTACTTATATTAATACCATTTTAAATATTTGATTTTCATTAAAAAACAAAACCCTGTATTTATTTACGTTACTTGTATCTGTTGTGGGTTCGAGTATAAAGCCCTTGTGCTACCGTTCTGGTGAACGCTGTGGTGTACTGGGCCTGCGGGGGCAGGGCGTGATGCTGGAGCGTGGTGGAGGCGTGGAGGAGTGGTTTTGGGGTGGTCACGTGCTTGCACGGGATATAGGAGTGCGCGCCGCCTGAGGCGTCATTGTAGCCGTTGTGGTCTGTGGAGCCTGTAGGTCGTGTGGCTGTCGAGTGCATCGAGTACGTCATAAAGAGGAGTTACGGGCATCGTACGCTCACACTATCGCTCGTGGCAATAAAGCAGGGTTGTGCTATCCCCTGGCTCGTGTCTGCCTTGGCGCACCTCTACCACGACACTACATTTGGCGACGAGTCTCTTCGGATCGGAGTGTGCAGAGTGCCTGGGTTACTCGGATTGACGTGCAGTTTTGGCCAGGTCGATTGGATCGCGGCAGCGAGTAACTCGGCGCATCTCGCGCAGTTCGAGGTCTACACCGGGCGTGGGTCGCAGAGGAGCGCATCGCGAGTTTCGCGCGCTCCACGCACGGCTTCAGGGCGGGTCGGGTCCTGCAGCCTGACGTCCCGCCGGCGCCTGCGAGTCACGTTGAGTGGACGACGGCTGCGCTTGGAGTTCGTTTTATTCCTGCCTTGCAAACCTCGGGAATGGTTTCTGCGAGGTCACGGCTAAAGGACGAGGGCATGATGTTCAGCTCAGACGCGGCGTCGGATGTCGCACAAGCTCTGAGGAATGTCTGGGGTCTCGATGGTCGGTGCGCAGCAGATGGTCCGAAGGTCAGCGCGGTGTTCCAGGCGCGCACGGCCACACGCACGGTCTTCGGCGTGGGTGGTGGCCGAGCGTTGCAATGCAGTCAGTCGGATGGCGGTCTGAGCACTGGGGGACGTCTACGGTATGTGGGCCGAGAGTCGGTGCCCATCATAACGGCCATGGATGGCGGTGTGCGAAGCGACCCTTATGTCCCGGGTCGAGACCTACTGCCGGTACGGTGTTTTGTGCGTGACGTGCACTTTAACGCCCCGGGTCGAGTCTTGCAGCCTGGGTATAGAGATCCCGGCGACCCAGAGTGGAAGATGCTGCCGATGTTGACCCTGTCTTCAATTGGTCCGGAGGTCGAGATGATCGGGGCACTGATGCTGCCAGTGTTGGACCTGGTTTCAATTGGTCCGGTGGTGACAGGACCAATGCCAGTGGAGGTCGAGATGTTTGGGGCACTGATCGGGTGTCGAGTTGAGTCCGCTCGTGCTACCCTCGCATTGCACACGTATGCCGGTGAAGCGCTGCCGGTGGTTGGCGGGGCACACGTCTTGGTTGCCCATCAGGGTCAGCGGGTTGCGCTCCCGCGGTTCGTGGTGCGAGGGGAGGGGCTCGCAGTTCCTGTTTCGGAGTTCGTACCTCCAGGTGCACCTGTGCCTCCTTCAGGGCACGTACCTCCGTGTGGGCCCGGGCCTCCCTCGAGACGCGAGGGTGAGGTTCCGGCGACGGGGGCCACGACGATGCAACGTGAGCTGCCATTCATTGCTTCCTGCGACGATGATGTACGGTTCTGGAGCAACGGGAGTCATGCCAGCTGCGAGGAGCTCGCACACTTCGGCTGCGCTCATGATACAATGCGCGCCCGTGTCGTTCAGGCGATTTCAGCGGGGAATTGGAGCGAGCCAGTCGCGTTCAAGAAGTTCGCGGATCGCGACCGTCGACGACAAGCAGGTCATCGCAGCGTCGTGACGACGACCGAGAGACGGACACGTGATGTGATTCATGGGTTGCTGTTCGTTGCGTATTTGATTTTCATTGCTCGAGTGATGCAGTTTAGCGTTGTTAAAATAAATGCCGACAGTTCGTGTGTGAGAATATGTTTGGCTGGGATCAATCGATGGAATGTCCGATATGACCGATGTGATATGAAGGCCTTGGGGGCGATCGTGCCAAATAAAGAGGTCTTTCTGGTCTCCAGCTGCGAGGGCAGTCCACGGGTCGCTACCCTGTCATGTATGGGGATTATATTGGGAGAACGCGCTGTACGAAAAGGGGAGTTTGCATCTGCGCAGACGATGTTCTTGTTGCTTTATGGCATGACTGGATGTGATGTGTGGTTTTGTATGGGATTGCTGGGACTGCAGCCGACTAATTGCCGGTTGGACTCGCGTGTGGGTCTCAGAGATCGACTCAGAGCCGGGGCTGGTTCGCTGGTCAGCGTTATCCCCACCCCTGGTTTCGGCAAGGTCAGACATGCCTGGCACCCTGGGGCGCAACTCTCTGTTCTCGCCAAAGCCGTTTGGATGTGCGTTGGGATCTCGGCTGATTGTGATGCGTGGGTTTGTTATGGGACTGATGGTGCGCCCAGCCGACGGCGCTGTTCAGCATCACCGCCCAAGGTCGGACAGGTTATTATCATTTTTTTATTTTTGGTTATTATCATTTTTGTGCCTCTCTGCTTTTATATCATGGTCTTCTGTGCCGATTATGCTTATTATTATGATGGTCATTTTATAATCATAGTTTTAGGAAGGAGGAGTGTGGTGTACTGGGCCTGCGGGGGCAGGGCGTGATGCGGGGAGTGTGGTGGAGGGCTGGAGGAGTGGTTTTGGAATGGTCACGTGCTTGCACGGGATATAGGAGTGCGCGCCGCCTGAGGCGTCATTGTAGCCGTTGTGGTCTGTGGAGCCTGTAGGTCGTGTGGCTGTAGAGTTCATCGAGTACGTAATAAAGTGGAGTTATGGGCATCGTACGCTCACACTCTCGCTCGTGGCAATAAAGCAGGGTTGTGCTATCTCCTGTCTCATGTCTGCCTTGGCGCACCTCAACCACGACACTACAAACGCCTCTGGTACATCCTAACCGTTAACTGTTCCACGCATGCTATAATCTCCGAGGATCACGTGTTTGCTTCCAAGGAAAACCGCTCGGCGATCCGGCCAGGTCGGTGTTCACCGCCCGTCCACTACAATTGGGTCAGGGAAACTAACATAACTGCCACAGCCGCGACAGTATTATACATCAAGAAAATCTTCGTCCCACGATTTCTAATTCTGAACTTTTTAATGTGATGACTGCAGTGGTGAAGACATTGAATTTTTTGTTGATCGCTCTGCCTTGACACATACATCGTTTCAAGTTATGCTTGAGGGTATGTACAGTGCATACACGGACATTCGGATTTACAGCAATGCTTGTTGGCGAAGCCGTGGGAAGGTTTTGGCATGCTTTGTGGACTGTCTTGATGCAATCAAGATATTGTTGTGGTTCTTGGAACCGCATGCATACAACAGATAGTGGTCCCAAGACAGTTATTCCATTAATATACGTGTAGGTAGTCCCTTTCCTTTTGTCTAGTGGGACAACAGGGGCGTGCGTTGCGATGATCTCATAGCTAGGTTTGCTTACATCATTTTTTCTTCATTTCATCCCAACTCTTCTTTTCGTCTGGTTATTCCTGAGGTAAATCTGAGCCACGTGTGCCCTTCGCTGTGAGATGGGCCCTCATGGAGGCCAGCGCGTGCGGCGCCACTGCGAGGAAACGATGACGCGCGAGCATTAACAGCGCAGAGCCCTCGTTCCCAAGCGAGCCCAAAACCCAACATGTGCAGCGAGTCATACAGTGCCCTTGGGAGTCTGGGATTATCAGCTCGAGCTTCCGATGATCTGGGGAAGATTGCCGGTTGCATTAAAAAGGCAAACAAATGAATATCTCTGAAGAGGTACATCCTAAACGAATGGTGTTTTTCACAACACAGGAAACACAACCAGCATGACGCCCACACTGCACGAAACACGTACGGAGGCCGATAAAGGCGACTCCACGCCACGTTGGGCGGGATACGAGTGTGCGAAATGAAAGTGGCGCGTTCCTTTTCAACCAAATATTTGACACATATTGGTGTTCGCCCCATGCACATGATAGCAGAGTCGTGCAGACGCGAGTGCTGGCCATGTGCGTAATGGCGGAACCATGTGCACTGTATGGAATGTTCTCGAAGGCAGACACGTACACCGCTCATGAAACATGCATGGATTTATCCATAACGATGTACCTTCGTCCCTTGCTGGCAGCAGCAGATTCCTCACAGATGGTGAACGTCTTCTTGTATCTATGGCCAGCGAAGCTGCGATCGAGCCGGGGAATGTTGTACAGTGCAGGCCACGTTGGGGCGCGCGGAGCAGGCACGTTGATCGGCGCTGGTCGGACGCCCGAGCGGGCATGCGAGACCCTCGGCCGGTCGCCAGGGCACACTTCAGGTCCTATAAAGGTCAGAGCAGTCCCTCCACCTCTCTCTCACCTCGCCCTCGTCTCTCTGCATGACCCGCCTCCTGCTGCCTGGACTCCGCCTGTCTCACCTCGCCCTCGTCTCTCTACATGACCCGCCTCCTGCTGCCAGGACTCTGCCTCTCTCACCTCGCCCTCGTCTCTCTCCACAACCCGCCTCCTGCTGCCAGGACTCCGCCTGTCTCACCTCGCCCTCGTCTCTCTACACAACCCTCCTCCTGCTGCCAGGACTCTGCCTCTCTCCCCTCGCCCTCGTCTCTCTACATGACCCGCCTCCTGCTGCCTGGACTCTGCCTCTCTCTCGCCTCGCCCTCGTCTCTCTACATGACCCGCCTCCTGCTGCCTGGACTCTGCCTCTCTCTCACCTCACCCTCGTCTCTCTGCACGACCCGCCTCCTGCTGCCTGGACTCTCCCTCTCTCGCCTCGCCCTCGTCTCTCTACACTACCCGCCTCCTGCTGCCTGGACTCTGCCTCTCTCTCACCTCACCCTCGTCTCTCTGCACGACCCGCCTCCTGCTGCCTGGACTCTCCCTCTCTCGCCTCGCCCTTGTCTCTCTGCACGACCCGCCTCCTGCTGCCAGGACTCTGCCTCTCTCGCCTCGCCCTCGTCTCTCTGCACGACCCGCCTCCTGCTGCCTGGACTCCGCCTCTCTCACCTCGCCCTCGTCTCTCTACACGACCCGCCTCCTGCTGCCGGGACTCTGCCTCTCTCGCCTCGCCCTCGTCTCGCTGCATGACCCGCCTCCTGCTGCCGGGACTCTGCCTCTCTCGCCTCGCCCTCGTCTCTCTACACGACCCGCCTCCTGCTGCCTGGACTCCGCCTCTCTCGCCTCGCCCTCGTCTCTCTACACGACCCGCCTCCCGCTGCCGGGACTCTGCCTCTCTCGCCTCGCCCTCGTCTCGCTGCATGACCCGCCTCCTGCTGCCGGGACTCTTCCTATCTCGCCTCGCCCTCGTCTCTCTACACGACCCGCCTCCTGCTGCCTGGACTCTGCCTCTCTCTCACCTCACCCTCGTCTCTCTGCACGACCCGCCTCCTGCTGCCTGGACTCTCCCTCTCTCACCTCGCCCTCGTCTCTCTACACGACCCGCCTCCTGCTGCCTGGACTCCGCCTCTCTCGCCTCGCCCTCGTCTCTCTACACGACCCGCCTCCTGCTGCCTGGACTCCGCCTCTCTCGCCTCGCCCTCGTCTCTCTACACGACCCGCCTCCTGCTGCCTGGACTCCGCCTCTCTCGCCTCGCCCTCGTCTCTCTACACGACCCGCCTCCTGCTGCCGGGACTCCGCCTCTCTCGCCTCGCCCTCGTCTCTCTACACGACCCGCCTCCTGCTGCCTGGACTCCGCCTCCTCATCTCCGCCCACACGACGTCGACCCCACCCGCCTACCTGGTCCCACCTACCACTCCATCCAAGCACTCTGGACTCCGCCCCTTCTCCACTCAAGCCCCACCTTCACGAACACGGTCTCCACACGCGCTGCTGAAGCCAGAGATGATGCGCTGTCGGGTACCGCACCACAGAGCATCCCCCCTCCCCGGAAACACATTGGTGGTGCGTTCGTACAATCAAGCACAAAGGTACCGAGATCGTAGCCTTGACTCCTTTCCCTTCCTGTTTCAATACTTTCTCTTCATCGGGTTGTGTGTGTGTGTGTGTGTGTGTGTGTGTGTGTGTGTGTGTGTGTGTGTGTGTGTGTGTGTGTGTGTGTGTGTGTGTGTGTGTGTGTGTGTGTGTGTGTGTGTGTGTGTGTGTGTGTGTCCTGACGCCTGTCTGCTTAAGTAAGACTGCAGAACATCGTTATTCGGGCTTCAAGCATGGCTGAAGCTCTATTGAAATCGTTAGTATTATTATTAAAGGCTTTTTTATGTTCTACTGACCGATTTTGTGGCGGATCTGGAGGGAAAACTGTTGGATGAAATTAAACGATACTTACCAGGATAATGACTCACCACCTGAAGTTTATACTATGAAACATTTGATGACGTATGTCACGTGGTCTGGCGGCCATATTGGATTTTATCCAAAACCGAAAAACATCTTCTTCTCCAGAAGGGATAATCCGACAGCCTCAATCTTTTGCACACATTTGCTAAGTTCCATGATAATGTGAATTTGTTAATTTGGTCGAAATTGTTACATAATTAATATGATTTTAAATGATGCCGATTCGGCTCATTAAATATGCAAAATATGCAAATGAGAGTTGAAAAAATTTAATGACAAATTTAGATAGCACATAAACAGGGGACTCCCAATATATTTATACTATGTCTGTATTTGACCGCAGTGAGCCCCCAGCGCCCCCCAAAGTTGAAAATGACCCATTTTTGAAATGTCATAAAATAAAAACAACGCTTGGATGAAATTCAATGAAACTTATCCATTTAATTACTCTCCACCTGAAGATTATACTTTGAAAATTTTGATGACGTCGGTCACGTGGTATGGCGGCCATATTGGATTTTCTCCAAAACCTAAAAACATCTTCTTCTCCAGAAGGGATAATCTGCCAGCCTCAATCTTTTGCACACATTTGCTAAGTTCCATGCTAATGTTAATTTGTTAATTTGGTCGAAATCGTTATTTAATTTATATGATTTAAAATGATGCCGATTCGCCTCATTAAATATGCAAAATATGCAAATGAGAGTTGAAAAGATTTAATGACAAATTTAGATAGGAAATAAACAGGGGACTCCCAATATATTTATACTATGTCTGTATTTGACCCCAGTGAGCCCCCAGCGCCCCCCAAAGTTGAAAATGACCCATTTTTGAAATGTCATAAAATAAAAACAACGCTTGAATGAAATTCAATGAAACTTATCCAGTTAATAACTCTCCACCTGAAGTTTATACTTTGAAAATTTTGATGACATAGGTCACGTGGTATGGCGGGCATATTGGATTTTCTCCAAAACCGAAAAACATCTTCTCAAGAAGGGTAATACGACAGCCTCAAACTTTTGCACACATTTGCGAGGTTCCATTGTAATGTTAAGTTGTTAATTTCGTCGAAATCGTTACATAATTTATATGATTAAAATGATGCCGATTCGCCTCATTAAATATGCCAAATATGCAAATGAGAGTTGAAAAAATTTAATGACAGATTCTGATAGGCCTTGAAGAGAGAACTCCAAATATGTTTACACTATGTCTGTATTTTACCCCAGTGAGGCCCTAGAGCCCCCCAAAGTTTAAAATCACCCATTTTTGACGTGTCGTAAAATGAAAACCAAAGAAGATAGACATATAGTGACCACACATTCTAGAAGATATTTTAACGTTCTACAAGTTCGCCATTTACATTAATATGCAAATGTGGAGTTATTGGACTTTTTTGGGGACTTGAAAATTTGTCCAGCCTCGATTTGTCCAATGTGAAGTTTCTTTCTCTGTCATGTATTGCAATGGGCTTTTCAATCCTTCATTGATATAACATGAGGGACCCCGTAGCTGGGCCACATTGCAGACTTGAACTAACTTTCTAACTCGGAAAACCAATATCATGTGGGTGATAGTGTTGAAATTTGTGAAAATGGAGGCACGCCTTGAAGACCGGGATTACTGGTTTACCAGTTTTAATTGTTATTATTTTTGCGTTAAATCTGTTCTGTGTCCGCTTTTGTAAGTTGCTTGTTTATTTGCTGCACCACACCTCTCCCCCCTATCTCTGCACAACACACCCCAATAAACCTTGATCTTGCCACATACTTTTCCTCACCCATTTTAATAAATCATTATTAGGAATGTTCCCTGCTCGTTTTTGTCTTTTCTCCCATTGATCCAACATGATCCGAATCCTAGCTTAGCCGGGACTTTATTCCCAACAACCCTTTCCTTTAAGCCGTACGTCCTTGGCAGTGTCGCTCGGCTGCATCTGATCTGGTAAAGTGATCCGATCCGGTAAAGTGATCCGGTCCATTAGAGTGATCCGGTTTGGACAAGGTGTACCGAGGGCGTGTTCCCCGGTAATTAAATCACGTGATTAATTAGGTAACCCAATTAACCCATAGAAAGGAGGACCCTAGGTCACGCGGTTGAGTTATCGGCATCCACGGTCGGTTAAGCGACCCGCCGCATCACGGAATTATCCGTGTGCGATGGCCTAAAATTCCGGGGAGTCTGGTGGGAGCAGAGATAGCTTCCCCACCTCATGGTCTTCTCACCTGACCCCCGGCCCACAGCAATATTATTGCCAGAAACATGTCCATCCAGCCATTGGGACCATACTCTGTGCAGAGTGTTGGTGCTGCCTAAGCAGTCTCCTTGGCTATTGGACACAATTCTGGACAGGTCACCACTCAGACACAGGACACCAGCAAACTGGTACTCATTTTGACACCCTCAGAAGGATGACAGGCAGAATCAACCCCACCTCGTAATAATTCAACAGCCGAGGGGGATTTGAACTCAGGATCCAAGGATCCCAAGCCCACGACCCTAACCACTAAGCCAACACCAGGCATAGAAACATGTCAAACTACCCCGAACTGGTTGATCACAAATGGGTTGCACAAGTAATGTTTCTAACTGACATCACTGTGCATCCAAACAAACTATACCTGCATCTGCATGGTGCAGGCCAAACTGTTATGCGTCTCTGAAACATGGAAGGCATTTCTTGCGAAACATGCCATTTTATCTCAGGATATTGACACCTCGACTTTCCGCCATTTTCCAACATCTTAAAGAGCTGTCGACACATCGCACCGTCGGTGCCTGATGTTTTCAGGCCTGATTTGCACCGTTTTAGCTGATGTATTCCTTTCTAATTAAACCAGACAAATTTGATACAGGTGATATGGATTCATAGTGTTTCAGTGGATGGGTGCTGAGCATTTCAAAATGCAGCTCATCGAGTTATAATGCTCAGGCATATGGGCCTTGAACTTTAGGCATCTGTGGCGCACACTTGAGGCTACCGAGAGAGATCATGGGATCTCTGTCCTGACCTGTTGGAAGTCCTTGTCTGAAATTTGACTGTTTGAAGAAAGTGGCATTTTCACTGCTTTCAGCATTTGGATCTACATACCACTGTGAACAGATATTTTCACATATGAAGTCAGTTCTCTGTCTCTCCTGGAGCCAGTTAACAACTGATCACTCAGAGGCTTGTGTGCTGCTTAAAGTGTCAAACTAAGAACCCGATATTGCAGAACTCAGTAAGGGAAAGCAAGGGCAAGGATCACACTGAACGGTAAGATCTTCCTTTTAATTGATCTATTAATGAAGATACTAAAATGTAAGTAGGACTATTATCTTCTATATATTACTAAAACTCTCATCTTGTATGTATGTATGTATGTATGTTTCCGAAATACTGCCAAAACGGTACACGATAGCGCAAAATTTTTAGGGCCACCTTACACATCATTCGCCTGCGGTATGCAGTATCAAGTTTCGTTCAAATCGGGCAACGAAAAAAATTCTTAAAAAATCAATTCCCGATTCAGTCAAGGACTCTTCGGGAGAATTTGTTCAATGCAAACAACCTCAGCGGTATAGTTCGCTGGAGCTATCTTCTTTTTTTCTTGAAATTATTTTTTTCATCAACCGCCGTCATAATGGGAACCCATCGGGTTCACGGGTCGCCTGGTTGATGTTAACCAGAGTTGGTGTCAAAGCCACCCAATGCTCGCCTGTTTATACATTTATCGTTTTTCAAAGACTCGTCGAATAATTAATATTTTTTATAAAGCATTGCACTGAAGTCTGATCCAAATAATTTTAAAGCAATATATGTATTTGTATATTGTAATCAGTTACAAGAGCGCAAGTGAGCACAATATACGCCCGAACAAGAAGGTATATACAGAATTGTGCGACTACATGGAAAACAGCATCCTGTTGCCATGGCAACCACTTTAGATGACGAACGTACGTCGCGACACACCGTCTCCACAGTCTGTACCGATGTACCAAATATGAAACGTGAAAGTTGAAAACTTTGGGAATTACAGTGCGGACAAGAATGGACGGACGGAGAGACAGACTTACGGACGGACGGACGACCGGTATCACATAATAGTCCCGATATATATATATATATATATATATATATATATATATATATATATATATATATATATATATATTTATATATATATATTTATATATATATATATATATATATATATATATATATTTATATATATATATATATATATATATATATATATATATATATATATATATATATATATATATATATATATATATATATATATATATATTGGGCATATAAAAAATAGTGTGGTAGATAAAAACATTAGAAAGGAAAAAATAACTTGCACCAAAAACTTTAACATTTTCACGCTCACGCTGATGCTCACCCCGGGGGTATCGCTATAGCTCTCAGTTCTTCGAACAGGCGAGCTAAAAAATGTATCGATGGCACGCAAATCCGTAAATAAGAGTGAATAAGTTAACTCTCGACACGCCACTTCTGAAAGGTTGCCGACCCCTGCTCTCGGCTATCCTTTTCAGGCCATGCTGTCATAATCTTTGGGAGGTGTGATGAATACAATGGCTCCTGGGAAGGAAATATCACATGATAAGCATATACAAGTCAAATTCAGACATTCAAAGCAACTCCACATAGCATGTTCCAGCCTGACTTCATCTTTCTGCAGGATTCGTGCGCAAGTCTCGAAGTAGGATCCGTGCTATTGGTCCTGTTGTCAATCGAAGCAGTCGAGCAAGAAAGCTTAAGATACACAAGGATAGCGCACAGAGCATAGAAGTTCAGTAAACCAATCTATTAAGGATCTCGTCTGAGCACTTTCATCGAGACAACTTGACTTTAGGTTCACAGATAAGGGCAATCAATGAATAAACAGGTTTATTGATTGTCCTTGTCTTTTTTTTCTTCTGATGTTGACTGAGAGTTGTTCCTAAAGCAATTTTCTTGCACACTGGATTTATTTAAGATGAGGAAGAGTGTCACTTTGTGGTTTTATTTGTGTTGTAATATTATTTTTTAACAGGGATAAAGGTTCATGGAAGAGCTGAATGACACTGGGGCTATGTTGACACAGCGTTGGAGCTGAGGGAGTTGGCATCCAAGGGAGGATGAAGAGACAGGAGTTGAACGAACACATAGGTAGCATAATAAGTAAGGACATAAAGGCAGTACAGTTAATCACGAATACCATTTATTTTGATCATTGGTAATCTTGGCTTCGTATATCCATCCTTTCATGAGGACCATACTCTGTAGAGTGTTGGTGCTGCCGAAGCAGTCTCCTGGGCTATTAGACACTATCATGGACAGGTCACCAGCATCCTGGCACACATTTTGCCAACCTCAGAAGGATGAAAGGTGGTCAACCCTACCTGGTATTAATTCAACAGCCGATGGGGGATTTTTCCTGGTATTGGCTTAATAGTTAGGGTGGTGAGCTTGGGATCCTTGAATCCTGAGTTCAAATCCTACTCGGTTGTTGAATTGTATCCTGTGTCGGAGTGGTGAACCGTCCAGGGTTGTGCCTAATAGCCAAGGAGACTGCTTTGGCAGCACCAAAGCTCTGCACAGAGTATGGTCCCGATGGATGGAGTGGGATTTTAACTCAGGATCCTTGGATCCCAAGCCCACCACCCGAACCATGAAGCCACCACCAGCCATTCGTATATCCTGATCATATTTATTGGTTGACTTGTCTTTACGTTATGATTATTTTTCCAGTAGTTCTTCGACACAGGTCTCCAGGCTCATGAAGGACCTGCACAATTTCCGAAGGACTGTTGATTTACAAACAGAGTTCAGAAAATTATGCAATATCAGGCAAGATCAGTGTTTTAATGATTCAAGATTTAACTCGCAGTGCGTATGTATATATTGTTGCGAATTCGCGCCCGCCGCGTGCGATCGGCCGCTCGACTCGAATGGCGGCCGCCTCGCCCACCGGAACGGACAATTCTGTCGTGACCCTCCCGGAACAACGCGGGAGCTAGTCATGGGTGGAGGTTTAACCCCATCACGACCGTGCCAATTGCCCACACGCACAGGATATGGTTGCTCGCCAAATTCGATGTACCTAAGTACCTGCGCGGATGGTCGACCGGGCGATCGTACCTTGCCGCAGGCTGACTCCGGATATGAACCGCTTAAGCGGTCCGTTCCGTGCTATCGGGATAACCAAGCGGTGTTATCGTCGGCCTCGACGGCTCCGATTAATTATCGGGCGTTTTAAGCCCACTACGAACCCTTTTACGTGAAGCAGGATGGAGGGTCAATAAAGAAAAGACGAAGCGAAACGGGAAAACAGTTCACACAATGCACATTTATTACGCGACACACGGAAAGCACACATATACAGCCAAACAGTCAAAATGCACCTATATCAGTAAAACAAAAGAAACAATGATGCAGAGTTACTACCGACTACACGCACACACGGCAACACAGTTCTACTTTACAAGACACGGCGCCAACACACATTTACTCAAAAGCAAAGGAAAGAAGCCACTCTTATAGACAAGGGGGCAGACAGGCCTGTAGGCCAATATGTGCGCGGGACCTGAAGGAGCGGCCAGGTCCGCAAGACCGGGTGGGTCCTACCCACGTCATCGTGACATGTTGGCGGACGAGCCGCAGATGTGGCCACGTGGCTGTGCCCCGACTCCGTGCTCCTTCGCGGGTTTCGTTGGCACGACGTTTGGAGTGGGGTGGGAACGCGGCCCCTTTGTTGCGCTATCTCATCGCGGGGTAAAAGGGGGAATTGTTGAAGCCCTGGGGGGAGGGAGAATGGCTGGCTAGCTTGGGTCACGCGACGAGTGATCTCCCACCGTGACCTCGTCGCCGACCGCCGTCCTTCTCGCCTTGGACCCGATCTCCTTGGCCTCTTCCCACAACTCTCCTCAGCCGACTGCAGAACCCAACTCGATGCCTTCGCCACCCGACTCCACTCTCTGCCGCTGCCACTCTCTGCCGCTGCCACACTCTGCCGCTGTCACACTCTGCCCTCCAACCAAAAACTGACTCTGCCTATGATGACTCTCTTACCAAAACTGACTCTGCCACGATTCGCCTTCCGCTCGCCATTTTATAGGCCGGCAGGAGAAACAATATGCAAATTTCCTGATCAGAATGACCTCGGGGGCGGAGCCACGCTCGCCAATTGGACGGAGGAAAAGTGGACGTGAACCTCCCCTGATCCTAGAATTTGCATATATCGATTTCACACAGACGCGCCTGGAGGCGGGGCCAAGCCGCTCCGCGCTTGCTGATTGGACGGATCAGAAGTGGGCGTGTAGCATGCTTGATCCGAATTCTCCCTCGGAAAGGCCGCTTTTTGCACTCGCGGCTCGGTGCGTATCTTGAACGAGCCCAAGACAGCCCGACGCTCAGTGTTGACAGGTGGTGCGGGAATGTCCGTAGAAGGAGAGAGGTGAGGGTGGTGGAGGGTCTATCGTTGGTGGTTTGATGGTTATGGCGGTTGAGACGTGGTTGGTTCAATAAAGATAGAACAGAAAAACGGCTATCTCAAAGTGTCGCAGCCCGAATGAAGCACATAAATCCCCGCTAAACAACGGGTTTGGGGCTAACAACACATGTACTTAGAGTTATCTCACCTACGGGCCCTTCATGGTGTTTTGCGAATTTCCACAGCCATAACAATACGTATATACGGTTGGACGTTAAACTGGGCATCTCGTCTTCTGGCATTAGTTGGTTGATGTTAACGATCCCATCGTGTCCTTCAAAAAGAGTAGGTGAGCAATTGCTTGCACCATGAACAGATTCCTGCACTGACTATTCTCTTGCTGGCAGAGGGAGAGTAAGCTGCCCAGCATGACCTTTGGCCAATAAATTGCTTTGGCAGAACCAATGCTCTGCACCACAGTATGGTACATCGGATTGGATGTTCACATACCAACTCAATATCCTAGTCAATAGTCATCAGTGATATTATTAACACAATGCATTCAAAGTAACAATTCTCTTTTCAAAGTTTGGATGAGCCGTGTGTGTGTGTGTGTGTGTGTGTGTGTGTGTGTGTGTGTGTGTGTGTGTGTGTGTGTGTGTGTGTGTGTGTGTGTGTGTGTGTGTGTGTGTGTGTGTGTGTGTGTGTGTGTGTGTGTGTGTGTGTGTGTGTGTGTGTGTGTGTGTGTGTGTTTGAGAAATCCAGCCTTTTACTTTGCTGGCCTGGATTATGACAACCTTAATAAGTGATCTTTGACTACTTTCAGGGTATTAATACAACAATGACATGTTCCGATGATGTGTACAGACAGTATGGACACGGAGAGGACAACGAAATCTATTCCTGAGCTGATTGCGAAGAAAAGAGATGGAGGAGAGCTGACAGATGCGGAAATCGAGTTTTCCATCAGCAGAATACTTGATGGCGCCATGCAGGACTGCCAGATCGGTACGAATTAAACTAGTTTTGGATTTATTTGGACTACGCAACTGTCCGAGTACCCCCATGGGTTGTGGCCAGGTGTTGCTGTTGGGTTCAATGTTGTATCAGGTTTCAGTCAATTTTTAACTTGCTGCAATTGACAAGGCAATAGAGGTGTTCTACTTATTACGTACACGTGATCTGGTGCATAATCTATATTAATAAATGTCAGTGTATGTGTGTGTGTGTGTGTGTGTGTGTGTGTGTGTGTGTGTGTGTGTGTGTGTGTGTGTGTGTGTGTGTGTGTGTGTGTGTGTGTGTGTGTGTCCTCCATAACTCCAAAACCATGAAACCTAGCAGTCTGAAACTTTGCATGCATACTAATAAAACTCCAAGGAAAAACATGACTGAAAATTGGGTGTTTTGGGTTAATTAAAACACCACTTTTGAAGATTATTAATGGACTTATTGAATTGTATCCTTTACCAGGCACATCCTCGGTCATCGCTCTCTATGGGGGTCTTAAGGTGTTTCCTGGGTAACCTCGCTGGGGTCTGAAGCCACCATGTTTTTTTTGGCCTGCTCAATCATGCCTTGACTTTGAACAGGCTGCAACGATTTCTTAACGATAAAGTGTTTTGTTTTTCACTTTCCTCACTCATATTATCGAATTCCTGTTCATCATAGCTACAAATTGCTGGGTTCATTGCGGTGCTTATGAATGCCCGGAAACATCAGCGTCCGTTGCTTTATTTCATTGCCGCACATGAAGAACCAAGAGAATCACTTAAATTAAACAGAATTACAAAATTTAAGCTCCAGATTTGAAAGTATCAGCAGTTCCGACTCCAAAAAAGGTGATCATTTGTCCGATTCCCACATGGTTTGGACATTCGGACATCACTGTTGCTTGCCAACCATTCAATTGGAGTGCTTGCTTGAGTGCTGAAGCTACTTGCCGAGCGCCCCACAGTGGGCAGCGGTACAGTTCTGTCCGCAGTTGCTGCAAGGTAGGGCATGTTCTGATAACGCGTATTTGCTACAGCATGGAATTGATTCAACGACAATGACAATGACAAAGACAACTGAGCGGGCACTGTTCTCTCAACCAGTATGTTCACAGATTAGAGTGTCACCCCCATGGGGTTGTGTGACCAGTGTAAGATTTCCGAGGATTTGGTTCATGTTTTTTCTCTCTGCCCTCGGAACAATGAGTCCGCATCGCGTCTACTATATTCTGTCCATGTCATGGGGATCACATGGTCAAGCCTGCCGGATACGTTTGGCCATCTGACTCAGAAGCACCCCGGTTCTGTCTATCAATTTTAAAATTCATCAAATAAACGGGGTGAGTGACATAATCCTCCAGTATCCTATCCGAGGTGTTTGGGTGTGCGGTATATGTAGAGGCTCGCAGCTCTGAAATCACCATTAAACTAAAAAAGAAAGAAAGAACACCCACACCACATCATTATGAATGAATCGTTCACTCACTGCGTATGCTTTTGCCACACCACGTTATTCAGAGGGAATGGTTCATGCTCCGTCATTCAGAGGAAGTGGTTCATGCTCCATCATTCAGAGGGAGTGGTTCATGCTCCATCATTCAGAGGGAGTGGTTCATGCTCCATCATTCAGAGGGAGTGGTCCATGCTCCATCATTCAGAGGGAGTGGTTCATGCTCCATTATTCAGAGGGAGTAGTTCGTGCTCCATCATTCAGAGGGAATGGTTCATGCTCCGTTATTCAGAGGGAGTGGTTCGTGCTCCATCATTCAGAGGGAGTGGTTCATGCTCCGTCATTCAGAGGGAGTGGTTCATGCTCCATCATTCAGAGGGAGTGGTTCGTGCTCCATCATTCAGAGGGAGTGGTTCATGCTCCGTCAATCAGAGGGAGTGGCTCATGCTCCGTTAATCAGAGGGAGTGGTTCGTGCTCTGTCATTCTGAGTGAGTGGTTCGTGCTCTGTCATTCTGAGTGTGTGGTTCGTGCTCCATCATTCTGAGTGAGTGGTTCGTGCTCCGTCATTCTCAGTGAGTCGTTCGTGCTCCGTCATTCTGAGTGAGTGGTTCGTGCTCCGTCATTCTGAGTGAGTGGTTCGTGCTCCATCATTCTGAGTGAGTGGTTCGTGCTCCGTCATTCTGAGTGAGTGGTTCATGCTCCGTCATTCTGAGTGAGTGGTTCGTGCTCCGTCATTCTGAGTGAGTGGTTCATGCTCCGTCATTCTCAGTGAGTGGTTCATGCTCCGTCATTCTCAGTGAGTGGTTCGTGCTCCATCATTCTCAGTGAGTGGATCGTGCTCCGTCATTCTGAGTGAGTGGTTCGTGCTCCGTCATTCTGAGCGAGTGGTTCATGCTCTGTCATTCTGAGGGAGTGGTTCGTGCTCCATCATTCTCAATGAGTGGTTCATGCTCCATCATTCTCAGTGAGTGGTTCGTGCTCCATCATTCTGAGCGAGTAGTTCGTGCTCCATCATTCTCATTGAGTGATTCGTGCTCCGTCATTCTGAGTGAGTGGTTCGTGCTCTGTCATTCTGAGTGAGTGGTTCGTGCTCTGTCATTCTGAGTGAGTGGTTCGTGCTCCGTCGTTCTGAGTGAGTAGTTCGTGCTCCGTCATTCTGAGTGAGTGGTTCGTGCTCCGTCATTCTGAGTGAGTGGTTCGTGCTCCGTCATTCTGAGTGAGTGGTTCGTGCTCCGTCATTCTGAGTGAGTGGTTCGTGCTCCGTCATTCTGAGTGTGTGGTTCCTGCTCCGTCATTCTCAGTGAGTGGTTCGTGCTCCGTCATTCTGAGTGAGTGGTTCGTGCTCCGTCATTTTCAGTGAGTGGTTCGTGCTCCATCATTAGCCTGGAGTGTTGGCGCAGTAGTTAGGGCAGCGGCTTGGGATCCAAAAGGTCGTGAGTTCAAGCCCCGTTGGGCCACTGAATTAATACACCAGGGGGTTGACTCAGCCTGTCATCCTCCCGAGGTCGGTGAAATGAGTACCAGTATACTGGGCCAGTGTATACCCCGGTTAAAATAGGTGTACCATAACCCTGTGTCGTAAGAGGCGACCAGGGTTGCGTCAGGAAGGGCATCCGGCGTAAAACATGTGCCAAATCACTATGCGGATCATACGGATGATCCGCTGTGGCGACCCCTAACAGGAGCAGCCGAAAGAAGAAGAAGAAGAAGAAGAAGAAGAAGAAGAAGAAGAAGAAGAAGAAGAAGAAGAAGGTTCGTGCTCCATCATTCTCAGTGAGTGGTTCGTGCTCCGTCATTCTGAGTGAGTGGTTCGTGCTCCTTGATTCTGAGGGAGTGGTTTGTGCTCCGTCATTCTGAGCGAGTGGTTCGTGCTCCATCATTCTGAGCGAGTGGTTCGTGCTCCTTCATTCTGAGGGAGTGGTTTGTGCTCCGTCATTCTGAGCGAGTGGTTCGTGCTCCGTCATTCTGAGCGAGTGGTTCATGCTCTGTCATTCTTAGGGAGTGGTTCGTGCTCCATCATTCTCAGTGAGTGGTTCGTGCTCCGTCATTCTGAGCGAGTGGTTCGTGCTCCGTCATTCTGAGCGAGTGGTTCATGCTCTGTCATTCTTAGGGAGTGGTTCGTGCTCCATCATTCTCAGTGAGTGGTTCGTGCTCCGTCATTCTGAGTGAGTGGTTCGTGCTCTGTCATTCAGAGGGAGTCGTTTGTGCTCTGTCATTCTGAGTGAGAGGTTCGTGCTCTGTCATTCTGAGTGAGTGGTTCGTGCTCCGTCATTCTCAGTGAGTGGTTTGTGCTCCGTCATTCTGAGTGAGTGGTTCGTGCTCTGTCATTCTGAGTGAGTGGTTCGTGCTCCGTCGTTCTGAGTAAGTGGTTCGTGCTCCATCTTCTCATTGAGTGGTTCGTGCTCCATCATTCTCAGTGAGTCGTTCGTGCTCCATCATTCTGAGTGACTGGTTCGTGCTCCGTCATTCTCAGTGAGTGGTTCGTGCTCCGTCATTCTCAGCGAGTGGTTCGTGCTCTGTCATTCTGAGCGAGTGGTTCGTGCTCCGTCATTCTGAGTGAGTGGTTCGTGCTCTGTCATTCTGAGTGAGTGGTTCCTGCTCCGTCATTCTCAGTGAGTGGTTATTGCTCTGTCATTCTGAGTGAGTGGTTCGTGCTCTGTCATTCTTCGTGAGTGGTTTGTGCTCCGTCGTTCTGAGTAAGTGGTTCGTGCTCCGTCTTCTCATTGAGTGGTTCGTGCTCCATCATTCTCAGTGAGTCGTTCGTGCTCCATCATTCTGAGTGACTGGTTCGTGCTCCGTCATTCTCAGTGAGTGGTTCGTGCTCCGTCATTCTCAGCGAGTGGTTCGTGCTCCGTCATTCTGAGCGAGTGGTTCGTGCTCCTTCATTCTGAGTGAGTGGTTCATGCTCCGTCATTCTCAGTGAGTGGTTCGTGCTCCATCATTCTCAGTGAGTGGTTCGTGCTCCGTCATTCTGAGTGAGTGGTTCGTGCTCTGTCATTCTGAGTGAGTGGTTCCTGCTCCGTCATTCTCAGTGAGTGGTTCGTGCTCTGTCATTCTGAGTGAGTGGTTCGTGCTCTGTCATTCTTCGTGAGTGGTTTGTGCTCTGTCATTCTGAGTGAGTGGTTCGTGCTCCGTCATTTTCGGTGAGTGGTTCGTGCTCCATCATTCTCAGTGAGTGGTTCGTGCTCCGTCATTCTCAGCGAGTGGTTCGTGCTCCATCATTCTGAGCGAGTGGTTCGTGCTCCTTCATTCTGAGTGAGTGGTTCATGCTCCGTCATTCTGAGTGAGTGGTTCGTGCTCCATCATTCTCAGTGAGTGGTTCGTGCTCCGTCATTCTGAGTGAGTGGTTCGTGCTCCGTCATTCTGAGTGAGTGGTTCCTGCTCCGTCATTCTCAGTGAGTGGTTCGTGCTCTGTCATTCTGAGTGAGTGGTTCGTGCTCTGTCATTCGTCGTGAGTGGTTCGTGCTCTGTCATTCTGAGTGAGTGGTTCGTGCTCCGTCATTTTCGGTGAGTGGTTCGTGCTCCATCATTCTCAGTGAGTGGTTCGTGCTCCGTCATTCTGAGCGAGTGGTTCGTGCTCCGTCATTCTCAGTGAGTGGTTCGTGCTCCGTCATTTTCAGTGAGTGGTTTGTGCCCCATCATTCTGAGGGAGTGGTTTGTGCTCCGTCAATCTGAGCGAGTGGTTCGTGCTCCGTCATTCTGAGGGAGTGGTTCGTGCTCCATCATTCTCAATGAGTGGTTCATGCTCCATCATTCTCAGTGAGTGGTTCGTGCTCCGTCATTCTGAGGGAGTGGTTCGTGCTCCATCATTCTCATTGAGTGATTCGTGCTCCGTCATTCTGAGTGAGTGGTCCGTGCTCTGTCATTCAGAGGGAGTCGTTTGTGCTCCGTCATTCTGAGTGAGTGGTTCGTGCTCTGTCATTTAGAGGGAGTCGTTTGTGCTCCATCATTCTGAGTGAGTGGTTCGTGCTCTGTCATTCTGAGTGAGTGTTTCGTGCCCCGTCATTCTCAGTGTGTGGTTCGTGCTCCGTCATCCTCAGTGAGTGGTTCGTGCTCTGTCATTCTGAGTGAGTGGTTCGTGCTCCGTCGTTCTGAGTGAGTGGTTCGTGCTCCGTCGTTCTGAGTGAGTGGTTCGTGCTCCGTCATTCTGAGTGAGTGGTTCGTGCTCCGTCGTTCTGAGCGAGTAGTTCGTGCTCCATCATTCTCATTGAGTGATTCGTGCTCCGTCATTCTGAGTGAGTGGTTCGTGCTCTGTCATTCTGAGTGAGTGGTTCGTGCTCTGTCATTCTGAGTGAGTGGTTCGTGCTCCGTCGTTCTGAGTGAGTAGTTCGTGCTCCGTCATTCTGAGTGAGTGGTTCGTGCTCCGTCATTCTGAGTGAGTGGTTCGTGCTCCGTCATTCTGAGTGAGTGGTTCGTGCTCCGTCATTCTGAGTGAGTGGTTCGTGCTCCGTCATTCTGAGTGTGTGGTTCCTGCTCCGTCATTCTCAGTGAGTGGTTCGTGCTCCGTCATTCTGAGTGAGTGGTTCGTGCTCCGTCATTTTCAGTGAGTGGTTCGTGCTCCATCATTAGCCTGGAGTGTTGGCGCAGTAGTTAGGGCAGCGGCTTGGGATCCAAAAGGTCGTGAGTTCAAGCCCCGTTGGGCCACTGAATTAATACACCAGGGGGTTGACTCAGCCTGTCATCCTCCCGAGGTCGGTGAAATGAGTACCAGTATACTGGGCCAGTGTATACCCCGGTTAAAATAGGTGTACCATAACCCTGTGTCGTAAGAGGCGACCAGGGTTGCGTCAGGAAGGGCATCCGGCGTAAAACATGTGCCAAATCACTATGCGGATCATACGGATGATCCGCTGTGGCGACCCCTAACAGGAGCAGCCGAAAGAAGAAGAAGAAGAAGAAGAAGAAGGTTCGTGCTCCATCATTCTCAGTGAGTGGTTCGTGCTCCATCATCCTGAGTGAGTGGTTCGTGCTCCTTGATTCTGAGGGAGTGGTTTGTGCTCCGTCATTCTGAGCGAGTGGTTCGTGCTCCATCATTCTGAGTGAGTGGTTCGTGCTCCTTCATTCTGAGGGAGTGGTTTGTGCTCCGTCATTCTGAGCGAGTGGTTCGTGCTCCGTCATTCTGAGCGAGTGGTTCATGCTCTGTCATTCTTAGGGAGTGGTTCGTGCTCCATCATTCTCAGTGAGTGGTTCGTGCTCCGTCATTCTGAGCGAGTGGTTCGTGCTCCGTCATTCTGAGCGAGTGGTTCATGCTCTGTCATTCTTAGGGAGTGGTTCGTGCTCCATCATTCTCAGTGAGTGGTTCGTGCTCCGTCATTCTGAGTGAGTGGTTCGTGCTCTGTCATTCAGAGGGAGTCGTTTGTGCTCTGTCATTCTGAGTGAGAGGTTCGTGCTCTGTCATTCTGAGTGAGTGGTTCGTGCTCCGTCATTCTCAGTGAGTGGTTTGTGCTCCATCATTCTGAGTGAGTGGTTCGTGCTCTGTCATTCTCAGTGAGTCGTTCGTGCTCCATCATTCTGAGTGACTGGTTCGTGCTCCGTCATTCTCAGTGAGTGGTTCGTGCTCCGTCATTCTCAGCGAGTGGTTCGTGCTCCATCATTCTGAGTGAGTGGTTGGTGCCGCGTGATTGTCAGTGAGTGGTTCGTGCTCGGTGATTCTCAGCGAGTGGTTCGTGCTCTGTCATTCTGAGCGAGTGGTTCGTGCTCCGTCATTCTGAGTGAGTGGTTCGTGCTCTGTCATTCTGAGTGAGTGGTTCCTGCTCCGTCATTCTCAGTGAGTGGTTATTGCTCTGTCATTCTGAGTGAGTGGTTCGTGCTCTGTCATTCTTCGTGAGTGGTTTGTGCTCTGTCATTCTGAGGGAGTGGTTCGTGCTCCGTCGTTCTGAGTAAGTGGTTCGTGCTCCATCTTCTCATTGAGTCGTTCGTGCTCCATCATTCTGAGTGACTGGTTCGTGCTCCGTCATTCTCAGTGAGTGGTTCGTGCTCCGTCATTCTCAGCGAGTGGTTCGTGCTCCGTCATTCTGAGCGAGTGGTTCGTGCTCCTTCATTCTGAGTGAGTGGTTCATGCTCCGTCATTCTCAGTGAGTGGTTCGTGCTCCATCATTCTCAGTGAGTGGTTCGTGCTCCGTCATTCTGAGTGAGTGGTTCGTGCTCTGTCATTCTGAGTGAGTGGTTCCTGCTCCGTCATTCTCAGTGAGTGGTTCGTGCTCTGTCATTCTGAGTGAGTGGTTCGTGCTCTGTCATTCTTCGTGAGTGGTTTGTGCTCTGTCATTCTGAGTGAGTGGTTCGTGCTCCGTCATTCTCGAGTGACTGGTTCGTGCTCCGTCATTCTCAGTGAGTGGTTCGTGCTCCGTCATTCTCAGCGAGTGGTTCGTGCTCCATCATTCTGAGCGAGTGGTTCATGCTCCTTCATTCTGAGTGAGTGGTTCATGCTCCGTCATTCTCAGTGAGTGGTTCGTGCTCCATCATTCTCAGTGAGTGGTTCGTGCTCCGTCATTCTGAGTGAGTGGTTCGTGCTCCGTCATTCTGAGTGAGTGGTTCCTGCTCCGTCATTCTCAGTGAGTGGTTCGTGCTCTGTCATTCTGAGTGAGTGGTTCGTGCTCTGTCATTCTTCGTGAGTGGTTCCTGCTCTGTCATTCTGAGTGAGTGGTTCGTGCTCCGTCATTTTCGGTGAGTGGTTCGTGCTCCATCATTCTCAGTGAGTGGTTCGTGCTCCGTCATTCTGAGCGAGTGGTTCGTGCTCCGTCATTCTCAGTGAGTGGTTCGTGCTCCGTCATTTTCAGTGAGTGGTTTGTGCCCCGTCATTCTGAGGGAGTGGTTTGTGCTCCGTCATTCTGAGCGAGTGGTTCGTGCTCCGTCATTCTGAGGGAGTGGTTCGTGCTCCATCATTCTCGATGAGTGGTTCATGCTCCATCATTCTCAGTGAGTGGTTCGTGCTCCGTCATTCTGAGGGAGTGGTTCGTGCTCCATCATTCTCATTGAGTGATTCGTGCTCCGTCATTCTGAGTGAGTGGTTCGTGCTCTGTCATTCAGAGGGAGTCGTTTGTGCTCCGTCATTCTGAGTGAGTGGTTCGTGCTCTGTCATTTAGAGGGAGTCGTTTGTGCTCCATCATTCTGAGTGAGTGGTTCGTGCTCTGTCATTCTGAGTGAGTGTTTCGTGCCCCGTCATTCTCAGTGTGTGGTTCGTGCTCCGTCATCCTCAGTGAGTGGTTCGTGCTCTGTCATTCTGAGTGAGTGGTTCGTGCTCCGTCGTTCTGAGTGAGTGGTTCGTGCTCCGTCGTTCTGAGTGAGTGGTTCGTGCTCCGTCATTCTGAGTGAGTGGTTCGTGCTCCGTCGTTCTGAGTGAGTGGTTCGTGCTCCATCATTCTGAGTGAGTGGTTCGTGCTCCGTCATTCTGAGTGAGTGGTTCGTGCTCCGTCATTCTGAGTGAGTGGTTTGTGCTCCGTCATTCTGAGTGAGTGGTTCCTGCTCCGTCATTCTGAGTGAGTGGTTCGTGCTCTGTCATTCTGAGTGAGTGGTTCCTGCTCCGTCATTCTCAGTGAGTGGTTCGTGCTCCGTCATTCTGAGTGAGTGGTTCGTGCTCCGTCATTTTCAGTGAGTGGTTCGTGCTCCATCATTAGCCTGGTGTGTTGGCGCAGTAGTTAGGGCAGCGGCTTGGGATCCAAAAGGTCCTGAGTTCAAGCCCCGTTGGGCCACTGAATTAATACACCAGGGGGTTGACTCAGCCTGTCATCCTCCCGAGGTCGGTGAAATGAGTACCAGTATACTGGGCCGGTGTATACCCCGGTTAAAATAGGTGTACCATAACCCTGTGTCGTAAGAGGCGACCAGGGTTGCGTCAGGAAGGGCATCCGGCGTAAAACATGTGCCAAATCACTATGCGGATCATACGGATGATCCGCTGTGGCGACCCCTAAACAGGAGCAGCCGAAAGAAGAAGAAGAAGAAGACGGTTCGTGCTCCATCATTCTCAGTGAGTGGTTCGTGCTCCGTCATTCTGAGCGAGTGGTTCGTGCTCCTTGATTCTGAGGGAGTGGTTTGTGCTCCGTCATTCTGAGCGAGTGGTTCGTGCTCCATCATTCTGAGCGAGTGGTTCCTGCTCCTTCATTCTGAGGGAGTGGTTCCTGCTCCATCATTCTCAGTGAGTGGTTCGTGCTCCGTCATTCTGAGCGAGTGGTTCGTGCTCCGTCATTCTGAGCGAGTGGTTCATGCTCCGTCATTCTTAGGGAGTGGTTCGTGCTCCATCATTCTCAGTGAGTGGTTCGTGCTCCGTCATTCTGAGTGAGTGGTTCGTGCTCTGTCATTCAGAGGGAGTCATTTGTGCTCTGTCATTCTGAGTGAGAGGTTCGTGCTCTGTCATTCTGAGTGAGTGGTTCGTGCTCCGTCATTCTCAGTGAGTGGTTTGTGCTCCATCATTCTGAGTGAGTGGTTCGTGCTCTGTCATTCTCAGTGAGTCGTTCGTGCTCCATCATTCTGAGTGACTGGTTCGTGCTCCGTCATTCTGAGTGAGTGGTTCGTGCTCTGTCATTCTCAGTGAGTCGTTCGTGCTCCATCATTCTGAGTGACTGGTTCGTGCTCCGTCATTCTCAGTGAGTGGTTCGTGCTCCGTCATTCTCAGCGAGTGGTTCGTGCTCCGTCATTCTGAGCGAGTGGTTCGTGCTCCTTCATTCTGAGTGAGTGGTTCATGCTCCGTCATTCTTAGTGAGTGGTTCGTGCTCAATCATTCTCAGTGAGTGGTTCGTGCTCCGTCATTCTGAGTGAGTGGTTCGTGCTCTATCATTCTGAGTGAGTGGTTCGTGCTCCGTCATTCTGAGTGAGTGGTTCCTGCTCCGTCATTCTCAGTGAGTGCTTCGTGCTCTGTCATTCTTCGTGAGTGGTTTGTGCTCTGTCATTCTGAGTGAGTGGTTCGTGCTCCGTCATTTTCGGTGAGTGGTTCGTGCTCCATCATTCTCAGTGAGTGGTTCGTGCTCCGTCATTCTGAGCGAGTGGTTCGTGCTCCGTCATTCTCAGTGAGTGGTTTGTGCTCCGTCATTTTCAGTGAGTGGTTCGTGCCCCGTCATTCTGAGGGAGTAGTTTGTGCTCCATCATTCTGAGCGAGTGGTTCGTGCTCCGTCATTCTGAGGGAGTGGTTCGTGCTCCATCATTCTCAATGAGTGGTTCATGCTCCATCATTCTCAGTGAGTGGTTCGTGCTCCGTCATTCTGAGGGAGTGGTTCGTGCTCCATCATTCTCATTGAGTGATTCGTGCTCCGTCATTCTGAGTGAGTGGTTCGTGCTCCGTCGTTCTGAGTAAGTGGTTCGTGCTCCGTCTTCTCATTGAGTGGTTCGTGCTCCATCATTCTCAGTGAGTCGTTCGTGCTCCATCATTCTGAGTGACTGGTTCGTGCTCCGTCATTCTCAGTGAGTGGTTCGTGCTCCGTCATTCTCAGCGAGTGGTTCGTGCTCCATCATTCTGAGCGAGTGGTTCATGCTCCTTCATTCTGAGTGAGTGGTTCATGCTCCGTCATTCTCAGTGAGTGGTTCGTGCTCCATCATTCTCAGTGAGTGGTTCGTGCTCCGTCATTCTGAGTGAGTGGTTCGTGCTCCGTCATTCTGAGTGAGTGGTTCCTGCTCCGTCATTCTCAGTGAGTGGTTCGTGCTCTGTCATTCTGAGTGAGTGGTTCGTGCTCTGTCATTCTGAGTGAGTGGTTCGTGCTCCATCATTTTCGGTGAGTGGTTCGTGCTCCATCATTCTCAGTGAGTGGTTCGTGCTCCGTCATTCTGAGCGAGTGGTTCGTGCTCCGTCATTCTCAGTGAGTGGGTCGTGCTCCGTCATTTTCAGTGAGTGGTTTGTGCCCCGTCATTCTGAGGGAGTGGTTTGTGCTCCGTCATTCTGAGCGAGTGGTTCGTGCTCCGTCATTCTGAGGGAGTGGTTCGTGCTCCATCATTCTCGATGAGTGGTTCATGCTCCATCATTCTCAGTGAGTGGTTCGTGCTCCGTCATTCTGAGGGAGTGGTTCGTGCTCCATCATTCTCATTGAGTGATTCGTGCTCTGTCATTCTGAGTGAGTGGTTCGTGCTCTGTCATTCAGAGGGAGTCGTTTGTGCTCCGTCATTCTGAGTGAGTGGTTCGTGCTCTGTCATTCAGAGGGAGTCGTTTGTGCTCCGTCATTCTGAGTGAGTGGTTCGTGCTCTGTCATTCTGAGTGAATGTTTCGTGCCCCGTCATTCTCAGTGTGTGGTTCGTGCTCCGTCATTCTCAGTGAGTGGTTCGTGCTCTGTCATTCTGAGTGAGTGGTTCGTGCTCCGTCGTTCTGAGTGAGTGGTTCGTGCTCCGTCGTTCTGAGTGAGTAGTTCTTGCTCCGTCATTCTAAGTGAGTGGTTCGTGCTCCGTCATTCTGAGTGAGTGGTTCGTGCTCCATCATTCTGAGTGAGTGGTTCGTGCTCCGTCATTCTGAGTGAGTGGTTCGTGCTCCATGATTCTGAGTGAGTGGTTCGTGCTCCATCATTCTGAGTGAGTGGTTCCTGCTCCGTCATTCTGAGTGAGTGGTTCGTGCTCTGTCATTCTGAGTGAGTGGTTCCTGCTCCGTCATTCTCAGTGAGTGGTTCGTGCTCCGTCATTCTGAGTGAGTGGTTCGTGCTCCATCATTTTCAGTGAGTGGTTCGTGCTCCATCATTAGCCTGGTGTGTTGGCGCAGTAGTTAGGGCAGCGGCTTGGGATCCAAAAGGTCCTGAGTTCAAGCCCCGTTGGGCCACTGAATTAATACACCAGGGGGTTGACTCAGCCTGTCATCCTCCCGAGGTCGGTGAAATGAGTACCAGTATACTGGACCGGTGTATACCCCGGTTAAAATAGGTGTACCATAACCCTGTGTCGTAAGAGGCGACCAGGGTTGCGTCAGGAAGGGCATCCGGCGTAAAACATGTGCCAAATCACGATGCGGATCATACGGATGATCCGCTGTGGCGACCCCGAACAGGAGCAGCCGAAAGAAGAAGAAGAAGAAGAAGAAGAAGGTTCGTGCTCCATCATTCTCAGTGAGTGGTTCGTGCTCCGTCATTCTGAGCGAGTGGTTCGTGCTCCTTGATTCTGAGGGAGTGGTTTGTGCTCCGTCCTTCTGAGCGAGTGGTTCGTGCTCCATCATTCTGAGCGAGTGGTTCGTGCTCCTTCATTCTGAGGGAGTGGTTCCTGCTCCATCATTCTCAGTGAGTGGTTCGTGCTCCGTCATTCTGAGCGAGTGGTTCGTGCTCCGTCATTCTGAGGGAGTGGTTCATGCTCCGTCATTCTTAGGGAGTGGTTCGTGCTCCATCATTCTCAGTGAGTGGTTCGTGCTCCGTCATTCTGAGTGAGTGGTTCGTGCTCTGTCATTCAGAGGGAGTCGTTTGTGCTCCGTCATTCTGAGTGAGAGGTTCGTGCTCTGTCATTCTGAGTGAGTGGTTCGTGCTCCGTCATTCTCAGTGAGTGGTTTGTGCTCCATCATTCTGAGTGAGTGGTTCGTGCTCTGTCATTCTGAGTGAGTGGTTCGTGCTCCGTCGTTCTGAGTAAGTGGTTCGTGCTCCGTCTTCTCATTGAGTGGTTCGTGCTCCATCATTCTCAGTGAGTCGTTCCTGCTCCATCATTCTGAGTGACTGGTTCGTGCTCCGTCATTCTCAGTGAGTGGTTCGTGCTCCGTCATTCTCAGCGAGTGGTTCGTGCTCCGTCATTCTGAGCGAGTGGTTCGTTCTCCTTCATTCTGAGTGAGTGGTTCATGCTCCGTCATTCTTAGTGAGTGGTTCGTGCTCAATCATTCTCAGTGAGTGGTTCGTGCTCCGTCATTCTGAGTGAGTGGTTCGTGCTCTATCATTCTGAGTGAGTGGTTCGTGCTCCGTCATTCTGAGTGAGTGGTTCCTGCTCCGTCATTCTCAGTGAGTGGTTCGTGCTCTGTCATTCTGAGTGAGTGGTTCGTGCTCTGTCATTCTTCGTGAGTGGTTCGTGCTCTGTCATTCTGAGTGAGTGGTTCGTGCTCCGTCATTTTCAGTGAGTTGTTCGTGCTCCATCATTCTCAGTGAGTGGTTCGTGCTCCGTCATTCTGAGCGAGTGGTTCATGCTCCTTCATTCTCAGTGAGTGGTTCGTGCTCCGTCATTTTCAGTGAGTGGTTCGTGCCCTGTCATTCTGAGTGAGTGTATCGTGCTCCGTCATTCTGAGCGAGTGGTTCGTGCTCCGTCATTTTCAGTGAGTGGTTCGTTCCCCGTCATTCTGAGCGAGTGGTTCGTGCTCCGTCATTCTGAGCGAGTGGTTCGTGCTCCATCATTCTGAGCGTGTGGTTCGTGCTCCATCATTCTCGGTGAGTGGTTCGTGCTCCGTCATTCTGAGTGAGTGGTTTGTGCTCCGTCATTCTCAGTGAGTGGTTCGTGCTCCGTCATTCTGAGTGAGTGGTTCGTGCTCCGTCATTCTCAGTGAGTGGTTCGTGCCCCGTCATTCTCAGTGAGTGGTTCGTGCCCGGTCATTCTGAGCGAGTGGTTCGTGCTCCGTCATTCTGAGCGAGTGGTTCATGATGAGCATGATCATGACTGCCTGAGAGGTTCCAAGGTGTGGAGGGAGATGGATAATATCCTGAAATGTTACAAGGAGGTCGAGGAACAGAAAATGAAGGAAGCCACTCAAGTCTCCATTATGAAGTTCTTCAAAAAAATCCCAAGTGAATCAGCTTGCATTTCATCTTTTGGGCCTTCAACCTCAACTGGACAGCCTGTCACACCTGAATAAGCCTGCCACAAGCAATATGTACTGTATCCAACCCCAATTATGACAACACTTCTGAAAAAGTAATTCATTTTAATGTTTGTATTTGTTATATGTTTTATTTACACATTGTTTACTGCTCTTTTGCCCCTCCTCACTCCCCCACCCCTCCTTGCTCCCTCCTACTTCCTCACTCCCCCACCCCTCTCAACAGGTTGTATTTCCTGATCTATACTAATAAGTGTGTGTGTGTGTGTGTGTGTGTGTGTGTGTGCGTGCGTGCGTGCGCGTGTGCACGTGCGCGTGTGTGTGCGCGTGTGTGTGTGCGTGTGTGTGCGCGTGTGTGTGTGCGTGCGTGTGTGTGTGTTCATAAAACATAACATATTCGCTCTGCTAACTTCGCTACCCCCACTCCTTGCTCTCTCTCTTTGAACAATCCTCCCCCCACCACCTCCTAACACAGTGCAGCACCATCTTCCCACACCTCTTCTTTCTCTCATCGTCTTTACATGTCTGGACAGTGCTTATGTCCGGGCAGTGTTTGTCTCCGGACGTGTCTGGGCGGTGTTCTGTGTGGTGTTGGTCTCTGGACTGTGTATCTTCGGACATGTCCGGGCGGTGATTGTCTCTGAACAGTATTTTTTTTTCATTCTTTTGTTTCCATCTTCACTGTTATTCTATGCAGAATAATTTTGATGAGACAGTATGAATCATAATTGACACTCCACCGCACATCTACCTTCCCTTCCTCTCACTGCCTTCTTTTCCCTCACTCCTCCTCACTCTTCCTCCCTCCTCTCCCTCACCACCCTCGCTCTCCTCCCTTCCTCCCTCCTCTCTCTTTGCCCCTCCCTCCTCTCTGTCTCTTCCCCCCTCCCTCCTCTCTCTTTCCCTCTCCCTCCTCTCTCTTTCCCGCTTCCTCCTCTTCCTCCTCCCTCCTCTCTCTTTCCCCCTCCCTCCTCTCTCTTTCCCCTCCCTCATCTCTTTTCCACCCTCCCTCCTCTCTCTTCCACCCTCCCTCCTCTCTCTTTCCCCCTTGCAACCTCTCAGTGACTGCCCTCATATTCTGCAGGACCTCAGTCAGGAACTTGACGGTCAGGTTGGGTCTCGCCACATCTTCCTCCTCTTCACTGCCCTCCTCCTCCTCCTCCTCCTCCTCCTCCTCCTCCTCGGAAACCTTGATAACCTCCTAAAACTTCTCAGTTAGTTCCTCCCCATGCGAGGCGATGATCTCCTCCAATTCCTCAGGCTCCATATCATTGAAGCCTTCCCATCCCATGTCCCGTGCCAACCTGGGAATTTTCCGCCTCTCTTCCATGGTGTCGGGAAAACCTCTGACATTGTTGACTGCCTGTGGTCATAGATTTTTCCAGCAAGCGTTAATAGTGGAGGCTTTCACTTTGTCCAGAGAGTCTTTGATGGTGCTGATATGCAGTGCCCTATGTTGAAATCCTTCCAACATTTCCCGACGGTAAGTTCCGGGTGAGACTCCATAGCATCCAAGACGCGACGGAAGGTTGTCTTGGTGCAATACATTCTGAACGTTGATATTACCCCTTGGTCGAGTG
Organism: Eptatretus burgeri; assembly: GCF_056783735.1. NCBI lineage: Eukaryota > Metazoa > Chordata > Myxini > Myxiniformes > Myxinidae > Eptatretus > Eptatretus burgeri. The sequence continues at coordinate 122,445,988 of NC_140962.1, read as the reverse complement.
GTTGGATCAGGGGGATTGTGTTGGGTGGCACAAATATGACCTTGACATTGTGATGGGCCACCTTCAGCAGATCCAGGAGGCCAGAAGCGTTATCGACCAGCAGGAGGATGTTGAAGGAGAGTTTCTTTATTGTCAGGTACCTTTCCACTTGAGGGACAAAACAGTCATAGAACCAATTCATGTAGAGACAGCTTTTATCCACACCATTCCCTTGCCCCCCCCCCCAAATATGGGCAGAGTGTGCTTATGTTTTCCATTGAGAGCACGTGGGTTTACGAAATGATACAGCCTTATCAGTTTGACCATGCAGTTCCCTTTGGTGTTGGCACAGAGGAGAAGAGATACCTGGTCCTTTGCAGCCTTGAACCCTGATGCTGTCCTCCCTCGCTTTGAGATTTAAGTTCTTGTGGGCATTTTTTTTCAGAACATACCGGTCTCGTCTGAATTAAAGATCTGCTCGGGTACATACCCATTTTCCTCGATGAGCTGCGAGAGTTGAGCAGGGAAAGTTTCCGCTGCTTTTTGATGGTTTTCATTCTAGTAATAGCCTATTGGAATGTAAGATCCATCCCTTTGCTGATGGGAATACCAATCTTTGCATAATTGATTTAAAAAAATCAAGGGAAAAAGACATAAAATGTTATAGTCCCCATTGTTTTAGTAATTTTGCTGGAGGGAGTTAAAGGGCCAGCCCATATTTCTTTACAATTAAAATGGCCACCGGTATACAAGTCGGCCATCCTTCATCAGATCGCAAAATAAAGTTAGGTGCAAGTGTATGCCATCGTGTGCTGTGCTTGTGCCACGTTTAAACAAAATTGGACCATGCATGTCTGAGAAATGGTTGGGGACACGTTTAAGGAACAAAATGGCTGCAAGTCAGCCATCTTGGATCTGATCTCAAAAGAAAATGACGTCATCATTCATTATTATCTGTGTGCCAAGTTTGAACATCATCGGTAAATGCATGTCCGAGGATTGGTTGAGGACGCGTTCGATACCGTTTTTTTTTTTGTTTTTTTTTACAACAAAAATGGCTGCCAGTTGGCCATCTTTGATCGTGTCGCGAAACAAAATGATGTGCTGATGTATACCATAATGTGTTGTCTTTGCACCAAGTACGAATAAAAATGGTCCATGCATGGTCCAACTAAGTCGGACTAAATCCAACGCGGGCTAAAAATGGTTGTTGCTCATGGTAAAAATAAAATGAGGTGGTGTATAGATTCTGGCCTAGCTATATACACTCAGTGAGCGAGGAGGGGTAGTGTTAATAGGATATTCCTCACAGGCTTTTTAGATGCTGACCTTTGTGGTCCACTGATGCGCACTCTCCTGTGAGCTTCACATTTTGGGGACCGTACTACTTCTTGAAGTTGAGCCTGGTGTTGGCGCAGTGGTTCGGGCAGTGGCTTGGGACCCAAAAGGTCCTGAGTTCAAGCCCCGTTGGGACACTGAATTAATATATATATACATATACATATACATATACATATACATATACATATACATATACATATACATATACACCAAGTCGAAAACACCAGGGGGTTGACTCAGCCTGCCATCCTTTCGAGGTCGGCGAAATGAGCACCAGTTGTACTGGGCCCGGTGTATGCCCCAGTTAGAATAGGTGTACCATATCCCTGTGTGTCATAAGAGGCGACCAGGGTTGCATCAGGAAGGGCATCCGGCGTAAAAACCTATGCCAAATCATTATGCGGACAACAAAACGAATTTCCGGATCGGTCGAGGCCCGGGTTACCAATGACCGCCACTGGTACCGGTGGTCAGCAGGGTACCAGTGGAAATTTTGCTACTGCTGTGCGAAGGAGGAGAAGGAGACGGGGAAGGCGAGTCCGGAGGCAGTGGGAGAGGGGGAAGGGTAGAAGTGTGGAGGTGAGAGTTGGAACTCTGAATGTTGGGACGATGACTGGCAAAGGGCGAGAGTTGGCTGATATGATGGAGAGAAGAAAGGTGGACATACTGTGTGTACAAGAGACCAAGTGGATGGGGAGTAAGGCGAGGAGCATTGGAGGTGATTTCAAACTGTTCTACCATGGTGTGGATGGGAGGAGAAATGGTGTCGGGGTAATCCTGAAGGAAGATCATGTCAAGAGGGTATTGGAGGTGAGGAGAGTGTCTGACCGAGTGATGAGTGTGACGTTGGAAATTGAAGGGGTGATGATGAATGTCATCAGTGCATATGCCCCACATATGGGGTGTGAGATGGAATATAAAGAAGATTTCTGGAGTGAGTTAGATGAAGTGGTGGAGAGTGTATCCAAGGATGAAAGAGTGGTGATTGGAGCAGATTTCAATGGACATGTTGGGGAAGGGAATAAAGAGGATGAGGAGGTGATGGGTAGGTACGGTCTCAACAAGAGAAATGTGGAAGGGCAAATGATGGTAGAGTTTGCAAAAAGAATGGAAATGGCAGTGGTAAATACGTATTTCAAGAAGGAGGAACACAGGGTCACATACAAGAGTGGAGGAAAGTGCACACAGGTGGATTACATCTTAAGTAGGAGATGCAACCTGAAAGAGATGAGTGACTGTAAGGTTGTGGCAGGGGAGAGTGTAGCTCGACAGCATCGATTGGTGGTCTGTAGGATGACTTTAAAGGTGAGGTTGAGGAAGAGAGTGAGGGCTGAACCAAGGACCAGATGGTGGAAGCTGAAGGAGGAAGACTGTTGCGTGAAATTTAGGGAGGAGGTGAGACAGGCGTTGGATGGTGGTAAAGATGGGTGGGATGATTGGGCAACGACAGCAGAAGTTGTGAGGGAGACAGCTAGGAAGGTACTTGGTGTGACATCTGGACAGAGGAAGGAAGATAAGGAGACTTGGTGGTGGAATGAGGAAGTTCAGGAAAGTATAAGGAAGAAGAGATTGGTGAAAAAGAAGTGGGATAGTCAGAGAGATGAAGAAAGTAGGCAGGAGTACAAGGAGTGGCGGCGAAAGGCAAAAAGAGAGGTGGCAAAGACCAAGGAAAAGGCACATGACGAGCTGTATGAGAAGTTGGATACAAAAGAAGTGGAAAAGGATTTATACCGATTGGCAAGACAGAGGGACCGAGCTGGGAAGGATGTGCTGCAGGTTCGGGTGATAAAGGACGCAAATGGGAATGTGCTGACGAGCGAGGAGAGTGTGTTGAGAAGGTGGATGGAGTACTTTGAGGAGCTGATGAATGAAGAAAATGAGAGAGAGAGAAGGTTGGAAGAGGTGGAGATGGTGAATCTGGAAGTGGGGTGGATCAGTAAGGATGAAGTGAGGACTGCTATGAAGAAGATGAAAAGTGGAAAGGCGGTTGGCCCAGATGGTATACCAGTGGAGGCATGGAAGTGCTTAGGAGAGATGGCAGTGGGGTTGTTAACCAGATTGTTTAATAAAATCTTGGAAAGTGAGAGGATGCCGGAGGAGTGGAGATTAAGTGTACTGGTTCCGATTTTCAAGAATAAGGGTGATGTGCAGAGCTGTGGAAATTATAGAGGGATAAAGTTGTTAAGCCACACCATGAAGTTGTGGGAAAGAGTAGTGGAAGCTCGGTTGAGAGGAGAGGTGACGATCTGTGAGCAGCAATATGGGTTTATGCCAGGAAAGAGCACCACTGATGCGATGTTTGCTTTGAGAATGTTGATGGAGAAGTATAGAGAAGGCCAGAAAGAGTTACATTGTGTGTTTGTGGATTTAGAGAAAGCTTATGATAGGGTGCCAAGAGAGGAGTTGTGGTATTGTATGAGGAAGTCGGGAGTGGTGGAGAAGTATGTGAGGATCGTGCAGGATATGTATGAGGACAGTGTGACAGCGGTGAGGTGTGCGGTAGGAATGACGGACCGGTTTAAGGTTAAAGTGGGATTCCACAAGGATCGACTCTGAGCCCTTTCCTGTTTGCAATGGTGATGGACAGGTTGACGGACGAGATCAGACTGGAGTCCCCATGGACTATGATGTTCGCGGATGACATCATGATCTGTAGTGAGAGTAGGGAGCAGGCTGAGGCGAGCCTTGAGAGGCGGAGGTACGCACTGGAGAGAAGGGGAATGATAGTCAGTAGGAGTAAGACGGAGTACATGTGCGTAAATGAGAGGGAGGGTGGTGGTATGGTGCGGTTGCAAGGAGTTGAGGTGGGGAAGGTGGATTGGTTTAAATACTTGGGATCAACTGTCCAAAGTAACGGAGAGTGTGGGAGAGAAGTGAAAAAGAGAGTGCAGGCAGGATGGAGTGGGTGGAGAAGAGTTGCAGGAGTGATTTGTGACAGAAGGGTAGCTGCAAGAGTGAAGGGGAAAGTATATAAGACGGTAGTGAGACCAGCTATGTTGTATGGTTTGGAGGCGGTGGCAATAACAAAAAGACAGGAAGCGGAGCTGGAGGTGGCAGAGTTAAAGATGCTGCGATTCTCGTTGGGAGTGACGAGGATGGACAGGATAAGGAATGAGTATATTGGAAGGAGAGTGCAGGTAGGACGGTTTGGAGACAAAGTGAGAGAGGCGAGATTGAGATGGTTTGGACATGTGCACAGGAGGGAAACGGAGTATATCGGGAGAAGGATGTTGAAGATGGAGCCGCCAGGCAGGAGGAGAAGAGGAAGGCCAAAGAAGAGGTTCATGGATACGGTGAGGGCGGACATGCGGGCGGTTGAAGTGTCAATGGAAGATGTGGAGGATAGAGCGAAATGGAGACGGTTGATCCGCTGTGGCGACCCCTAACGGGAGCAAGCCGAAAGAGGAAGAAGAAGACCACTTCTTGAAGGGGTCAAACCATCCCCTGCGAGCTCGGAAGGGACTGGGGCCACTCGTACCTGCATCACTCGGGTTTGCAGCACCTAATTTAAAGGCACATTTTTCTCGGCATTGTCATCTAATCACACATTCAATGCCTCCTCCATTGTTTCTATGTGAACATCCCTGACCTGAGTAACCACTTTGGTGCTTGGTATTGTGCTAGCTGCAACACTTTCACAAATCACCTTCTCCTTTTTTTCTTTTTTTTTTAAATGTAATGGACAGTTGACTCATTCATGCCATCATGCCTGCCCACAGAGGCTACACTTTCACCTCTTGAAAGCCAGTCTAGTAGCTCCACTTTCTAACTCAGGCTCATGACTTTTTTTCTGCCTCTTCAGAGCAGATGCATCTCGTGTTCTTCTTCTTCTTCTTCTTCTTCTTCTTCTTCTTCTTCTTCTTCTTCTTCTTCTTCTTCTTCTTCTTCTTCTTGCATATGGCAGCTTGGCTGCCAGGTAGCTATCATTTTATTGGGGCGCGACTATGCTGCTGATGCTATGCCTCCATACCAGTACATTAGTACTCATTTCGCCGACGTCGAAAGGATGACAGACTGAGTCAACCCCACCTAGTGTTAATTCAGCAGTCACGAAGTTCAAACTCAGGATCCTAAGATCCCAAGCCAGCCGCCCTATAACCACGAGGTCAACACCAGGCTTATCGCGTGCAGGACTCTTGTGCTTAGGACCCATGATCGAACAATGAGTGCAAAAAGTCCATGAGTGAGAGGAATCGCAGCAGGTCAAGGCAGCAGGATGAGAAGAAAGAATGAGACCCAGGACACACTGCACATAAGTAGCTGTGCAGAGGTAGTGGGTATATGGAGTAAGGGTGGAGGGTGTGACCATTGTTTGTGTGGGATGATTTATGTGTGGTTGGAGGTGGTTTATGTACGTGTAGAGCTGCTTTATACACAGCTGTTGGGAGATGGTTTTAGAGCTGCTTTACGCGTGTGGCTGGTGGGATATGGTTTATGTGTGCGTAGAGCTGATTTATGCATCGCTGGTAGGAGATGGTTTTTCAGCTGCCTTATGCACACAGCTAGTGGGAGTTGGTTTACTCATTGCCAGTGCCGGATTAAGGCATGGGCTTTATGGGCTGCATCCCAGGGGCCTCCGCCAGCTGAGGGCCTCCAGAGATTAAGTGAAATTAATTTACTGTGAAAAGTTACTTCATTTGTAAATGCAGAATGAAAGTATAAGTATGCTGAATTATCTCTTTAAAAAGGGCTCAATTAATATACTGTATAATATAGTGGAATTTTTTTCTTGCCCATTATTCCAACTCATTGGCACCGGAAATCCTGCTTACAATGAGACCATCTCATACTCGCTTAGGGCCCTAAAGCTGAAAGTGGAAGTGAATCTACATTGGTACTTAAAAGAGCATCAGATACTAGATGGTCTGCAAGGGCCGATGCCACAAAAGTCTTGTCCAAACTCTAAAGGGTACATCTATTTTCAAAAAGCTTTGAAGTTAATCTCAGAAAATGTAAATCAGAAGGTTGACACTAGTTATGAGGCAAAAGGTATACTCAAGCAGCTATCAAAACTGGAAACAGTTCTCTTGGCAGACTTCTGGGCTGTCATACTAGAGAGGTTCGATCAAGTCAGCAAATCAGTTCAGCATGAAACACTGGAGCTTCAATCAGCAATTAAACTTCTTACATCACTACTGGAGTTTTTGATGTCACTGCGGAATCAGTTTGAAGTGTTTGAAAAGACAGAATACCACGACGAACAAAAACAAGAGCATAGGAGAAGAAAACAAATCAATGATGGTAAAGCTGAAGATGGTGCTTTGCGAGGAAGCCAGAAGTTTAAGGTGAAAACATATCTACCCATCATAGATAAGTTATGCTCAGCTCTTTCTCATCGCATTGAAGCATATAAAAATGTTCATTCATTGTTTGGTTTCCTGGCCGAATCTCCAACAATGAACGATGAAGACAATTCAACAACAGCAGCCAAGTTTCAGAAGATTTACTCAGATGACATCGAGCCTGAATTTGTACCAGAAATTGTTCACTTTAAAAACTTTGTTGGGAAATTTGATGAATTCAGGGACAAGCATGAAACACTGCAAGCTTCTGATATCTACACCCTTGTGCTAAAAAAAATGGATTAACTTCTTCATTCCCGAATGTTGAAACAGCACTACGGATTTACTTGTGTTTAATGGTAACTAATACGACTGGAGAGAGAAGTTTCTCCAGGCTGAAACATATAAAGAATGTCCTCAGGTCAACAATGAAACAAGAACGATTTACAGACGAGCTGTCATGGCAATTAAAAATGATGTTCTCAAAAATTTACAATTTACTGATGTTTGAGAAATTTGTTACCAAGAAATTACGCAAAGCAAATGTTTGAATTTTAATTTTGTTTTGCCTTGTCAAATTAATTTAATGTTTCAAAAACTTATTTTAGTTTTGAAAATATCACAATATCTCTTCGCTTTTTGTTGTGTTACACTTGCACCCATATATGCGGGCCTAATGTTGACATTATGTTGTAGAAGTTGAATAAACTGATTTCAAGAATCCGAAATTCCATTTGCGTGCTTTTGTTAATTATCACTGGGGGCCTCACAGTATCTGTAGCCCAGGGGCCGACAAAATCGTAATCCGGCCCTGCGCGTTGCTGGAGGTGGTTTATGTGTGTTTAGAGCTCCTTTATGCATGGCTGGTGGGAGATGGTTTACGTGTGGCTGGAGGTGGTTTATGCGTGTTTAGAGCTCCTTTATGCACGGCTGGTGGGAGATGGTTTACGCATGGCTGGAGGTGGTTTATGCGTGTTTAGAGCTCCTTTATGCACGGCTGGTGGGAGATGGTTTACGCATGGCTGGAGGTGGTTTATGTGTGTTTAGAGCTCCTTTATGCACGGCTGGTGGGAGATGGTTTACGCATGGCTGGAGGTGGTTTATGCGTGTTTAGAGCTCCTTTATGTGCACGGCTGATGGGAGATGGTTTACGCATGGCTGGAGGTGGTTTATGCGTGTTTAGATCTCCTTTATGTGCACGGCTGATGGGAGATGGTTTACGCATGGCTGGAGGTGGTTTATGCGTGTTTAGATCTCCTTTATGTGCACGGCTGATGGGAGATGGTTTACGCATGGCTGGAGGTGGTTTATGCGTGTTTAGATCTCTTTTATGTGCACGGCTGATGGGAGATGGTTTACGCATGGCTGGAGGTGGTTTATGCGTGTTTAGATCTCCTTTATGTGCACGGCTGGTGGGAGATGGTTTACGCATGGCTGGAGGTGGTTTATGCGTGTTTAGAGCTCCTTTATGCATGGCTGATGGGAGATGGTTTACTCATGGCTGGAGGTGGTTTATGCGTGTTTAGATCTCCTTTATGCATGGCTGATGGGAGATGGTTTACTCATGGCTGGAGGTGGTTTATGTGTGTTTAGAGCTCCTTTATGCATGGCTAGTGGGAGATGGTTTACATGTGGCTGGAGGTGGTTTATGCGTGTTTAGAGCTCGTTTATGTGCACAGCTGGTGGGAGATGGTTTACGTGTGGCTGGCGGTGGTTTATGCGTGTTTGGAGCTCCTTTATGCATGGCTGGTGGGAGATGGTTTACATGTGGCTGGAGGTGGTTTATGCGTGTTTAGAGCTCGTTTATGTGCACGGCTGGTGGGAGATGGTTTACGTGTGGCTGGAGGTGGTTTATGTGTGTTTGGAGCTCCTTTATGCATGGCTGGTGGGAGATGGTTTACGTGTGGCTGGTGGTGGTTTATGCGTGTTTAGAGGTCGTTTATGTGCACAGCTGGTGGGAGATGGTTTTTGCGTGGTTGGAAGTGGTGTATGCGTGTTTAGAGCTCCTTTATGTGCACATCTGGTGGGAAATGGTTTATGTGCCGGCAAAAACCATGAAGAGCTGAAGCACAGGGACTGAAAAAGTAGAAGCAGGTCACATTTTATAAACCGTGGATGTCGGGGTTTCATGGAATGAGATAACTAATTTGGTGAGTGCTCTGAAAGCATTAAATAACAACGTTTTTGTTATGAAAAGTAAATGTAAATAAAGTCTTTATGAAAGCAAAGTGTAAACCACATGTAAATATACATTTACAGGGAGTTAAGCACATAAGGCAGTGATCTTCACTATTTTTTTTTTTTTAGAGCAGGGCCACTTTTGCCAATAAGTCATCAGTGTGAGAGCCACCACACCACCTGCAGGACTCCCTTGTGGCTGCAATTATGTCCCACTCCACGTTCTCTTCTTTGTTGTGGATAACTGGGCTGCAAGCATAAATGCTTGTATGCTGCCATCTACTGATGTAGTGATGTTACTTTTATGCTTAACGTTGGAACACTCATTTGAAACCATTGGGTCAGTTTGATAGCACATGATGGATTACGATGGAGTGTTTTCACATTTGTGTATTATCGGCCGCATGTCAGGGGCCGCACTTTAGGCCACCAGGGTCCGCTAGTGCCTCGCAGGCCATGCAATGAAGACCAGAGACATAAGGCATTACAAGATGTGTTAATTGGCATACTGACCTCGATGCTGTGTTCTAATGGTTGCCGTGGAAACAATCAATACTAGTTTTCTGATCACCTTTCGATCAATATACGATAAGCCTTATTATGAAAGTAAAAGTGAATCCAAAGCACAAAATTTGGCAAAGATATTTAAACTTTTTTTTTCTGGTTTTAACATATTTTGACACAATTGTTTTCATATTTTAACTTTGAATGTCATGACCTTTGACTTTAACCACTGACCTTGACCATTTTTTTTGCTTGAAGCCAGCTGATAAATGCTATTAAGAAACATATGATTGAACATTTGACTCAGTCATTTAGTCCTCCAAATAACTTTTATGAATTATTAATCAATTTGAGGAAGATTTTTGTAAGTGGTTACCATGGTAGCCAGATACCTCCCCAATTGGACATTTTCAAAACTGCCAACAAGTATTTTCATAAACCTCAGGATGTGTGGTTTACAAAAATACTTGTTGGCAGTCTCCAACATGCTGTAATCCCTGGATGATTTTTTTCAGATATTGCCAATAGACGATTGCACATCAGATGAACTTTAGGCAGTCTATTCTATGACAACCAATCCACTCTATCGGCATGATTGTCATTACAAAGTGCAGTGTGAAAAATTCTCCATTTTAACTCCTATTTTAATAAATGTAAACACAATGATGCAGTTCACTCGTAGTTTCGCTTTGTTTGTTTGTTTGTACTCCAAGATGGCGGATCACAGAAGTGGTGACGTCACACACACTGTCTTATTCTAAAGATAAACATGTTGATTCTAAAGAACATGTTCTATACCTATTACACACCAAATATTTAGAAAATCCATAGAATGTGTTCTGCAGAAAATCTTTAGACTTTTTAGAGAATATGTTTTATGGGACAAATTGTTTAGAATTTATATACAACTTCCCATGCCTACCCACCGTTGACAGGTTTAATCAAAAGACATACTGCATGTCTATTTGTGAGTGTCAATGAGGATGTAAATTAAAGTGAAACACATCAAAAGGATCCTTTATAACACATTGTTGCAGCTGATGCTGCTGCTGTTGGCATGACTGTGGTTTTAGGTGTTCCTTCCATGTACTATTGTAAATTTTAGAAAGCTTAAAAAGTATAATATCGTTTTGTGTTCTCCCTCCGTATCCGTAATCCTTTATTTTAAAGGGTTCCGACTGTGATACCTTTGGAATTGTGACATGAAAGGTCCATTTGCTGCTGCTTCTGTTGAATATTATTATTTCACCCCAAAAGATGGCTTTTATAATGGGCATTTTAATGATTAAACGGACACACATTTTTGTTTTGAGTAAATTGATTATTAGCTTTCCAACAAGTCATTTTTAATATTCTACTCCAGCAGGAATCCACTGTGTAGGGGGTACCGTTATTGCTTGATTAGTGGTATCCCATATAGGATAGTTGTTGATGGACGGATGTATGCAGGCATGCTGAGACCGAGCTCCTTTTATATATTATTATTATATGCATTCTGTAGAATTAATACACAATTATAATTTGTTCTTAGATATACACAATTGTCCTTAGATATGCATTCTATAGAATTAATTAGGCCTTCAAGTTGTATAGAACCTCTCCAGACTTGTTTTTAAGTTTCTATAGAACGCATTCCATAGAATATTTTTGGGATTGCTAGTGTAATGGCCCATCATGCCTTTCAAAAAGTATTCCCTACAAAAAAGTAGGCCAGGGAGGATATGAAATACGAGTCTCTGTGTGCATGTTAAGATGAGTAATGGCCTTCTCAATAAAAAGTATGCTTACGACCATAAGAAATGAGGTGCAGCAGACGTTTTTAGTGTTAGCCCTTTCTTGAGTTGAAACAAAACCATTTCGTTCTTTCAATTCAACCCCACTGCTGAATTTAAGAAGACAGCTCAAAAGTGAGCACATTACCAATAAAGTATACTGTTTGCTATCGTTGTTCAATCTCAAATTCATTATAAATTTATAGCTTTTCTATATTCTTTGTTTTTGTGAACCTGACATACATTTGATGGAAATGTTGAGATGGGGATGCAACATGTGCACAATGGTTCTTATCCATTGAATTGTTTTTCACTCTTGAATACGTACATTTACCTTAATAATTATAGGGATTTCTCATCAACTGCAGTGAGTATTATCTGTGATGTGAACAGGGGCTCTTCTTATGGCAATATGGCAACAAGGAATGACCACAAAGGAAACTAAGATCTTAACACAAGCCATGGTAGCATCTGGAGAGACATTGCAATGGCCAAGCACTTGGCAACAGGTTGTGGTGGACAAGCATTCAACAGGTGGTGTCGGAGACAAAGTTAGTCTCCCATTGGTCCCAGCACTTGTGGCTTGTGGTTGCAAGGTGAGTACTTCATAAAACTGGACAATGAATATCAAAACTCATGTTGTGATTGGACAAAAATTGCTGCTGCAGTTAAGCTGTTGTTCCTTCATTCAAAAAGCATTCACTACACTAGATGTAGTGCTTGTTTGATGCTGGTTTTCAAAGAAACATAATTTTAGTAAGCTACTATTTTGTTAAGCAATGATTTTGTACATCCAAATAGAGAGAATATCATTTCATAATTTGCACGTTTATCATCATTTTAACCTACGGTTAATTTTGCATATATGAAAAGGTAAAGTTTATTTGTTTAAAACTCATGAAAGAACTTTGTATAATTTTCACCTGGGAAACGATTTTATGGCACAAAACAGATTAAGTTACTGAGAGTTAAGTTAAAGCTTTACTTCCTGAAATAAACAGATTAACTTACATGTTATGTTAAAAATTCCCTTCCTGAAATAAAAGGTGAATAAAGAAAATTAATGTAATTTTTTGCTTTCTCTACTTTTTATGTACACTGTAATTTACAATTCATTTTTGTTGGCCAAGAGGGCCTCGCACACAGTCACAGTTGGGAGGGCGGGAGACCACAAACAATAACAATACATTTCTGTGTAGAGGGATACAGATCCAGAGATATTTATGCACAGACTAACAGAAAGGAATACAGCCAGCAGGATAAGAGCAGTGCTCCTGTCAAAGTACCTATGTGGACCAGCGAGTCTGGGATATCCTGAGAAAGGCTGATTTCACAAATGTCACACAATTAAAGCATCAAATAATCACTCACATAAATTGAAATAGCATCATGATGTGCCGGGATGTGCAGTGAGGGTTGTATGGGACATGATTCCGGTGCTTTTGCCACTCAGTTTGAAGTCATATAATTACATATAATTACATACATGTATATATATATATATATATATATATATATATATATATATATATATATATATATATATATATATATAGTTAATTAGGTCTTCAAGTTGTACAGACCCTCTCCAGACTTGTTTTTACCCACCACAACATATCTCACCTGTGAATGGAGGGAATAACCAATCAGCCCTTACCTAATCAATTAAACCCAGGTGGCTAGGATTATATAAATAAATCGACTCCTGCCATGCTTTTGAAGCCAAAGAAGTTGCATAAAGCAATCAAGAAAGCCTGCCAAGGTAAGTCCTTTGCTGTTTCAAACCCTTCCAGAGTTCCTACACAGCTGTAAAGATATTGGGGGTGTGTAGCATTGGGATTCTCATGTGTGTACTGCTTGTGAATGTCTTTACAGCTGTGGAGGAACGCTGCGAAGGGTTTGAAACCACAAAAGGGCTTCCCTTGTTAGCCTTTCTTGGTTGCTTTATGCAACTTCTTCAGCTAGAAGAGTATATATATATATATATATATATATATATATATATATATATATATATATATATATATATATATATATATATATATATATATATATTGTTGCGGATTCGCGCCCGCCGGCGTGCGGACGGCCACGTAACTCGAATCGTGGCACGTCGCCCACCGGACGGACAATCCAGTCGTGACCCTCTCGGACTAACGCCGGGAACCAGTCACGGGTGGACCTTTCGGTCTCACCGCGATCGTGCCAATCGGCCCCCGCGTGGGATAGGGTTGCTCGCCAAATTCGACCTACCTAAGTACCCACACGGAGGGTAGACCGGGCGATCGCACCTCGCCGCAGGTCGACTTCGGACACGGGCCACTTTAAGCGACCCGTTCCGTACTATCGGGATAACCGAGCGGTGTTATTCGTCGGCCTCGACGGTTCGATTAATTATCGGGCGTTTTAGCCCACGACCAACCCTTTACGTGAAGCAAGATGGAGATTCAATAGAGGAAAGGACGAAGCGAAGCGGGAAAACAGTTCAACAATAAGCACATTTATTTCGCGATGAACGGAAAGCACACATATACAATTCCACCAAAAGCACATGTAAAAGAAGAAGACAATGCAATATTACACAAAAAGCAAATGCAACAATGCAGATCTATCCGACTACCGGGCACACGGCAACACTTATACAATTTTACTTCACAGACGGCGCCGACAACACATATTCCCAAAGCAAAAGAAAAGAGAACCACCCTCCAGGATGAGGGGGTAGGCGGGCCTGGGGCCGAGACCGTGTCGGGCCTACTCGTCTGATGATGAGACGTGAAGTGGCGGTGGTGCCTCAACTCCGCGGGCCTCGCGGACAGTGTCTGGTAGGGGGTGGGAAGGGGGCCCCCTTTGTCGCACTATCTCAGTGCGGGGGGAAACAGGAGGGGGTTGCTGATGCTCGGGGGAAGGAGGATATCACCCTGTCTCGGGTCCCGCGGCGAGCGTCTCCTCCTCCACCTCGGTCGCGTTGCTGGCCTCTCCCTGTGCAGCTCCCGGCACCGACGTGAACACCCCCTCGTCCGCCTTCGCCGCCGTCACCTCTCCACAGCTCCGTCCTCTTCACTCTGACTAGTACCACTTCTTTCCAGCTCCACCGACGACTCTCTTGAACTCCGCACACTCCACTCAACTGAACTCTTAACTGCCTTGACTGACGAACGCAGCCGTTTATATAAGCCCCGTGGCTTCGCTCTTTCACCCTTGACCCTCTGCCTCCGACCCTTCACCTCTCTTGCTGGCTCCCCATTGGCCCGAGGAAAAGTGGGCGTGAATGCTTTTTGATCCATGAATTTGCATATAGCGACCGCCCTCCAACGCCCTGGAGGCGGGGCCAAATCGCCCCTCGCTCACCGATTGGACGGAACAAAAGTGGGCGTGAGTCGTTTTTGATCCGTTTTCTGCGGAAAGTCCATGATGTTTTTGAACACGCTGCTCGGTGCGCGCCCTACACGAGTCCAGCATCGGTGCCCACAAGTGGCGCGAGATGGTGTGGATGCGATGGTGGCGAGTTGTGACGGTAAAGGTCGTGGCGGTTGTGGTGAAGCGGCGTTGTGGTTGGTGGTTGTTGTTGTGAAGCGGCGTTGTGGTTGTAATAATGGCGGCTGGTCCAAAATAAAGATAGTAAAAGAAAAACGGCTATCCTGAAGAGTCGCAGCCCGCATGAATGACATTTATTCCCTCTAGACAACGGGTTTGGGCCTAACTACACATATACTTACAGAGATATCTCACCTAAGGGACCTGAATGGTGGTTTGTGAATTTCGTCAACCACAACAATATATATATGTCAAGGGGTGGCACAACCTGCTGCAAAGGTTAATAAATAGACGTAATTGTATTCCCAACTTATCTTGTTTTAGGACAGTCCCACAAAGAACGTGCCCCTTGCAAGACTCTTTCTTGGCATATCAACGAATCCAGGTCCAGGATAGACACATTCCTGCAGCATTTTCTCATATGCACACGACTTCCAGCAGCTCCTCTTTCACTCTTCCCTTACTTGTATGTGCATTAGGCACAATTTTAGTTTCCTATTCCTGTATTAACAGCATAGATCTGCACCTTTGTTTAATATCAACAGTTGTTGAATGTTATTCTTGCTCTATATTTCAATGGTTCTCTGTTAAACAAATATATGTGATGTTGGCAACATGCCTCTGATACACCATGGTGATGACACAGGTACCAATGATCAGTGGACGAGGCCTGTCACACACTGGAGGCACTCTGGACAAGCTGGAAGCAATCCCTGGCTTCAGAACAGACTTAAACAGGGAGCAAGTGAGCATGGTCTGAATGTAAAGCTAAAGTGGGTGATTTGCCCTTCGATGTGAGATCTTATTGGTGTTAAAAAAGTGGAAAAAATATGAATGTTGATTATAAAAATATCAAAGGCTTGTATGCAGAGTTGTAATTTCAGTTCTTTTGCTCGGACAGATTCTTCATATTTTAAATTATGTCGGCGGATGCATAATGGGTCAGACAACCCAACTGGTGCCAGCTGACCGTATCACGTACGCCATCCGCAATGTCACATCCACTGTAGATAGTATTCCGCTCATTACAGGTCAGAGCTTTTTATTCATTTTTCTTTTCCATTTGTGTGCCATTAACTTAGTATCCACATCTCTTAACCGACCCCATTTAATGTCCAGGCAGTGAGTTATATATCAGGGTCGACAACAACTTCTACTTCTTTAACGGCCTTCATTATTCCAGGCTTTTTTTGGGGGGGGGGGGTCAGTCTTGGGAGAAGTTTGGCTCAAATCTTTTCTTTCCCTTCGACGTGTGGCAGGACTATGAGAGCTCCGTGTGTTTGAATTGTTGCTGTTGTTGTTGTGGTTCCTGTTTGGGGTCAATTTTTGAAATGTGTTCCGATTGGTCAGGCAGCTGCTGGACTCCACCCACATTTGTCACTTGACTCCAACCATGGTACACAATCAAAATGATATGGCTGATCTCTGCTGATTATACACTGCCCATGTTGGTTGCTTCAGATTTCCATTGGCTTTGTTTGGCTCGAGTGTATGTCCAAATGTTATGGAGCATTGCACAGGGGTGAGGTGGGGTGAGGTGAGGTGGGGTGAGGTGGGGTGAGGTGAGGTGGGGTGAGGTGGGGTGAGGTGGGGTGGGGTGAGGTGGGGTGAGGTGGGGTGAGGTGGGGTGGGGTGGGGTGAGGGGTGAGGTGGGGTGGGGTGGGGTGAGGGGTGGGGTGAGGGGTGGGGTGAGGGGTGGGGTGGGGTGGGGTGAGGGGTGGGGTGAGGGGTGAGGTGGGGTGGGGTGAGGGGTGAGGTGGGGTGAGGTGGGGTGAGGGGTGAGGTGGGGTGGGGTGAGGGGTGAGGTGGGGTGGGGTGAGGAGTGAGGTGGGGTGGGGTGAGGGGTGAGGTGGGGTGGGGTGAGGTGGGGTGGGGTGGGGTGGGGTGGGGGGCGAGGAGTGTTTCCAGTGGTGTTACGTAACGCCATTACAAGGTAACACAAGGATATTAGATGCAGGTGGAGGTCATTCAGCCCATCATGCCTGTGCCACGTCAACCACCACACTAATTTATCAACACGATATCAAAATAAAAAAAAATGCAAAATGTTTGTTTTGTAAATTAATTGTGTTTTTTTTTGAGGTTTTTTTTATTCCCCCCAGGGGAGGGTGTATGGGCTTGGTTAAAAACACACATAATGAACCACACAACCCCCCTTCACAAGACCCCACCAACAGTACTCCGTACACATGCATACAATCGCCCATCAATGCTCAAACGACCGAAAAGTCCTGCCAACCCCATACCCCTCTATCTCCAGAACTTCCAGGTCCCTATCTAATTATACTTTAAAGTATAAAATATCTACTGTTTTTGCTGCTCCTACCTTTCCAGGGAGACCATTCCATGCATTACCTACTCTCTGAATAAAAGTCCCCCATGTTACTATGGTCTAAACTCTCCTCTTCTTCACTCTCAGGCTACAGCCTCTGGTCCTATCACTGTCTACTTTGCTGAATAATTATTCTGCACTTATTTTATCAATACCTTTCATGATGTTAAATATCTCAATCATATCTCCTCGTAACCACCTCCTTTCTAGTGAATAAAGCCCTGTCTCCTTCAGCCGCTCCTCATAGCTGTGTCCAGCTAGGCCCAGAATCAATCTAGTAGCCCTGCACTGAACCCTCTCGATAGCATCTATGTCCTTCTGGAACTGCGGTGACCAGAACTGCACACAATATTCTCAATGTGGCCCTCACTAAAGTCGTGTACAAAGTTAACACCACCTCTTTTGATTTATAAATTATCCCACTCCAAATACAACCGATAACCTGATTTGCTTTCCCTATAGCTACCTGGCACCATGCTGCCTGCTTACCTCCCATATCTATTACCATCCCCAGATCAATCTCCTGTGTGACACGCTCCAAAATTACCCCTTGCATCCTGTAATCTCTATTTTCATTGTTCTTTCCCATCTCCAACACCTTACACTTGCTCAGGTTAAATTACATCTGCCAATCTTTTGCCCAATCTATACAAGTATCAATACTTTCCTGTATCTGATCACCACCCCCTCTGCTATCCACCTCACCTCCAAGCTTTGTGTCATCTGCAAATTTGAAAAGCTTACTCTTTACCCCATTATCCAAATCATTGATGTAAATAATGATTAGTAATAGTCCGAGTACTGATCCCTGAGGTACCCCGCTACTTACATCCTCCCAGCAAGACATCCTCCCACACACAGCCACTCTTTACTTCCTATCACTAAGCCAGTTTGCAATCCAATTATCGACCTGACCAGCCACTCCACAAGCCCTCACTTTGGCTAATAACCTCTGATGTGGTACCTTATCAAATGCCTTCTTAAAGTCCAGAAATACGATGTCCACTGACATTTCCTCATCCACCCAATCAGACACTGCTTCATAGAACTCTAAAAGATTTGTTGAACAGGAACTACCTTTGGTAAACCCATGCTGACTACCTTTAATTCGTTTCTATTTATTTAAATGGTTCCTCATCTGGTCCTTAATTAATGTCTCCAACACCTTCCCCACAACTGATATGAAGTCAAACCAACAGGTCAAGAGTTCCCTAATTTTTCTCTGGTTCCTTTCTTAAATAGTGGTGTTACATTTGCTACTCTCTAATCCTCGGGTACCTGTCCCGACTCCAGTGAACTCTTGAAAATATCTGTTATATCTCACTTACCTGCTCAACCACTTCCCTCAACACTCTCGGTTGGATATTATCTGGACCCAGAGCCTTATCTTCTCTTCGATTACCTATCTGTTCCTTTACTTCCTCCACTCCAACCTGGATCTTCTGTAAAAGCCCTTCCTCACCTCCTCGAAAAATACTCTCAGCTATTGGCAATTCTCCTGACCGTTCTTGTGTAAAAGTTGAAAAAAAATACCTGTTTAATAAGCCTACCATCTCACTCTCATCACTTACCACTCTCCTGATGTTATTCCTCAATGGGCCCACACTGGTCCTAACCTGTTCTTTTCCTCTGATATACTTAAAGAAAGCCTTGCTATTATGTTTAATATTCTTAGTCATGTCCTTCTCATACTCTCTTTTTGCTTGTCGAGTTATTTTCTTCACTTGCCTCTGTTTACTCCGACAGTGATATAAATCTAACTCCAGTTCTGTGATTTTAAACCTAATAAATACCTTTTTTCTCTCCTTAATAGCGTTCCTTATCTCACTGCTCAACCACCCTGGCCTCTTTCCACTTCTAGTTTTACACCTCATTGGAATGTACTTCCTCTGCACTCCACACACTTAGTCCTTGAAGGTTTCCCATTTTTCTGACGCTGATTGTCCTGTTGTTAGAGTCTCCCAATCTACATCACCCAATTCTCTCCTCATACCCTCAAATAAAAGTTTGCCTTCCTGAAATCTAATAGCCTTACTCTACTATCCTGAACTTCAACCCTGAAAAGAGTCTTTGCACACACAATTTTATGGTCACTTGCTCCTAAATGCTCCATATTGGATCCACCTCCTCATCCTCTACCATATTGGGATCGTTACTTAAAAGGAAGAAACAAAGTCATGAGCCATTGACAATTTTGTTTACCTCTATATTAGAGTCAGGTTTTGCATTCACATCTTCCATTATAAAAATGATGTGAAACAAATTGGGGAAAATTGGATCAGGAAGAAACAGAACAATAGGCAAAGCAGAAAGACAAGGGGGAAACACCAACAGCAGGGCTGAGGGACAAAATAGACAAAGACAAACAAACAAGGGATGCGGGTAAGAATGAGGGGTAGAGGAGAATGATGGGGTTGGACAAGATGGATACAGAAGCAAACTTTCAGGAAGGAAAAACTGGAAAAAAATTTTTGGGGGGGAGACTTTTTGGGGGTTTACCAGGGGTAGAAAAGGTCATAGTTTTGGATGATCATGTATCTGAGATGGGGGATGATCTGAGAAGGTGGTGAAGAGTTGTCTATAAGATCCTCGAGGGAAGAATGAGATTGAAGGGGATATGAAAGTTGGGTCAACAGGTGGGAAAAAGCAGCAACAAATGAGTGGAGGTGAGCAGTCATTCTGGATTTTGAGAGTTTCTCCAGAAGGGGCTTGCAGGTGGGCCACATGCACCCTGCAGAAATCTGGGGGAGTAAGGGGGACAAAGCATGGAGAAGGGCAGAGCACAGAGAGGTCCAGAAAGGAGGCGATAGAACACAGAGACCACCGACCTGTCTACGATGGCAAAGCGATAGACCCACTGGTTCAGCTTCATCATGGAAGATGCCAATTATTTTGAAGGCCTTGGTTTTCACGGCTTCAAACTGAGCAAGGTGAGTGTCCTTCTGCCCCTCAATCTCACTCTCACTTCTATTCTGCTCTTGGTGTTTCCCCCTTTCCATTTTGTTCCCTTTCATTCCACTCCAGCTCTTCCATGAGCCTCGATCATGTATATATATATATATATATATATATATATATATATATATATATATATATACATATATATACATACATATATATACATATATATATATATATATATATATATATATATATATATATATATATATATATATATATATATCAACTCGACATGACTCTTCTTCGCTTTGCAGATCAGATGAGCTCAAACATATTCAAGACAATAAGTTAGTAGAAGAGTCAAGCTAGTATTTACTCGACTTCGAATGATTCAGAAACCTGTTTATTCAACTTCAGTAATTTACATAAGTTCCTCGGACGACTGTTATTACCAAAAAAATATTGCCAATTTAAAGACCGATCATGATGAATAGGTCCAGTTTTTGAAGCTGCACCGATGATTACCCTCGCCGAAGGAGAGGATATTGCATTTGGGTCCGTTTGGTACTTGGCGAAAAAAAAAAAAATTTTCGCCAAGTATGTTGGGCTGTAGCATTTGTTTGTCTGTTTGTTGGGTCGCCGAAATAGGTGACCCTTATTGTCAGTAATTCTGTCTGTTTGTTTGCATGTTTGTTTGGATGTTTGTTCGTTTGTCATCAGCATAATTGGTAGTAAACGTGGGCGGATTTTGACCAAACTCGGTGGTAGGTACATCTTATAACCCAGTGCTTTGGAAATTGTGATGGTTGCTAGGGACGCTTTGGTTCCCTAGCAACAACCGAAAAAAACCTTCAAAATCGGTACCGTTCATGCGAAATCAATTCCGATAGCCATTATCCCACGTAGGGTTATGAAATTTGGCACGAATGGTCGACTGGTGATGCTCTATCAAATATATTCCAGTTTTTGTGATATATGGAATACTTTACCCGCAGCGTCCCCGACAATTAGGGTATGCGTGAAAATTGGTGAAAATTGAAGGCCCCTTAGCGACCAGGTGAGTACATCGATATGAATGAAACTTTGCAGGTTCATGGTACTCAATGAGTACTACAACTCTGCCTCAGGACATGTTGACCGATTTCGCTTAGGTCAGGGGTCAAAGGTCAATTAGTGGTGCAAAAATCGATAATATGCGAGAGCTGGAGGTGCCTTCGCGCCAAATGCTACTCCTTCTAGGGTTATGGTCGGATGGTCATGAAAATTCACACTAATCGTCTGGAATAAATTGTGCACAAACGATCGAGCCGGATTTTCGATTTATATCTTTGTTCACCCACAGCACCCCCTCGAACTTTGGGGATTTCTGATATCAAACCGCATTTTCGGTACTTTTCATTCAAATTAATACCGAGTAGTTATCAGTAGATGGAACTCGATGAGATTTGGTATGCATAATCTTAAGGTGATTCTCTATCCGCTATATGACATCAATTTTTTTTCTATATCTTATAGTTTCCAAATGGTGACCCTCTCAATTTGGGTGTCCGAGGGCCATTGAGCATTCCCGCTGAAAATTCAAAGTACACTAGCTCCAAGATGGTTGAACTGAATCGAATGAATCTTTACATGCTTATAGACCGTAATGAGTACTACAACGTTGCTCATTTGTATAATGACCTATCTCGAGTAGGTCAGAGGTCAAAGGTCAATAAGTGCATTTTTCAGGCGAAATTACCATTCAAGGCACCCTTGCTCCTACACGGATTAACCGATACGAATGAAAGTTCATAGGTACATAGTACTCAATGAGTACTACAACTTTGCTTCAGGATATATTGACCTATCTCGGCTAAGTCAGAGGTCAAAGGTCAATGAGTGCATTGTTCAGGCAAAATGACCAATCAAAGCCCCCTTTGCTCATACACGCGTTAACCGATTTGATTGCAATTTCGTAAGTACTTAGTACTAGATTAACTCAGATCAGGGGTCAAAGGTCATCGGATGCTCGGCGACCCATGTCCGCCTACCGGCTTGTCTGTCTGTTACTTGGTGAAAATAATTTTTGCCAAGTACGTTGTCTGTCCGTCTGTTTGTCTATCACACAATTTTTGGACACAGTTTTCAAGCAATCGTTCTAAAATTTTTTTGCCTGTAATTGACCAGCCAAGGACAGCAATGCTTAATTTTGATGAAGATCCAAATCCGGACCCGGATCCGGATCGGAGAATATTTTAAGTGATTGTTCATCATTGAGAGATAGGGTCAAAAACGATATTTAGCACAATATCTCAAAAAATTACGGATGGATTCAAAACGAAACTTGGTGGAGAATTTGAGTTTGTGACAAAAACGAATTGATTCAATTTTGGTGAAGATCCGAATCTGGATCCAGATACAATAATTATTTAATTTTAAAGTGATTCTTCACCATTGAGAGATGCGGCCACAAACGACATTGCATGATACCTCAAAAAGTTGAGGACCGATTCTGGTGAAACTTGGTGGACATGGTGGGTGTGTGACAAGGACTAATTGATACGATTCGGGTGAAGATCCGAATCCGGATCTGGATTGGAGAATTTTTAAAGTGATTTTTCACCATTGAGAGGTGGGGCTAAAAATGATGTATTGCATGATATCTCGAAAAGTTGTGGACGACTTATGACAAAACGAGGTGGATGAGTTGGTTAGGTGACAATAACAAGCCAATTCGATTTTGTTTAAGGTCTAGATTCAGATCTGGCTTATCAGTGGGATACAAAACGTAAACTGTTCAGCCTGGTGGAGGTATGTGCTCTCAGGAGTGCATCAAAATTGTGTGTGTAGTTTCGGAGAAGAAAGCAAATACATATTTTGGGGAGGGGGAGGGGGGCAACCCCCCATAGACCACCTTTGGGCCCGGTTTTTAATGGTGTGAACAAACATTGGTAAATCACGGGCGATGAAGGATGTGGTCAAGTTTCATCAAAATCGTGTGTGTAGTTTCAGAGAAGAAGCTGCAAGTATTTGTGGAGGACAGACGGACGGACGATGCACCATCCCATAAGCTACCTGGAACTACGTTCCAGGTGAGATAAAAACCCACCTTTGATGGAACAGGGTCTATATTTGGCTAGTAGAGTGAATTTGAGTGTTCTGGGAAATTTGGTTCTTTGTCAAACAGATCAGCATGGTGGAGCACCAGGACAAGTGAGACCACGGAGCAAGTGATCCAGATCTAACTCTCATTCTCCCTTGACTCCTACCCCAGCCTATCACCCAACACTTTGGCGAGGTCACCAAAGTGATGTGCAGGCATGACTACTACAAACCACATTACTCAGCTAATGTAATGACACATGTGCAGAGATGGGGCTCAAGAGGTGACTTGGAAATGTCATTTCTCAAATGACCAATGAAACTGAAAAGTGCTTTTGTACTTCAACATTCAGTTACCGCATGCCTCATTGTCTAGAGTTTCCCGATTTAGCACATTGCCACGACTTTGATCCAATCATTAGTCACTCCGCCAAAAGCAGTTATGGCTTTGCCCTCAGACTGTATTTGCCTGCCTTCCACGAGTCTCGTGCTGTGACTACGCTTGGACTCACTGTTTTGCTTACCAGGTAGTTTGCACATAAATTAGTCGTATGGAGAAGCAAAAACACAAGTTTAAAGGCTTTAAAGCTCCAGAAGGAATTTGCTGCAATTGCTACCGTTAAAGCCAGGGAACACAATCCGCAGCATCACCAAAGACATCAGAACTAGAACTGTGAAAATAAGATGCAAACTCAGTTGAGGACTTCATCGTTTAGTTAACCTGCAGTTAAGGTGACTCCAGCTTCATTGCTGGTAAACTTGTCTTTTTCATTTGGTATTTTATCGTGCTCTAAAACGTGTGTTTTAGATGTGTTAAATAGCTGATAGTCCTGTATTCCTTTAATTATTTTGATTAAAGCACACAGTATCTGCGTGCTGTGACCTATAGGGGCCAATTCTATCCACCAGTGTGCGTGGTGACAGTTGAGATAGCCCGTAATCGGAATGAGTGAACCTTTCCCAGTCTGTAGTCTGCTCCCCAGTGTTGTATGTACAAGTCGTTTTTATATGAGTTTCCTTATAAATAACTTGAATGCAGGATGCCATTAGGCCTGTAAAAGCCTGCGCTACTATTGGCGCCCTATGGCTGCTTGTTCGTGCTCTATGGCCTTTTTAAGTGCTGAACATCAAGCAAGAAAGCAGCACGTAACATTTTTTTTATTAAAGACTTTGGTCTGAGTTGGCCGAGGTTCGAATTTAATTAATTTTTTTTTTGAATTAGCCTAGTGTGTTATAACGATATTTGATGAAACTCCAACTTTGCCTTTTGTACAGCTTCCATTTTGTCGAAGAAGCTTTCAGAAGGACTATCAGCATTGGTTCTGGATGTGAAATACGGAAAAGCTGCATTTTGTAAGACACTGAAAATTGCTCAAGAACTTGCAGAGATGATGGTAAGAACCTGATGCACCGGTTGGTCAATCCAGTTAATCAGACTGTAGATAGATCACACATCTCACCTGTACGGTTTCAGGTGAGGACCGGGGCCCATTTGGGACTTAAAATTGTCGCTGTGCTCAGTCAAATGGATCATCCCATTGGCCTCTGCATTGGAAATGCATTGGAGGTCATGGAGACATTGGAATGCTTGCATGGAGAAGGTCCAGAAGACCTCAATGACCTCGTTGTTACCTTAGGTAAGGAGTATACAGAGCGGATAAGAGAACTACCCCCCTCCCCTACCCCCTTTTACATCCCCCATAATACATGTTATTTTAAAAATATGAAAATTTGTTCATTTCGATGACACAATGTGACCTGATTTTGTTCTTCTCACCTGATGTTCAGGGATATTTCACAACTCACCTGAATCCTACCCTTTACTACCAGATGTAGTCAACTCTCAGGACCTGGACATCACAGGTTCTATCACATAATATTAGGAGTCGCATGGTCTTCTGCTATCTCTCAACTATTGTCACGACTCTCCCCCTCCTCAATCCTATAATGGGTCAAACACCCGTAGGTTAACGCAGTTCAAGATGACCACTACCCTCCACATAATTGTCCTTTTATGTCATTGGACTTATGTGCGGACAACACTCCATCTCTGCTTATTATACGACTAGCTTTCGGTTTTAGATTTGTACCTTATAAGTCTTCAGCAATTTTCTTAGTGTAATATTGCTACTCAAAACACAGAAGTAAAATGAAGGCCTTGTCCTATGAAACATCTAGGTAACATACAGATGGAATGTACATGCCTTCTTCTTCTTCTTGCATATGGCAGCTTGGCTGCTGGGTAGCTATCATTTTGTTGGGGTACAACTATGCCACTGATGCTGCGCCCCAATACCAGTACACTGGAACTCATTTCACCTCCCTCAGAAGGATTACAGGCTGAGTCAACTCCATCTGGTGATGGTTAATTCAGTGGCCAACAGAGCTTGAACTCAGGAGCCTAAGATCCCAAGACAACCACCCTAACCACTAAGCCAACACCGGGCTATATAAGCATCTTGAAAAGCATAATGACAACTATTTAATGTAGAGGCTCCAATAATGGCTGCAACACTGAACTTGCTTTAACGTAATTGTGACATTGTGCTGTGTTGGGAACATAATGATGGTCATTCATCAATTTTAGGTGGACTTCTCCTGCACAATGTCGGCAAGGCTGGCTCAGCCAAAGAAGGCAGCGAAATTATCCAGAAGAGCTTGAAGAATGGTTCGGCCCTCGCATGCTTCGAGGCCATGTTAGAGGCCCAGGGTGTGATGCCCGACGTGGCCCATCGTCTTTGCCAACAGAAAGACTTTCCTGGTACCCTGGGACAGGCTCCTGCCCACACAGACATTCTGGCTGATGCTGCAGGTATGTGGTAATAAACCAAAATCGCACTTGGGTAGATTTTTTTTTGGTGATTTTCATTGTTGATATTATTATTATTGTCAATTGGTCTTGTCAAAGTAAACTTTTTATCACAATAATATAAATAATCTATAAAGTAAATAAAATTGTGACGGCTTTGTATGGCCTCCTATTCCGTTCGCTGGTGTTTGTTCGCTCATATTTGCAGCATCACTGACTTCCTTCTCCTTCATCTTCGTTTGTATGCAGCACAAGGCTGCGGGGTAGCATCATTGGCTTAGGGCGTGGCTGTGCCACTGATGCAATGCCCTCTGCCGGTTATGGGAGGAATTTGTAATTTGTTCAGGGTGCCGGCGATAGCTTGCGTACTCTTCGCGAAGGACACCGTGGGTTCTTAAACATCCATCAACTGATGCTGGCAGAAGGGATGCCTGTTTAACGTCCATCCGAGGGACGGCACACATATTGATGCATCACCCTGTCTGTGAAACACCGGGATGACAGTTTATAGTGCTGGGTCGGGATTCAAACCCGGGCTAGACACCTTAGAAGCGAGTGTGCGTACCTCCAGGCCATCCCACTGACTTCCTTCAAACTCACTCTTTGCATTGGACTGTTGCCCACCTTTCCACTCTTGCTTTGTAATCGTTTCAAAGCAAAGATTCAACACAACCGCAGGTGAACACCACCATATTATTACGCCACACAAGGCCTCACGGGAAGTCGATTGGTTGTCACCTCTGCGACCGAAGGTGGACAGAGGTTGTTTTCACCCCTGTCTCTGTCTATGAGAAGGACATCTCAAAAGGTTATGGACTGATTCAAACGAAACTTGGTGGACAAGTTGGGTGTGTGACAAGGACGAATCGATTCGATTTTGGTGAAGAACCAGATTCGGGTCCGGATACAAGAATTTATATTAATTTTTAGTCATTTTTCATCATTGAGAGAGAGAGGGTCAAAATCGATATACAACATAGCAGGATATTTCAAAAAGTTGTAGATGGATTATGATGTCTGCCTGGTGTTGGCTTCATGGTTAGGGTGGTGGGCTTGGGATCCTTGGGTCCTGAGTTTAAATCTGCTGAGCCATTGAATTAATGCCAGGTGGGGTTGACTCAGCCTGTCATCCTTCAGAGGTTGTCAAAATGAGTACCAGCTTGCTAGGATGATTGAGCCATTCGAGTATCCTGCGTCGGAGTGGCGACCTGTCCAGGATTGTGCCCAATAGCCCAGGAGACTGCTTTGGCAGCACAAACGTTCTGTACAGAGTACGATCCCAATGGATTGATGGAGGGAGATTATGTCAAAACTTGGTGGATGAGTTGGATGGGTGACAAGAATAAGCCGATTAGATTTTGGTGTGTGACAAGGCCGAATAGGCCGGATCTGGATCTGGACCGTCAGTGGAATATAAAACTTAAACTGTTCAGCCTGGTGGAGGTATGTGCTCCACCGAGTGGCACTTCTAGTTAGCTACTGAATTTCCATTCAGAATTAGAGGAATCGAGTTTTTGTTGACTTTTTTTTTTTGTCTGACACTACATACACTTGTCGTATTACACTATTTTACGTCAGTTTACCTTTATCAATTGACGTTGGAAATTTTCCAGAAACACTAGTTTATAGGTTAATCACATGTGTAAGCCTACCTGGTGCCAAACTAAAGCTGATTACCGGTATGTGTACATTTATTGTTCTATTTGCTTAATATCCATTCCCCTTACTTTCATTCACAGGCTACACTTGGGGTAGTAGTGGGGAAACTTAGCTAAATATAGCATAACAATTGTGCATTTTGTGAGGAAAGCACCAAATTTGGCACACTAGTAGCCTATCATATTATGAACAGATTTGGATATTGGGCCATCTCAAAATTTTTGATGACAGTGGAAAATGGCTGCCACAGCCATGAGCGGCTGAATTTGAGATGGCCCAATATCCAAATCTGTTCATAATATGTTAGGCTACTAGTGTGCCAAATTTGGTGCTTTCCTCACAAAATGCACAATTGTTATGCTAATTTGTCCCACTATAGTATTATTGCAGGAAAATAATATTTGAGGGGTCGTTCATTACCTTACTTGTTATTTAAAAAACAATTTTTTATTTTTAGTTTTTAAGTATGAAATTCAATGTTGTGTCTCAAACCTCGCTATCTTTCCTAATCCATTGAGATATTGCCAATTTAGCTGCTGCATCGATAGTGACTGTGGCTTTCCTCCATATGCCGTACAATGTCTGCTGCATGGAAAGTCCTGTGTTTCCCTGGTTGGCATATTCACATGACTTTGCTCTGATTACTCAATTCCAAATATTCTTTCAGCTTTGCAATTTGGCTGTATCGCCCTCTTTTGAAATCATTTTGACTTGCCTCATGGCTTTCACCACTTGCATTTGCAGTACAGAACTGCATTTGTGTTGGCGATGTACTTTTTTCTGACTGTATGATTCATCTGAGCTGTTCATCATATCCACATGCTTTTTTTATTTCGTGTGTCCTCACTGCCTTGTGGTTCAAGTGTCAAAATAAATTGCATCTTTTCTCGTTAACATAGTGGACCCCATTCAGTTTGGCCATGTGTTTAGGTGGTGACATTGTCCGCTTATGTTGTGCCATTGCTTTTGTTGAGGATATTGTTTCCATTAATTAAAGCATTGTAAGTTTGCGTCATCAATCATTCTCGAAAATAATAAAAATAACGCGGGTTACGTGCACGAAGCAAGAGCATACCTACTGCTTATAATTCAAAACACCTCCCTACACTGGAAAACGTGGGGACAGGAGCACTGTAATGTAAATGATGGAGACTTGTAATACCTTCCCCCACCTGGAGGCGGCACTACACGATACACATTTACATAGAAAATTTGTGACCCCACCCTCAAACACCCCCTAAAACCACCAGCAAAGATAAATACACCCCGATACATTAATTGTGGTCATGCTGATCCTATATAGCTCGTTTGGATGTAATCAGCCCAGAACTGTCGGAGGAGTAGCACAACAAACAAACACACGCACAAACCACACGAATCATCCTGACGAATCATCGTCAGGATTAAATGTTCACCTAAACTTGGCTCTTTCGAATTTTAGACATCTTTTCTTTACAAGGCTTCACTACTTTCCCGATAAATAGAAAAACCTTGAGTGTTTTTTTTTCTTTTGATCTGCTAGATAGAGTCAAGATATATGTGTACACCAAAAGATTTTCGATGAACACTGTTAGTTTGTGGATTGCTTTATGATATTTGCTGTATGGTGTCTAAATTTGCAAACAGAACTTTTATACTCACCAGAATGGTGAAGTGAGTTGACAGTTCCGTTCTGGATGAATAGCCAAGTGTATACAATATTGCGGTGAATGAAAGTATCTGGCCGGTATGTCGTGCATATTGTCGTGAGCGTTGCAGCAAATGCGTGTTCGGTAGGCTTCGTGCAAGACATCGATGCAGTGGCCCTCGCTCATCTCCTGCTCAAAATGGGAGCAGGCCGGACAGATATCGGAGCCGTGATTGATCACAAAGTCGGGGTTCAAATTCTCGTCCCAGTAGGACAGCCAATAAACAAGGGTATGTTACCTCATTGTTGCTTCTACAACACCATCTTTAAATCTTGATTTTTAAAAAAAATTTTAAGCTCTTTCTTTAAAAATAAATTGTGATAATTTTTTCTTCCTTTACCTGCTTACAACAGCATTAAAATAATTTAGAAACATGAGGCGTTCAAAAAGTTGTACGAACAAGATTCATTGCAAAAGGTCCAAGACACACCAAAGTACAATGAGGCTCATACAGTGTGTATTAAATATAAAAATACATTTGTATGTTTTCTTGAATACTATACAGTATACACTTACAGAATGAAGAATAAACAAACGTTGGTGTTTCTTGAAAAGCCTGGTGTTGGCTTAGTGGCTAGGGTGGCTGACTTGGGATCTGAGAGTCCTGAGTTTGAGCCCTGTCTGCTGCCGAAGTGACACTTGGTGAGGTTGACTCAGCCTGTCATCCTTCTGAGGTCAGCGAAATGGGTACCAGTGTACTGGTAATAGGGGCACTGCATCAGTGACGCAGCTGCATCCCTTAGCAATGATGCAACCAACAGCCACAAAGTTGCACACAAGAGTGTGTGTGGTTCTTGGATAATTGTGAGATCTCATTTGTATAACTTTTTGAACATCCTCGTAGGTTTGCAGTTTGATGTGCTTGCCAAACCCATGCTGATATTATACACTTTCGTAAAGTAATAGGAATCGGTTTTGTGCCAAGAAAACGGTCAAAGTCAATGACCATTTAAAAACAACAGATGATATTTTAACTTTTTCTTGCAAAAAAGGTTTAACTTGTTCTGCTCTGGCTGTTGATGCTTCCATCAGATAATTGTCTCATAATGCTGCTTTCTTGGGTTCAAATCCCATGTTTACTTTCACCCCAAAGGCTTTGCGGGACTATTAATGTGTATGTTTGTGTACACATCTTCATATAGAATTTTGCTTAAAAATTTTTCTCTGCAACCACTTCTCTGATTTATGTAAAACTTTAAACATAGGAGGGAATCTCCACGGAGAATATTTTGTTGATAACTCTGCCATCATACGTCACATGGTGTGGCAGCCATGTTGGAGTAAAGGAAAACATTTGGACATCATCTTCTCTGAAACCGCTCAACGAAATAACTGAAACTTGGCATATGTCTTCAACTCCCCAAGGGTATATAGGGTTATAATGATGATGTCATCGGTGAAGTGGTATTCCAGCTATAATCGGTTGAATTTTAAATCCTTATCCTTTAAAAAATCTGAAACTTCATCTGCCTGACCTATGACATGTATGACATCTGTCTAATGTAAGTGGATAATTAAATTTATGATGTCATAAACAATGCCAAGAAACAAATAGCCACTGGCCAACCTATTTCATTGGCAACTAGAAAGCATCTAAAAATGCTTAAAAAAAAATTGGTACATTTTATTCATTGTGTTCTCCACAATCTCATAATAAAGGTTTGTTGAAGCTTAATTCTGAAGATGACAAAAGCTTAATTGGTAAAAATGCTATGGCCTGGACATACACACTGCATCTCAATGGTAAACAAGGATTTTGATTAAAACATGTATGGCTGCTATACCACTTCACCAATGACATCATGTTTACAATTATTTATTCTCCATTGGGAGTAGAATGAGATAAGCCAAGTTTCAATTTTTTCCGATCAGCGGTTTCAGAGATATAATGGTTTAATCTTTGCGTTAATCCAAGATGGCTGCAATACCACATGGCCAATGATGTCACAATTTTAATTCAATATTCTCTATGGGGGGTCGCTCCTTCCCTGAAAATTTTGTGTCAATTGGATAAGTGGTTGCTGAGGAAAACAAAATGTTTTAGAAAAAGGAGGAAAAAATTTTTTAAATAATTAAAATAATAATAATAAAAAGGCCAAAAAAGGGTCGAAGAATAATAATAATAATTATTATTATTATTTTAATAAAGATAAGTTTGTCCATATTCTCATCATAAAGCTTTCTTGAAAATTTGATAAAAGCACAAATGGTAAAAAAAAGTTATGGCCCGGACAGACACACACACACACACACACAAGACAGACACACAGAAGTGATTGCAAAACCCCATCTTCTGCTGCATGGGGAGACAAGCTAACTAGAGGGATCAAAGAACACGTTACCCCACACAGTGTTCAGGTTTATACTTGGATTTGAAATACAATAATGATTTTAAAGATAGTCAAAACAAAGTCCGCAAGTTTAGCGCTATGGAAGCAGTCTTATACATAACCCTTATATACCACCTTATTTAACATGTCCAAGTATGTTCAACAAAGGGTTTTGAAAGTGCCATAAAGGCGATTGTATTCCACAGCGTTCTACAAGGATACACAAGGAAATTAGATTCAGGAGGAGGCCATTCGGCCTATCATGCCTGTGCCACATCAACACCAGACCAATTTTATCCATTAAAACGATGCAATTTCATTGGGAGAATGAGGGGAGGAATGTTGAAGTATTTAATTCAATTTAAATAAAATAAAGGGTGTAAAAGTCGTATAAATAAATAAATTTTGGAATTTACCACCGATGGTGCAATGTCGATAACACCACCCCATCTAACACGTTACATTAGTTATTTGTGTCCTTTATGACATCCTTTTAAAACAGTAAGGTTCCTGTTTCGAATGATTTTCAATTTTGTTGGAGAGTCAGACAGAGCAAAAATATGATCTCACTCCTCTCTGCAGATGTGCGAGATTTCATGTGGGAATAAATGTGGGACAAATTCAGTGCCAAAGTACTGTTAAATGGCAAACTTGTCTTCTGATTCATGTTCAAAATATAACATTCAATTTAATATTTAGTTGTTCCTCGACCATAAACTGCTGTTTGTGAACAGATGGCCATGAACCAATTTCTTAACCACACCTTTCACTTTGCGTGTATGAGGGAAACATAGGACCACCTGTCCTGACGCTCACCTGGATCAACAGCAAGTCACTCAAGCCTCCCCCCCCCCGCCCCCCTCCCCGCGCAGACCTCTTTAGATCCTGCATTTTTGATGCTGAATAAATTTCGGTACATCACGGGTGATGAAAGTTGTTGTCAAGTTTGATTGAAATTGTATATGCAGTTTGGAGAAGAGAGCAAATACCAATTTTGGGGGGTCAAAAACCCTGCCCTAGTCCCACTTAATAAGCACATATTTTGATGTGGTCAATTAACTTTGGTACATTATGGGTGGTGAAGATTGTAGTCAAGTTTCATCTAAATTGTTTGTGTAGTTTCCAAGAAGAGAGCAAATACCTATTTTGTGGGGTTAACCACTGACCCACCACCCCGTGGACTCCCTTGATAAGTGAAGATTCAGATTTTTATGCAGACGATAAACTTTGGTATATTACGGGTGATGAAGGTTTTAGTCCAGTTTCATCGAAATTGTGTGTATAGTTTCTGAGAAGAGAGCAAATACCTATTTTGGGGGTGGGGTCAACCTTCTCCTCCTCCCCCAATCGACCTCCTTAATGAGCGCAGATTTTGATGCGGTCGATACACTTTGGTACATCATGGGTGAAAAATGTTATCGTCAAGTTTCATCAAAATCATGTATGTAGTTTCAGAGAAGAGAGCAAATACCTATTTTGGGGTTCAACTCCCCTCCCCCGTATACCGTCGTGGAAGTACTCAATGTTCACCCAGGGTCGGCACATCAAAGGAGAATCTTTATTTATGTATGTGGAGGAAGAACACAGAATTGAAATCAATAAACTTCACTAACAGGAGTTCAAAAGTAATCCCTCTTATGCAGGAGCAAGGATGGGTGGAGGGAATAGATGGGTGAAACACAGGATAGAAGAAAACAATTTCCACAGCTTGAACTTTCCCATAGATATTGAATTAAATAAAGCTGAATGTGGCTAGTCCCCATAGAAGAAGAGAAAGGGTTCCCATAGAACGGGTTGGGAGGAAAATATATCGGGTGGTCAGGCAAGCGAGACCTGGAGCTGACCTAAGGCCAAAAAAAAAAGTTGCATTGGCGTAACCCGCCCGACCCTAAAAATTCCGCCGACCCTACGTTTTTTTTTTTGTTTTTTTGCTATTGAAAAATTTTGCCGACCCTATTTTATTGCTATTTTTGTTGTTTTGCTATCGTTTTCAAGTATCTTGTTGATTGCGATCGCGATCGCAAAAACCCGGAAGTGTTTCGGACAGAACCCGCCGACAAAAAGGGTGGTACTCGAGCCGGGGGAGATTTTGGGAGGGATTTATTAGGAAAAAAAAAAAAAAAAAGATCCCGACCGACCTACCCTATTTTTCAGTGACCCGTTACGCCAATGCAACATTTTTTTTTTTGGCCTAAGGTCAATCAATCAGAATAGAGCACAAACAACTCTCAAGGTTTGAGAAAGGAGTACCAAAGTTGAGTACATACAACTGCCGAGAAAGTACAAAGGGAATTGGCAACTCTGTTATCACTTTGGCATGTTTCCCAGACAGTCTCAGTCTTGCTAGCATAAACAATCATTTGTGCAGGCTAACTGCACACACATGAGCCACTAGGCATTGCAGATTGAAAGAAGTAAAATTAATTTGTGTTATATCAGGTCACAAATGACATGTTATATTATATATTGATATGCTTAATCGAAATAATTAAGGTTGAATGAAGCTCATCCAGCATCTCCAAGTCAGAGGGTTAAATTACTTTCACAGATACATGTTAAATCAACAGCAAGCACATGAATTAATAAGCACAGGAATATAATAAGACATGGGTGATTACATTTCCTTTGGATTCTCTTTTAGCTATTATATGAGTTCTCTTAATACGAGTTATAGCAATACGAGTTCAATTAATATTCAGCGGATAATGAGATTACAGTTCTTATTAATGCCTATATTCAATCAGACTGATTACAAAATTACTAAAAGAGAAAATCCACCTCTACAACCCCTTAATGAGTGCAGATTTTGATGTGGGCGATACACCTTCATTGGGCAACAGATATGAAGCTTGAGGCCAAGTTTCATCAAAATTATTTGTTTGGTTCAAACAATAATGACTGAAGTGTTCATGGACTGACTCACTGATTGACTGACTAACTCACCTACGGACACTCCTCGATCGCAAAAGCTCCCCAGAACTACATTCAGGTGAGCTAATAATACTTGCATTGATCTCTATTGAACACGGTAAGGAGCTTGAACATGTTACAGTGGTGAGAAAAAGTTTGTGAACCCATTAAGAATTTTCTGTATTTCTGCAAAAATTTGATTGAAAATGTGATCAGATCTTCATCGAAGTCCTAATAATCGATTTTTTTTTTTTTAAAAGAACCTGATTAAACAAATATCACACAAAAAAAATTTACTTTTTAATTTATTTATTGAGCAAAATGATCCAACATTCAATTTCTTTGTCAGAAAAAGTAGGTGAACCTCTTGATTAATCAACTCAATTCAGGGGGTAATTACAGTCAAGTGTTTCAATCAATTGGATGACGGTTTGTAGAAGCGTGTCATGCCCCGATCAGAAGAGATTTCTGAGGACCTCAGAAAAAGTCATCAACAACTTTTTTTTTGTTGTTATCATGAAGACAATAAAGGTTTGCACTTTTTGCTTCAACAGGTCAGCCATGGATTCGTGTGTTTCACAGCCAAGCCAAACTCACAGATGAACAGATGTCAGCCACTCATGCTTCTGTGACTATTGCTTCATCAAAGGTCCAAACATCCAAACGCATTACTCACATTATTCGTCCAGAAGACCTGAACCTCGATGAAGCTTAGAAACACTTGATTGCCTTCATGTAGTAACATGAACAACACTCTACCTTTGCTTGTTTTGATATGTATTTCCATGTAGCAAATTTTTTGGAGATAATCGATCAAAAGGTAATTTCAATTTTGTGTACAACACAAACAATGAAGGTTTTGCTCAACCTTTTGGATTTTTTTTAACCCACAGGTACAAGTGTTTTTTCTGAGCAAATGCAAACTAAATTAAGTTTCAGATATGAGTACAGTTGTACAGTTGTCCTCTTCCTTCCTTTATAACAACAAATTTAACATAATTTTTTTTATGCTTTTGCATTTTTCACCCAGTATAGTAATGTTTTATCTTACAATAATAAAGACCTACTGCAGTTTACACTTATTGAATATATCTTTACATCCTAAATTAGGAATAAAACTAACTCCGATATGCTATTCTCGAAGGCACATCCAGTGCTGCCAAAGCAACTTCACGGGAAGGATTACATTGGGTGGTTTGCCATTGCATTCCCAGTGAGAGGGCAGGAACTTGCTAATTTGGCCACAATGATGGTGATAGCTCACCTACTCTTTGTGAAGGACACGATGGGATCTTTAACGTCCACCAAACAATGAAATTAGGAAGAGATTTTTTTTTTCTTTCTTTGTGAATTAGCAAGGAATTATTTTTTGAGATTAATTGATGAAAATGAGAAAAACTTTCATGTAAATCTTGGAAGAGATCAAAACTTATAAATGATGATCAAAAATTTAGTTTTTTTTTTCATGGCACATATACATTTTCCTCTCAATAGTGTATCTGAAAGTTCATTAATAATGTTCAATAAAACTTACCTTGCCATCATAATTTCATGTTGCCTCTTGATATTTTTTTCAAGTGATAAACGATTGAAAGATACATCATCACACCACATCGTTTGTACTAGATTAAACAGAGTAACAGGCACAAATTGAAGACGCAGAGACCAGTACTATTTAAATTTCTAATTTCCTGGACAATGGCTCAGAATTTGACTTATATTGTAAGAAATCATAATGGGACTGCTGCTCTTGATTATGTGATTTGTAGCTCAAAGGAGTGACTTGGTAATTATAGTGTAGTAATATGTATTATAAAAAGCTAAAATGAGGTGCGTTTCAAAAGGAAGTCTGTAAAAGTCTTGGCCGAGCCAATAGTCACAGAGCCAATATTGATGTCTTAGGTAGGTTATCGTTCATCAATATTCATGTCTTGGGTAGGTTATCATTTGTCAATGTTTATGTCTTGAGTAGGTTACCATTAGTCAATATTCATGTCTTGATTAGGTTATCATTCATCAATATTCATGTCTTGGGGAGGTTATTGTTCGTAAATGTTCAAATCTTTGGTAGGTTATTGTTAGTAAATTTCCAAGTCTTGGATAGGTTATTGTAAATTAATGTTCAAGTCTTAGAGGTTATCATTATTCAATTTTAAAGTCTTGGGTATGTTATCGTTAGTTAATATTTGTCTTGGATAGGTTATCGTAAGTTGATAATCAAATTTTGGATAGGTTATCATTGTTAAATTTTTAAGTTTTGGGTAGGTGATTAATAGTCAATGTTCAAACCGTTCAACATGACCCTTGGCCAAAGAACTGCATCGGCAGAACCAATGCTTTCTAAGATCGGAACAAAGTATGGTACCTGAGATTGGAAATGTGCATGTATGGTACCTCACATAGTGGAGGCATGCAGTACAAGCCATAGATGATAAAACGGGGGGAATTCACGCGTTCTTTGCTCGTCGTTTGAATTTTAAATTTATTGAACATCAACAAACGTTAGTTCTTTCAATGAAAGAGGTCGATTGCTCATTTCCAACTTTATTTTCTGCAATTTTTCTTCATGCAACTGTTAAGAAGATAATGAAATATGTTTGTTTCATGAATCAGTTGCATTTAATTTTAATAAAGGGGTTGTCGAGGCAATTACGTCTGATCCTACGAGTTTGTTGAGTTAATTGCTCTTATTTCATCTATGGAGTCAATCGTATTGAATTCTTATTGCGGATTTTCCAGTCTATTGTGTTTGTCTTTCATCGTAAGTTTGCTGAGTAAATTGTGTACATTTCAAGTCATCTTTTCTTCGTCCCCTACCGGTTTCACCGGAGGGGACTATAGGTTTGCTCTCTGCCTATCTGTCCGAACTGTTTTTTCGGCCACGGGTTCACATATATATATATATATATATATATATATACATATATATATATATATATATATATATATATATATATATATATACATATATATATATATATATATATATATATAGTTACGAATCCAGGGTGGCGGGATTCTCACCCGGTCCTTGGCGCCATCCTCACCACCGCTGTCTCCGGGGTTTATAACGCCGGCCGGCTCAGCACAGGCCTCGGGTCATGCGCCTTCAATCGCGATACCAACGTAATCCTTGTACTTTGCCAGTTGGGGAAATAGAACCCCTGGTTACAGACTGGTTTTGTCAGAGACCGAGCGGAGTCTACCAGTCTGCAACCATTTTGTTGGTGTTATATGTCAATCGAACGGATCGTTCCTCAAAGCGACACAAATTAATCCATAGCGGCAACTTCATAGGAATTAACCAGATTTATTGGGGAACATCGGGGATCACAACACAAGCAAAATTCACGACAATGTTTTTATCAACAAACCTCAACCCGTTTTTAACTGGGGAACCACGGTCTACAGGTTTCGAGGGGATCGCTACCGAAATATGCCTTGTACAACACGTGCAGACAACGACAAACAGCATGCATGCAAGACAAGACAGAGTACTTGGTGATGTCTCAAGGACGAGAGGACAGTGTCAAAAGCACGAATGTCGATCGCAACAGGCGAATGTCCACGGATTTGAACTCCCGCTTGAACGTGCCGCGTGGCGAAATGGAGCTCGTCCTTCCTTTGCCCCTTTCGCACCGCACGCGGTCTCCGCGAGCTCTGACCTTGCGTAGGGTCGACGATGGGCCTCAGCTGATCTCTTTCTAGGTCCAGCACACAAATCCAGGCCTGACCTGTGCACCAGACAAGGCCCAAATCGAGGTTGACAGGCTCGGGCAAGTGAATCGGCAAACGTGTCCAGCCGTGAGGTGAGTAAGGATGGAGACTCCACGGCCAGACGCAGGCCGAACCTGTCGATCACCTCCCCATACGAGTCGATCGTCGACTCCACATGCAGGCAGCCTCTCAAAGCTGACTGCCGTCCCTCGCACGGCAGAATACTCAACGTGCAGGTCGGTTCAGCGTCTCTCCCAGCAGATCCAACACTATGCCTCCTTCCTTCGCTGGCTTCGAAGCGACTCCGAGCACGCCTCGAGAACCCAACTGTTCTTCACACACAATCCTCTTTACGAAGCCTTCGTTCGCTCGCTTCGACACACGAGCTCCTTCGACACACGAGGACGCCTTCCTCTCCGACTCCGTTTTCCAAACTGAGAGCTCACTTTTTCCTTTCGTTTCTTCCTTTCGTTCCACGAGCACCCTCTCTTGGCGACTGCCGACAAAAGCCCCCGCCCCTTCGCATCACTTCCTCCCCTTCGCTCCACCTCCTCCCCTTGGCTACACCCTCCCAGCCAACTTGGCGGGGCCTATCGTCCGTAGAGGGGAGGAAGGAAAGGGGGCCCTTGTTCCACCACCACCGATCAGACATCAAAACAGCCTTTTACACCTCCCGACACACATGTAACGTCCTTTTTACCACACAACCGATCTAAACAGGCATTTAATGGGGGATCTGAGCTAATCCTATATTTATTATTCCAATAAGGGCCATTTCGGTAACAATATATATATGTATGTATATCTTCTTCTTCTTCTTCTTCTTCTTCTTCTTTCGGCTGCTCTCTTTAGGGGTCGCCACAGCGGATCATCCGTATGATCCCCATAGTGATTTGGCATAGGTTTTACGCCGGATGCCCTTCCTGACGCAACCCTGGTCTCCTCTTACAACACAGGGATATGGTACACCTATTTTAACCGGGGTATACACCGGCCCAGTACACTGGTACTCATTTCGCCGACCTCGGAAGGATGACGGTGAGTTAACCCCCTGGTGTATTAATTCAGTGGCCCAACGGGGCTTGAACTCAGGACCTTTTGGATGCCAAGCCGCTGCCCTAACCACTGCGCCAACACCAGGCTCCATATATATGTTTGTATATATATATATATATATATATATATATATATATATATATATATATATATATATATATATATATATATATATATATATATATATATATATATATGTTTATATATATATATATATATATATATATATATATATATATATGTTTGTATATATATATATATATATATATATATATATATATATATATATATATATATATATATATATATATATATATATATATATATATATATATATATATATATATATATATATATATATATATATATATATATATATATATATATATATATATATATATATATATATATATATATATATATATATATATATATATATATATATATATATATATATATATATATATATATATATATATATATATATATATATATATATATATATATATATATATATATATATATA
Source organism: Eptatretus burgeri (assembly GCF_056783735.1). NCBI lineage: Eukaryota > Metazoa > Chordata > Myxini > Myxiniformes > Myxinidae > Eptatretus > Eptatretus burgeri. Next base: position 122,406,386 of record NC_140962.1, on the reverse strand, counting down.
TATATATATATATATATATATATATATATATATATATATATATATATATATATATATATATATATATATATATATATATATATATATATATATATATATATATATATATATATATATATATATATATATATATATATATATATATATATATATATATATATATATATATATATATATATATATATATATATATATATATATATATATATATATATATATATATATATATATATATATATATATATATATATATATATATATATATATATATATGTATATATATATATATATATATATATATATATATATATATATATATATATATATATATATATATATATATATATATATATATATATATATATATATATATATATATATATATATATATATATATATATATATATATATATATATATATATATATATATATATATATATATATATATATATATATATATATATATATATATATATATATATATATATATATATATATATATATATATATATATATATATATATATATATATATATATATATATATATATATATATATATATATATATATATATATATATATATATATATATATATATATATATATATGTTTGTATATATATATATATATATATATATATATATATATATATATATATATATATATATATATATATATATATATATATATATATATATATATATATATATATATATATATATATATATATATATATATGTTTGTATATATATATATATATATATATATATATATATATATATATATATGTTTGTATATATATATATATATATATATATATATATATATATATATATATATATATATATATATATGTTTGTATATATATATATATATATATGTTTGTATATATATATATATATATATATATATGTTTGTATATATATATATATATATATATATATATTGTTGCGGATCCAGGATGGCGGGATTCTCGCCTGACTCTTGGCGCCACCCTCACCACCGCCGTCTCCGCGGTTTATAACGCCGGCCGGCTCGTCATAGGCCTCGGGTCACGCGTCTTCAATCGCGATACCAACGTAATCCTTGTACCTTACCAGTTGGGGAAATAGAACCCCGGTTACAGACTGGTTGTGTCAGATGCCGAGCGTTTTCTGCCAGCCTGTAACCATTTTGGTTTTATATGCCAATCGAATGGATCGTTCCTCGAAGCGACACGAATTAATCCATAGCGGCAACTTCATACAAACCAACCAGATTTATTGGGGAACATCGGGGAACACGACACAAGCAAAACATTCATGACAATGCTTTTATTAACAATCTTTAACCCGTTCTTAACTAGGGAACTACGGACTACAGGTTTTGAGGGGGTCCCGACCGAGATATGCCTTAGACAACACATGCAGACAAAGACAGACAGACAGACAGCATGCATGCAAGACAAGACAGTACTTGGTGATGTTTCATGGACGAGAGGACAGTGTCAAAACCACGAATGTCGCTCGCAACAGGCGGATGTCCACGGGTTCGAGGCCGAGCTCGAACGCGCCGCGTGGAAAAATGGAGGCGTCGTACTCTTGCCCCCTTCGCACCGCACGCGGTCTCCGCGCGCTCTGACCCCGCGTAAGCTCGACGATGGGCCTCAGCTGATTTCTCTCAAGGTCCAGCATACAAATCCAGGCCTTGCCTGTGCACCAGACAAGGCCCAAATCGAGGTGCCGGGCTCCGGCAAGCGGATCGGCAAATGTGTCGAGCCGTTGGTGTGAGCAGGGACCGTCAGAGACTCCGTAATTTCCTCTCTTGCCTTCCCGCCTCGAAGCTCGACTTTTCAACTCCGTCCTCTCAGTTTCTTTCTCTGTAGAATCACGTTTTCTTTCCTTTTCCACGCTCGCCTCTCAAAGCCGGCTGCCGTCTCTCTCATGGCAGAATCACCTCCTCATAAGAGTTGATCGCCGCTTTGAAGTGCAGGCCGCCTCTCTTTCGTTAGCTCGCTTCAAAACACGAGCACGCCTCGAGAGCGACTGTTTCCACACATTGAACCTTTTTACGAAGCCTTCGTTCGCTCGCTTTGAAGCCACCCTGAGCACACCTCGAAAAACCCGACTGTTTTCCACAAACTCAACCTTTTTATGAAGCCTTTGTTTCACTCTCGTTCGCTCCTTCGACACACGAGCACCCTCTCTCAGCGAAGCCGACAAACTCCTCCCCTTAGCTTCACTTCCTCTTTTTGGCCACACCCTCTCAGCCGACTTGGCGGGGCCTATCGTCCAGAGAGGGGAGGAAGAATAGGGAGCCCTTGGCACACCACCACTGTACAAACAATAAAACAGCCTCTTACACCTCCCGACACAGATGTAACATCCATTTTACCATACAACCTCGCTAAACATGCATTTAATGGGGGATCTGAGCTAATCCTATATTTAGTAGTCCAATAAGGGTCATTTTTGTAACACTACCCCACCTTTCTCCTGAGGCTCTCCCGAGCCTCCATCTGGGGCAGCCCACGGCAATGGCCCTGTCTAACCCACAACATGGGAAGCACTTAACTCGAAAAACCAGTGTCACAGTAAGATCGGCATGTCCCTATCCTAGTGTGTCGGGTCACCAATCTAACAAACAAATTGACACTCTATGCACACTACTTAACATTCTAATTATGGATTTGAATGGGAGGGCATTCAATTTTACTTTTAACACCACATTTGCATAGGAGCAGAACATTCAAAGGTTCAAAGTTCTTTCACGTGTTCGCTCCTTCATGCCCCCTCCTGGCAGTATTGTCCATTCACCCCTGAGGGTTTCCTCACTTCGCAGCCTTATTAGCCTCTCACCAGGTGAGTTCAATCGGCCCAGTGGCCTAATCTCACAAAGAGTTCTTCGGCCCACTGAGCCCATGAAATGGCATGAATCTTCGGCCGCAACGGCCCACAAAAGCACTTTGCTCTCAATGGCCCACAAAAATGCTTCAGCCCATATGACCTAGTCACAAGCAGCAGCAGGCAACAAGCCCTGCGTTGGACAGCAGGTGACACAGCAATGGTGGCAAGGTGATATCGATGGTAAGCAAATGCAGTTTGGAGGTGTTCTTGAGGACGCAAATGGGTGTGATGACCTCAGACCTGGTGAGATGGACTGTACCCTTAACCTTCCTTGCCTGACTGGTTTTGGTTAAGTTCTGTCTTTTTTTTTTTTCTTCCTTCCTCTTTTTTTTCTTTTACAGACAGGATGGTGTGTTTCTTACTCAACTGTTATCTTCGTCGATTTGTGCTCATGACATACTGGTGGCCTCTCTGGCACTCGGAGAGGGTGACCTAGCCTGGCCCTTGCTAACAAATTCTCCCATCAACACTACTCGTACCAGGTGTCACACATGAATGGTGCGGAGGAGAGTCCATCGAACCGAACAATTTAGTTTTAGTTCAAGACAATGCAACAAACGCTGCTATGGCTAGAATGATTCTCATGACCCATTTTTCCCGACCTGGCACACTGTTCCATTCTATTAAACCTGGGCAAGGCCCTTATTTGTCTTTTTCCATTTGGTGGTGCCAGGCATAACTCGCTGGCTGGGGAGTATGACGACTACTAGGTCTCTTTGCCTGCTTCCAATCGGGGGTGGAGGACACTCAGCGACCTCGGGGTTCACCTGAGCGTGCTTCTGGCGCTCCAAACGAAGGGGTGGCTCTCTCTAGCCCCCATACTGTGCCCTCATAGCACCTATACTCTGCTCTCCTGGCACTGAACCTACCGTGCTCTCCTGGCACTGAACCCTACGGTGCTCTCCTGGCACCTCTGACAGCCTTCACCTGCCAGGAACCCCTAAGCCCTGCTGCCCTGTTTCCCCACTCACCAACCTCCAATACCATGTCACACTCCCAGCCAGTATCCCCATACCTTGGCCTGCACCTACCCCTCACAGTCCACCTGCACAATGGAACAGCAGCCAGAATCCATGTCAAATCCTCTAAGTCCCCCTAACCTACACTAACTTGGTTAAGAGACTCCTACCGACAGGGTATGTTGTTTGCACTCACTCTCCTCATTCGCACAGCCGCACCATTCACCCAAACACTTTAGTCATTCATTCCACAGTGCCACACACCCAGCCCACAACACCATCCAACACCTTTCAACAACTTTCACTTTTATGTGAAAACAAAAACACACCAATCCCTCGGATCCCACTTGGTCATCAAATTTAACTGGTACACTTTTTCATCAAACCCCAATCAATTTGTCTCTCCGTCCGTCATCGGTTGGCCTCCTCCATACTGCCCTAATCGTTTATTTCCAACAATTTAAACCGGACATCAAAATCTCTTCACCAGCCCCATGGAACCTCTGCATGGTTCTATCCAGGCATTTCAGTCTTTCCTCAAGCAAGCCACTCTTTGTCATCCACTTGCTTCAGATGCGTTTAACGCTCTGCCTGTGATGTCTCCACCACTCTTTTTTTTCCCAATAATCACCCAAATCCACTCGTGCCACTCTTATGCCTTCTGTCATCTGTCAATTTGCAATCACTCTCGATATAATTTTCAATCAAAATTTCTTACATCCCAATATGGGCTGCTTCTTTGGCTCATTGGAAGGGGAGTGAGGGAACGAATCCCTCATTACCCATTACATGACCCCGCCGCCTTCCCGCCACGGCTGAAAGGGGTCACGTCTCAGTTGGGGTCGTGGTCCACCCCCTACTCTTCTCCAGGGTTCGTGGAAGTCAGGTAAACCCCAATCGGGGGAGCGGCCTCCCCCTCTTCTCCAGGGTTCACGGAAATCAGGTAAACCCCAATCGGGGGAGCTATTTCCTACATCACCACTCATTCCACGCTCAGGACTCCCACACAAAACAGGCTGCACACATTCCAAGGTTATGTGTTCACATTCCACACATTCAACCTTGCCTGCGTACTGACAAACTGCCTCACATTCCAGGGTTACATTCTCGACCGCCACGTGAGTACCCACACACGTTTCGGCCTTGGCAGCACACACCAGTGCTGTAGTCTGGAGTGTGGGCTCACAGCATTCATTCACAGGCACTCCACACACACATTCAGGGGTCACGCATACGTGCACCCCATCGGACAGAGTCTCTTCATTAACATAAAATTCAATTTCTACCTTAAGCTCATCGTCCGCACCAAGTATGCATGCGCCCACGTACCTGCTTCGTTCCAGAGTCACCTCGGTCCGGTCGCTTCTCTCCAGCAGGTTACTCATCATCGGTTCGCCACACTCCTCTGGGGTTGTCAGCTCCACATGCTGGACCTGCTCAAAATGTGTTTCATTCGTCAACAACCCCATATGCTCCCTCAATGTCTCCTTCACCAAGGTTTGCTCTAATTGTTGTTTCATCCGACGAGTGATGTCAATCAAGTCCCGCACCACTAACATTACTCCCTGTGATGTCACACATCCCATATTATTATGCTGTCCAACTTCCTGGCTCCGTTTTCTTTTCCATTTGAGTCGTTCTTCCTCTCCGAGCCTATTTAGTTGTTCGTTATCTTTCCGGAGTTTTACCATCTCCGCGTACTCCAACCTTGCTTTCTCCTTTAGTTGGTCAAGTTCAAATTCATGTTCTTTTTGATTCCTATCCCACCGTCTCTCTTGTTCTTCCTTCTCCAATCTCATCGTCTCTCTCAATTGGTTGATCTCCCTTTCCTGCTTAATTCCCTGTTCTTTCACCATCTTCGCGTACTCCAACCTTGCTCTCTCCTTTAGTTGGTCAATTTCAAATTCATGTTCTTTTTGTTTCCTATCCCACCGTCTCTCTAAGTCTTACTCACGTTGTTGTTCTTCATCTTCTTCTTGTGGACTTTTTTTGTTTCACAGCCTACAGTTTTCATCGAAATTTCCTGAAACTTGGCATATATATGTAAAAATTCCCTGTGCAGACAGTAACCATCTCCGATTTTTAAAATTCCTCCTAGAAAAAAAAAAGTTATGACGTCAAAATATCTCCGTTCATGGAAATCGCCTAAAAAATATCTCCGAAACTAGGCAAGCTTTTTGAATTCTGTTTGCGGGAATCGAACAGGGCATTAGCAGAGATGAATTACTGCACATATGATACATCACTATGACGTCACATCAATTTTTATGACGTCATTCCTATTTTTTGACGTTTTTTGTTTCACAACCCAGAGTTTTCATCGGATCTTCGTGAAACTTGCCATGTATATGCAGAAAGCCCACGCGCAGGCAGTAACCATCTCCGATTTTGGAAATTCTTCCCAGAAAAAAGTTGACGTCATAATATCGCCGCTAATGGAAATTGCCTATACCATTATCTCCGAAACTAGGCAAGCTGTTTGAATTTTGTTTGCGGGAATCAAGCCGGCCATTAGCACAGATAATTTATCGCAAACCTGATACATCACAATGACGTCATTTTCGTTTTTATGACGTCATCATTAAGAGGACGAGGATCTAGCTCATTTAAGTTTGTTATTTATACTTTTCATCCTCACTTTTCAAGATCTCCAAACATGCATACATACCTCCCCCCACCCACCCACTCCACAAACGCACAGTGGTAGGTGTATAGGTAAGCTTGGCAGGGGGCTCCTCCTTCTGACTCCTCATGTATTTATCTTTCTTTTCTTCGTACTCGGCAGCCACTGCGAACACAATAAATTAGTTTTGAGGAAGTCGTCACAAAAGGATCGAGTGAAACCATTATTTACACGGACACCGCCATGTTGTTAAGCGGTGCCGAGCGCTCCGTTCAGTTGAGGTGATCGCTTGAGCGCTTTTTCTCGGTTAAACATCGTCGCTCTGCACCAAGAGTTCACTCACCGAGGTTATGGTAGATCGCTCGCCAAGTAGAGAATTACATTCGACTTTCTTCAAGCTCGCAAGCAAGATGGGAACTGAAGCAAGTCGTGCAATGCAAAGTCAGGGCGTCTCTGGCACTGGTGTCCCAAGCGGCTTGGCATGACGTCACGACGATGCTCATGCCGCATTACTCTGTTGGATGAAAGTTGGTCCTGTCTTTAGAGCCCGCACGTCAGATACGGTGACGTTTAACAACGCACGGATCGTACAAATTACGCATTTACTATGTACGATCATATCACTGAATGTATTCACGGAATGCAGCGCTTCGCTCGTTTCACGGCTTAATAAACGGCGATACCGGTCAAATATGCCGGCTGAATAGCGGAATTGAGTGAATGCGTCAACGAGCGCAATGATCCGATATGCTCCGAATTCATGGTGTTTAATAATTATATTATTATTATTATTATTATTATTATTATTATTATTATTATTATTACAACGGAGTTCGGGATTCATGATGGTGAAGGTATTCCATTGGTCGCATCGAACGCCCCGGTTGTTGGCTCGAGCGAGCAGCCAATGGGAGGGCGACGCTCGGCCGGCAGCGCTATATGAGGCGCGCGCGGCGGAGAGAGGGCGCGTGCCGGCGCGTGCGAGAGAGAGGGGGCGTGGCTCCGCGCATCGACCTCGCGGGCCCCACGTGGCCGCTGATCACCAAGCTGGCTGCGGCTGTTGGCGTTAACGGCAGCGACGGTCGATCGCTCCCCCGTTCGGAGATTTATTTTCTCGGCTGTTTGATCCATCAAAGCCTGTCCACGATGATCGCCAAGAACGGGGAGGACGTGCTCGACGGGGCGAGGGCCGATGAACGCAAGAAAGGGCTGCACACGCTCGCCAACGTGTACGAGGATTACGTGAACAACGTGCTCCAGTTCCTAAAGACCAAGATTCGGAACCTGGAGAAAAAAAAGGTAACGGTGCAGTGGCCGCACAATTTTACCCTTGCACCACCGGGCACGGGAATCCTGGCCTGCTGCAGGGTAGCGGTCTCACTATAACGGCTTTAGTCTCGTGTGTGGCTCGATCCGCCCGACTACGTCAGACTGTTTAAGCAAATATGAAGCTCAGGACGAGTTGTCTGCAGCAGGGTGGGCGTGTCTCATCGTGAACCACGCCCACCCGTGTGTGTGTGTGTGTGTGTGTGTGTGTGTGTGTGTGTGTGTGTGTGTGTGTGTGTGTGTGTGTGTGTGTGTGTGTGTGTGTGTGTGTGTGTGTGTGTGTGTGTGTGTGTGTGTGTGTGTGTGTGTGTGTGTGTGTGTGTGTGTTTTATTAATCCGTTTGGTCCGTAAGTTCCGTTACGTCCTTGGTGGTTGTAGGAGGTGTGTGCATCGGGTTCACATGGTCATGGTGGTGCAATTGGTACATGACGGGTCAATTTGTCTCCATTTGTAAGGCTCCTTGTTAATGATTCATTTTGATTCCGGTTACGTTTGTGAATTGTTTAAGGCAAACATTTTAATTCCATCATTCACGTGAACGAGCCAAACCCGCGCTCCGCGCCGTTTCTCAAGTGAGAGTTCGTTAGGACGTCAATATAGCCATTATTCGCAATGTGATTTATCGAATTTCTTTATATACAATGTTTATTGTTACTTTTTTTTTTGTCAAATTCACCACCTGAGGTAGTCGGCATGTGCAGAAGAGGATTTTTACATTGCAGACGCTGTTTTATCAGAGTGGCATTACGTCTCTGAGCGGTGACGGTCTGTCGACAGACGTAATGACGTCATTACGCCCCAGCGGTAACGTCACGTCGCCGTGCAAACTATGTTAAAACGAGGACAAATGTGTCCACGAGCAGCGTCCTTAAGATTTTGTCGGCTAAATTTTTTTTTTTTTTTTTTAAACGACAACAACAACTTCCGATATTTCCTCACGTGCCTTGATTAAGCCAATAGCGAAACTCGTCATAATGTCTTTACGTATTTTCGATATATCGTGTATTTACGAAATTGCAATACGATAAATGGAATAATCTTTAAATAGTAACGTGAACTTTTTGAAACTTTAAAGAAAATGTCTGACTATATTTAAAAGTCCATGATAGACGCTCTCAAAAGGCACCGTCTATGTGAGGATGTGTACATGTGCTCAGTATTTTAAGGAAATCCGGATCTTGTATATACAAGAGCCGAGTCCTCGAGATTAAGGTTTTGTCTTCACAAGAAGAAGAAGAAGAACAACGCCGAGCTCTCTGAGCGGCGTTCACTACTCGAGACGCTGCTAAAAAATGGAAAATCGCCAAAAATTCCCAAATGTGTCCGTCTGGCGTGATCTCGAATAGTCGAGGTTGTACATTAGATCACACAGAACCCGCAGGTTAAAAATGGCGACAATCCGTCCGGCAGTTTTAGAGGCGATATGTCTTGGCGTATTAATATAATAACTAGCTGAAACCCTGTCAGACTGATTCCGTTCATTCAACCACCCTCACCAGCTCACCCACACTCGAGAGACATGGACTGGACAGGATGTGCTTGCCCCCACCTACTCATCCCCCCCCCCTGCCCCATTCATTTTGCTTGCCCCGCCTCTTCACTCCCGCCCCCGTGTCTTGATTCCCCGCCCCACTTTCCCCTGGGCCCCCACCCCTCGCACTCAACTCCACCTAATTCAACCCAGCCCCCGCCCCATTTCCCCCTGTCTCCCGCTTTCAATTTGCTTACCTTTCCCCCCCCCCGTCTCTTCATCCCCCGCCCCCGCCTCTTCACTCCTCGCCCCCATCTCAACGAAAAGTGTTTATTCTGCTTCAGATTTGAAGTTTGACTATTGCCACTCTGTGCGATGCACTCTTACAGGTACGAAGTTTCTTTCAGTCCAGGTCACAGTACCGAGAAAAACGTGACTCGACCGCTCGGATGAGCACAACATTGGTCCTTCAGTATTAATATATCAATAGATAGAAGACACAGTGGACGCCGCTTTATAAAATCCAGCCTCTGATTGTGACCAAAATGAGTTGGAACGGAATTTTACATGGAGAAATCCTCCGTTTAATAAATCCACCTGCTTGGCACGTGCGCGGTCTCAACCTAAGCTTGATGTAGTATGCGCTGCCGCAGAGTGAAAAAAAACAAAAACAACTGGTGACTGACTTCGAATCCCAATCGCCAAGAGAAGAAAGCGACGACGAACCCGAGCCGATGCCAACAGAGGCAGAGATGTGGACCGCACTTGCCAAATTGGACAGGGGACTGCAGCTCTCAGGTTTTGCCCTTCCCGATTTCTGCCACGTGACGGATTTAATAAAGGAACATTTACGCAAAACCTTCCCTCCCAAGCAAGCGACCTTGGAGAGATTCTTTTGAACAATCCCCTTGTCACCGTTTGATAAATCAATGTTTTGTAGCATAAAGCAGTGTTTAACGACATTTGCTTTTTATCTTATCTATCCAGTAGGTGGCTGAAAATAGGTTCTCCGCTTAATAAATCCAAACGGCGTGTTCCCATGGTGGATTTATAAAGCGGCGTCTACTGTACAATGTTTCTTGTAACATTTTTTTTTATTTATTTATTTTTTTTGTGTGTCAAATTCACATTCTGAGGTAGTCACAATGTGCAGAAAAGGATTTTACATTGCAGACACTATTTTCGAGGAGTGGAATTAGTAATTACACCTCTCTGCAGTAACGTTCTGACGACGGACGCAATGGCGTCAGCGAATAACCGATGTCATGACGTCCTGACGCCTCTCAGCGGTGACGTCACACGTCGCCGCGTAAACGAATGCAAAACGAAAGGTGTTTATTCTGCTTCAGAGTTGAAAGTTGACTATTGCCACTATGTACGATGCACTCTTGCAGGTACCATGTTTCTTTCAGTCCCGGTCACAGTACCGAGAAAAACGTGACGCGACCGCGAGGAGGAGCACTAAATTGGTCCTTCAGTATTAATATATAGATGGTTAGACTGTGCTGTACTTGTACTGTACATTGATTGTAGTAAATGACACTTGGCTGTGAAGCTCAAAATAATTGCACCAATTTATTTATTTATTTGTGACGTTCTGCAGATCAAGCTTTGTAACTGGTGATGTCATTGATGTGCTCTAACTTCAGTCAGGGTGTTTGTAGGGTTTTTTTTTTTTCGTCCTTTTGTGTTGTGTATAATGCATGTGCATCAATGTTTGGGAAGAGTTCAGGCATATGAGGGATGGCTGGAGGTCAAAATGAATGTTGTGTGTTTGTAATATTTGTAGAAGAGATTTATTGACTACTCTTTGCAGTATATAGGATTTAATACCCTTCATGATACTGTTTCATGAGCCTCGGACCTGTTGAAATGCAAAATAGACCAACCCAAACCATGTTTTTGGTTCTTTATTGAGCCCCAACCAATAAAGGTACAGTCTTGAGTCTTTTGTGGGCTTTTGTTGCTTCTATCGTAGAATGGCCTCTGTGTTGAGATTCTTTAAATAAAGAATGCTCCAGGCAGCTTGACCAACACAGGTTTTAATCACTTTTCACTTCTTCTTTTTTTTTTTTTTTTAATGCTCCAAGTGCGATGATAACTGTGCCACACTGCACCACACCAACCCCTGCCAGAGATGATGCAGTATATGGATGGAGTATAATTATGCATGAGGAAAGACGTGGGTGGAACGTACACATTTTACATTCAAACATGGTTTATAATCACACTCCTTGCCCTGTTAGCTCACCTGGAACGTAGTTCCGGCGAGCTTATGGGATGGTGCGTCGTCCATCCCCAAATATTTGCAACAACTACTCGTACAATTTCAATGAAACTTCACCACAACCTTCCTCACTCGTGATGTCCCAAAGTTTGTTCACACCGTTTAAAAATAAAAAATCGAGGTGCAAGGTTTTCAGGGGTTTGTCTCCTTCCCCCACCAAAAACAAGCAAACGTTTGTTTTCTTTTCTACCCACACCCCACACCCCACACCCCACACTTCTGATAAAACTTGACCACAACCTTCATCACCTGTCCATGATGTACCAAAGTTTGTTTACGCGATTTAAAAATCGGGTCTAAGGGGATTTCTGGGGGGGGGGTTGTCGGGAAGTTGCCCCCCCCCCAAAATAGGTATTTGCTATCACACCGCTTCATTGATACATTTTACTCATGCCATCGCATGTTGACTTCCTCCTCAGTATGAATTTACCAGGTAGGTGCCCAGTGGTATTGTCTCCATTTATTATTTTTAAACATAAACCACGACACGTGAATTGAGCAAAGGGTGAACATGAACTGCGGTAGCCACCTTGACTCGAAATGGTCATTTGTTGAACATTATCCAACATGACATGTACTGACTACATAGTACATCATATACAGTCACTAAATGAATGGACCAAGCTATGGCTAAAGTGTAGTGACGTGGTGGAAAATAACGTGAAAATATGAAATTCACAATCGATAGAACACAAATGATTCACTCTCCCCGTTGGTATAAGCAGTACCATCTCTTACCAGTCGCAGGTTCTTCTGAAGAGCTGACCTGATTGAAGGTACATGACTGTGGCAGGATTTCCTTGACGATAACACTATTGTTGTATGGTGAGCAGACTGATGGTCTTCCCTTTTCTAGAATGTGTACGATAGCCTCCGCTCGCTCTGGGCTATGGATGCCGTCCAGATGTACATCACCAATGATCACCCATCCAAGGTTCATGTGCATTCATCCAATGGTGGTCCATTCTGAGATTCTCTGACAAACAGTTGATGAGCATCTCCAATTAACAGCAAGATTGTCGCTTCTGTGTCAAGTTCGGGAAACATTTAAGCAATAGGACGTATATGTGAGTGGAGCCTTGCGACTTTTGGTATTGGAATCTCGGAGGAATTGCAAGGAATAGCATTACACTCGGTTTGCTCCGGGAGGGGCAAGTGGATAATTCCTGCAAAACATTTGACTACATTGCCAACACCTACCAATGGCTGCCGTTGTTCCACTGCACTGTTTGAGTTCATCGGGGACTAGATTGTTTGGCAAGTTTAAGTAGTCTGAGTTCGCTGTGGCCCAGACTGATTTGACTGGTCATCCAACTCTGCACAAGTTTTTAGGGTTACCAGTGATTAATACCTTTGCAAGACAGATTTTGGGACGAGACCTTCCTCTGGGTCTATGACAAATATCTGCACACCTGTTAATTACCGAGGGTCGCTCCTCACCATGCTTTTGAAGCCTATCCGATACTCTCTCAGGGTTGGAAGTTTCTGCTGGTCTCTCCAGGGTAGTCTAACTGGCATCAAGTGCTGATCAATGATTGGTGCTAGCACAATGAGAAAAACACAATTTTACTTGCCACTCCTTGGCTAAATGGTTAGTTGACAAAGAATATCTGATGCGTACTGTATTTTTCCATTGGTTAAGAAGGATGAGTCTGGATTGCAATGTTTTGGCTTTTCATGTTCTGCCATGTGCAGGAGGATGTTTGGTCCTGTGAATAGGGCAGAATTGTTGTGGATCTTTCATTTGACGATGAGTGTGCTGATGTTTCAGAAGGCAACTTGACTGCTGTGGTCGGTTTCTCGACGATCTGCGGCCGCAATTCACCTGTGACCTCGGTCTTGCTTGCTCTGACCCTTTGAGGAATGTCACGAGTGAAGGCAGACATTTTTGTTCTTTGAGTGGAGCTTTCACCTTGATAGCTGAAGAACATGATCCATCAGACTGAGGTCATTTTGAATCTTTGCATTGTGCTGAATGAAGGATGTGAGCATCAAAAATGTCGGCAAGGTGACATTGTGGGTTTCTTTTTACTTGAAGGTCTCCATCTTCCAACGGTCCACAAGGTGAGGTGGAAGCTTTGCTATGATTGGTTTGAATAACAAAAATGTATCCAAAAGTGCAAGTTCGGGAAGGCAACCATCGTTTTTGGCGGCCTCTGTGTCCTCAGTGTCGTTAAACTGCAAAATTATGCGGTCATGAGACTCGAGGCAAACGTTCCACCTTGTTCAGCAATAATTGTGTGACTGCTTCATCGCTGCTGAATCTTTCTTGAAGGCGATTTCAGACTTGCTCCAAACTGACCTCGGGGTTAGAAATGTAAACTCTGAGACTGTACGAGTGCTTTGGATTCTGAACCATAAACCATCTGTTGAACCATGAGGTCAAGCGGTGCTCCTTTCATTCTGTTCTGGAAGGCTGCACGCCATGTCTTTAACTTCTCAGGCTTGTAGTCAAATGCAGAAATCCTATTTGAAAACAAGTCTTGATGAGACAAATAGTTTAGTTGTGCATGGCAGGCATCATTGTTGGCATGCTTGATGGTTTGACGTCTCAACCCAATAGTGAATAAACACTGCTAATGTTTCTGGATGTGTTGTATGTCCTCGCAGCATGGGTGTACATTGGATTCGGTGAGAAACAACCCGATTGTCGGTTGTACTCCCACTGGGCCAGCGACATGAGGTCAGTCGGTATACACCGTGGGATACTGAGCAGACAGAACGAGCTTGTTGGACACATTTTATGTCTGAGTAGTTCTTGGATACTGATGCTGCAACATTGACAGCTGGTGAAAGGGGTCTACCTGAAACTACCCTGGTTTGAGTGATGTGACTGGATCAGCACGTCCCTGTTTCTGGTGGAATACCTTCAATATCGTTTTCAGATAGAATGGATGGCGGTGGAGACGTAATCCAGCTGCTGAAAGTAAAATTATCCTCAACACAGTGTCAGACATTGCCTCCAAATTGGCCTGAGCCATGGCAGCTTCCTCCTGCTTCAGCTGTTCGAGATGTATCTGTTCAGCATCTACAGCATTCAACCTGCATCCAAGTTTTATCCCATGGCAGCTCTGACAGAGGCCTCAGCTGCTTCCGCTCTGGCTTTCAACATGAGCAAAGACCTGGAAGAGTTGGATGAACCCCGGGAGCTAGCGATGGATTGAATGTGAAGCGAGCTTGACATGGCGGTGACACGAGTGTAAAGTCAGGTTTTTATCCCCCGCCGCATGTCGGAAGGGGGATATTGTTGTCGTCCTTCGGGCTGGCTGGTCGTAAACATTTATAGCTGTGAGTGTGATAACTCATAAACTGTTCGCCATATCGATTTGAAATTTGGGTCACACATGTTCCACCTGAAAAGGAAGAACCCTATTGATTTTGGGCGTGGCCGGATCCAAAATGGCCGACTGGTACAATGGTGGGGGATTCCCCATCTCTGATGGATATATTTACTATCCTGGAACGGCCTATGTGTCTAGATTCTTTGAAGAAAGAATGTTCCAGGAATCTTACAAACACAGGTTTTAATCACTTGTCACTTTATTTTAAAATCGGTAGTGACCTGGTTTGATCAAGACGTGCTGAGGGCGTGGTTTCCCCAGTAGTCAAAATCGCGTAGTTGATTGGGTAAATTGGTTATAGACAAATAGACCCTATGCTGCGCAGTTGAGATATTGGTGACAACGGTCGGTTTGATGACCCGCCAGCTCGCGGAGTTATCCGAGCGACAGCCTGCAATTCCGGGGGGTTTGGTGGGAGACGACGCAAGCTTTCCTCACCTCGTGGTCGTTCTCGCCACCGACCCCCGGCCCACAACAGTATAGTATGTTTGAATCTTATAAAATTGAAGATTGCTTTGTAGATCTCCACCAAATTTGCATATGTGCCTCAGGTACCCAGAGTTGTCCTTGGCACTAAATAAATCTTTGCAGTGGTGAAATAGTAAAAGTGGTTTAACCCCTGACACCTGTCGGAGAGGAGAATTATCGAGGGTTGTTTAACATGTGGTGTCGAGCAAATGATTTGCTGACACCATATTTCATCCCAGATTGAGTGGATATTGTCAAAGTAAGATAATGATTGTATATGAACAATGCCATGCATCTTGACAAAGGTTATTCAAATATGCTTGCTGTTATAAAGCTGCTTATTTGTCGCCAATGACGTTTCTAAATGTATAAAGGTGCTGACAAGTAACATGTATGTTAAACTGTTTTTTGTTTTTTTTTGACCCAGATCAAATCTTTGAGGTGGGTCAGCTTGTGTTGGTATAAATATTTAAATGGGTGTAAATGTGTCAAAAGTGCTGTTGTAAAATTAAGTGGCCAAATGATGTCTGCTCGTTGATTAGTGCATCACCTTTGTTTGTATACTGTTGCGGGCCGGGGGGGTCGGGTGAGAAGACCACTAGGTGGGGGAAGCTATGTCGATACCCACCAGACTCCCCGTAATTGTAGGCCGTCGCACACTGATAATTCCGTGAATCCGGCGGGTCGCTTAACCGACCGTGGACACCAATAACTCAACCGCGTGACCTCGGGTCCACTCGTCTGTGTTAACCGGGTTACCTAATTAACCTCCGCCATCAAAGATCGGAGGTTACTATTTTCACCCCTTTCTGTCTGTTTGTGAACAGTATTACGGAAAAACTCCTCGCCGGATTTTGACGAAACTTGGTGGGAGATTAGGAATGGTCCAAGGATCATGCCATTAGATTTTGGACTTGGTCCAAAATGCAATATGCCTGCTATGGTGGCCATTTTGAAAATATTTGAATTTTTTTTTTTTTGCATTTCTACATGTTGTGATTTCTAAGCCCCCCCCCCCACCCCAAAAAATTGTTAAAGATTTTTGCACATTTTTTTTTTTCAACAATTTCGGTTTTTTTTTTTTTTTTTTTTTTTTCATTTCTACATGTTATAAGTGATCTCCAACAAAAAACATGCCAAAATTATAATTGCGGCTGATTTTGGAACTTCAGGTGGATATACCCACCTAAAATCTATTTCTGTCTCAAGGAATCTAGTTATGACCAATTGAGTATGTCAAAGGGAAAGTTGCAAACTATAACTCTGAGCATTGTTGACGTCAAATTGAATGAATAGGATATCGGGTTCACTTGAGTGACCTAGCAGTATTGGCGGCGGAGGTTTTGCACTCTACAGAGTTCTCCCCCTCTAGTTAATCATGTTTAATTACCGGGGAAACGTTCTCTGTATGCCTTGTCTGAACCGGATCAGATCACTTTTTCCAGATCAGATGCAGCCGAGCGACACTGCCAAGGACGTACCGGCTAAAAGGAACGGATAAGTTGGGAATAAAGTCCTGGCTAAGCTCGGGTTCGGACCAGGCTGGATCAATGAAAGAAACCACAAAGACGAGCAGGGAACATTCCTTATAATTATTTAGTTCAAGCAGGCGAGGAAAGATGTTGCACAGTGAAGATTTATTGGGGTATGTTGTGCAGAGATAGAAAGAAGCGTGTGGTGCGACAAACGGGCAACTTACAAAAGGGGACACAGAGCAGACTAAATGCGGAAATAATAACAATAAAAATTACCCCCGTTTGTAACAGTCGTCTCTCTTTTGACCTTATCACATCGATAATTTTTCCAACTTTGAAGACACGTTACTCGGTAACCAGGACAAATTTAAAAAAAAAAAAACCAGCCCGACCAAATTTATATATTGTTCCATATCAGAATCCGAAGAAATTTTGAAGATCGGATCACAAACGGCGGAGGAGATAGATTTTGAAAATGGAAGATTTCGCAACTTTGGAGTGGCCTCGACCTTCGATCTTGTCAAAAGTCGTACCATAGTGCATCACTCATCGATCCCTACCGACATACCAAGTTTCATCAAGATCGGGTGAATTTTTTTGACCATATCACATCGATTTTTTTTTTTTTTTTTTTTTTTTTTTTTTTTTTTTTAACTTTGAAGATGCTCGATAACCAGGACAGATTTCAAAAAACCAGTCTGACCAAATTTAGATATTGTTCCATATCAGGATCTGAAGGAATTTCGAAGATCGTATCGTAAACGGCAGAGGATAGATTTTGAAAATGGCCGATTTCGCAACTTTGGAGTGACCTTGATGTTGACCTTGACCGTCAATCGGGTCAAAGGTCATACCGTTGTGCATCCTTCATCGACATCTACCCACATACCAAATATCAAGAAAATCGGTAGAAAAAAATGGACGTAGGGACAGAGACTGGTTTTATTAGGTCATCTCGTTAGAGATTACCTAACAATGTTAATCTTCCACAGTCTTACTCAGACAGGTGCCCACATGCTCGCACACACACAGGACCTGATGAAGAGGGAGTTTTGCAATGGGGGGAGGGGTTGAGGCTTTGATCACGGTACCCGTGTGCCTAATAGCGCAACGTGTCACCAATACGTTTCTGGGGGTGAGGAAGCTCCACGGTGCAGTACCCGACAGTGGGCGTGTTGCCTCTGCCCAAGCCGCTCGTGTGGAGACTGCTCGTGAAGGAGGATCTTGAATGGGGAAGGGGGTGGAGTCCAGAGGGCGAGGGTGGAGTAGTAGGCGGGTGGGGTCTGTGTGGGCGGAGACTAGGTGGAGTTGAGGAGCAGGAGGCGGGTCGACGAGGCGTGGGCGAAGACGAGAAGCAGGAAACTCAGACAGTCCAGAGCTTGCCCGGACCTTTATAGGGCCCGCAGCTCGGGGGGAGGGGCCATGCCGAATCCAAATGTCATCACCCGAATCGGGCGTTCCGATTGGCCCCAACCCCTCACCTGGCCAGCCACACTTTGTTTCCGGCAAGGCCATCCCAAACAGCGGCAATATTGCGCTCCGAACCCACGAGATGACATGAATCGCCCACACCGAAATTGGCACGTGAATCATCCTGAAAAACCCCCTGGGCGATGGGTCGAGGGTCCTGCATGCCTGTTTGGGCGTTTGATCAGCGTCAAACGCGCTCGTTCCGCACGTGCCAACATGGCCCACACTGTACATTCCCTGGCTCTCGCAGCCTCGCTGGCCGCAGAGATGATGACGTTCACCATCCATGGAGAATCCATCGCTGCCAGCGAGGACCGAAGGTACATCGCCATGGATAAATCCATGCACATTTCATGAGCGTGTCTGCTTTCGAGCACATTCCATACAGTGCGTGCAGTTCCGCCATTATGCACGTGGCCAGCGCTCGTGTTCACACGACTCTGCTAGCGTGTGCCCGGGCGAACACAAACATGCGTCGGGTATTGAGCTTAAAAAAACAGGACGAGCTGCTTCCACCCGCACTCGTATCCTGCCCAACATGGCGTGGAGTCTGCTTTATTAGCCTCTGTACGTGTTTCGTGCAGCATGGGTGTCGTGCTGGCCGTGTTTCCCGTGCCGTGAAAAACACCATTCGTGCAGCCTCTTAAGAGGTATTTATTTGCATGCCTTTCTAATGCAATCGGCAATTCTCCCCAGCCTATCGGAAGCTCGAGCCGACTGTCCAGCACCAACTAGAGCACGTCACTTGCCACACGCTGGGTTTCGGGCTCGAAACGAGAATCTCTGGGCAGCGGATCCCTCACCGCGGCGCCACACGCGCTTTCCTCCAAGGCGCATGTCGCTGATTTACCTCAGGAATAATCAAAAAAGAAGAAGAGTGGGGATGAATGAAGAATAAAAATGATTTAAGCAAACCAAGCTATTAGATAATCGAAACGCACTCCCTTGTCCCGCTAAACAAAAGGAAGGACTATCTCCACGTACAATAACGGAATAACTGTCTTGGGAGACATCTGTTGGACACCTATCCGAGAACCGCAACAATACATTGAGGCTGGTGGGGGGGAGCGAGAACATGGACTGGATCCGGACATAACAGAACAAAAGGAACAGCAGAGAGGGGAAAAACAAAAAAACAGAGCAGGGTTGAGAGACAAAATGATGGACAAATAAGGGATGTGGAGATGGATGGATGGATGGAAGATTATTTAAGATTGTGGTGAATTGCTGTCTTAAAGACTTGGAGGGAAGAATAAGCTTGAAGAGACTGTGGAGGTTTGTTCCACAGGCCTGAGAGATGAGACAAGGTAATGAAGATTGGGAGACCAGCAACTTTTCTTTGGTTACTGCTGAGGATATCATCTTTGAATTTTTTTTATTTTGTTAAATGGTTGTATTCAAGGTTGAGCTGAAACTACACATTGGTAAGCAGCATGGCTCTTAATGTGGCTCATTTCCTCTTCCTGTCCAGACTGGAGTTCAAGGTAGTGTTCTTGACCGTGCTTTTTCTGGTTTTTATCAATGATCTCTCACTCTGGAAAATCCTCTCTATCTTAGTTGATGACTTCACCCTCTAACGTTCCATCTCATCCCCCTCATCGGCAGGCAGTAGACCTGGATAAAATTTTTGGTCTCGCTATCTCCCACGATCTTTCCTGGGAAACCCACATATCCAAGCAAGCCTTCAAGGCCAGTTGCCGACTAAGCATCCTCTGTCGTGCAGTCCTTCCTTGGCACACCTGAGCTTCTAACCTCCTACAAAGCTTTCCTCTGCAGTCTGAAGGAGTACTGCTCCCCCTCCCCTCCCCTGGGTGGTGCTCCTGCCTTGCACTGAGCTCGACATCACTCTGGAAACCAAGGCTTATCGGATCATTTGTATCACCCGCGATGAAGCTGAATCCTTGGATCTCTCACCAGAGGCAGATTGGTGGTCTTTGTTTCCTACCATCTCCTCTCTGGCCTTGCCCCCCCCCCACTCTGTTTTTCATCTGTCCCCCTCCCTCCCCCCCCATATTTCCTCAGGGTGCTCAATGTCTGCCAAAAACCCTCTTATGGTGAAACTTCCAAAATCAAGAATTGATGTTCACCTCTATCTCATATCTTCCCCCATTAATCCACCCTAAACTCACCTCCCTCAAATTCCCTGGTTTTTTTTCTTCCTGAAAGTGCCTGCAGCAGTACCATCTTGTTTACCCTGTGTACCCTGCCCCATCCCTCTCCCTTACAAAGAAAATCAAGAATTGCTTTTCTTTGGAAAAAAAAAATAAGATCAAGAACAGCAATTCTTGATCTCCGACTCACTGGAAAAATCCTGTCGTATCGTATGTCATCCCTCAGACCGGCAAGCCGCAGCTTCTCTCTGCAGATCTGGATAAAATCACAAACTGTTCCAACACGCAGAACATATTTTTCAATCCTGACAAATCTCACACTCGCGATGCCTCTCCGAAGGGACCGTTTAGAACCCCCCCTCCCCCAATCTATTTTCTCAACAATCCTCTGGAAGAAGTCCTTTCATTCCAGCTTCTGGGTCTCACTATCTGCCATGATCTTTCCTTGGAAAGCCACGTATCCAGCCTGGCATCCAAAGCCAGTTGTTGACTGGGAATCCTCTGTCGTGCAAAGCCCTTCCTCGGCCAACCTGAGCTCCTAACCACATACAAAGCTTTCGCCTGCAACCTAATTGAGTACTACTCTCCCCTCTCGGCTGGTGCTCCTGCCTCTCACCTTTCTCGGCTTCACACTGTGGAAACCAAGGCATTTAGGATAATTGGTATCTCCCGCGGTGAAGCTGAGTCTTTTGGCCTTACTCACAGCAGGCAGGTCGGTGGTCTTTCTGTCTTCTACTGTCTTCTCTTGGGTCTCCCCCCCCCGCTCTGTCTGTGATTTGTCCCCACCATACACCATATTTCCGCAGGGCACTCAAGGTCCGCCAACAACCTCCTGGTAAAACTACCAAAATCAAAAATCGCTGCTCACCTTCACTCTTTCGTTCCTCTTTTTTTTTTTTCTTGCCTTTGGAATAAACTCCCACACTCACTCTGTTCAATCTCATTCTTCCCTCTAGTCCTTCAAAGCAGCTGTTCACCACACCTTTTTTTTTTCCCCCATCCAAAGCCTTGATCTTTTCTACTCTGTTAATCCACCCAAAACCCACCTCCTTCAAATTCCCTGCTTTCCTTCCAGAAAGTCCCTGACATGTCCATCTTGTATACCCCATGTACCCCACCCCATCCCTCTCCCTTCTACAGATCTCCTAATGTCTCTGTTCACCACTATTTTGTGCTTCCTTCTCTTACCCCCTCTTGTCTCCTGCCTTATTTTATGTTCTGTGTATTAGCTCTGACTATTCTCAATTTTGTTTAACTTTGCTTCAAGCTTTGTCCTCTCCGAATTCAGTTATTTAATGCTCTGTCTCGATCGTTTTTAAAACGTAAATAATGTCCCCAGAAATGAGGTTCCAGTTTCCTTCACGGCCAAATGCAGTTTTTCAACATGTCCTCAAAACCGAAAATTAAGTTTTTAATAATTGTCATGGTTTATCATTTTAATGAGTTTGTTTGCTGGGCTTGTCCTGGCAAGTGCTCTTTGTGGGCCTTGTTTGTTCATGTTTTGCTATTTCTTTTGGTTATGGAAATTTTGGTGGGAGGTTTATATCATTATCTCGTTTCCTGAAAATGGGCGTGGTGCACCCATTATGGGTGGAACCACACCCAAAAAAACGTGCTTTTAGGGGGTAGCCGATTTCAATTTGCATCTTCTCCTAGGGGGTTTGTCGAATCTGACGGGTTTCAGTATTTTGGTTAGCCCAATGGCACCTGCATTGCCCCACAGAGCTCTTATTTATTTTTATTTTTTTCCTTCATTTTCGTCCCAAGGTCAAGGTCACGAACTTAGAAAATTGCGAATTGTGTTTTTAGGGGGTAGCCAATTTCAATTTGCAGCTTCTCGGGGGTTTGTCGAATCTGGCAGGGTTTCGGTATTTGGTTAGCCCAATGGCACCTGCATAGCCCCACGGAGGTCTTTTTTTTCCCCATTTTCGTCACGAACTTAGAAAATTGCGATTTTGACAAAATGCATCTTCTCCGAGGGGTTTGTCGAATCTGGCAGGGTTTTGGTATTTGGTTTGCCCAATGGCACCGGCATAGCCCCACGGAGCTCGATTTTTATTTTTATTTATTTATTTTTTTTCTCCATTTTTGTCACAAGGTCATGAACTTAAAATTGACGTAAAAATCGGATGACCGCCCAAACTTTGAGAGCTAGGATTACAATATTTTTTTTTAATGCATAATCTTGAGGTCATTCCCCACCTAAAGTCTTGAAACCATTTTTCTCTATCTCGAACACCCTGCCCGTGGCGCCCCCTTCAAGTTTGTTTTTTACGCTGATTTCATTAAAGTATGAATAATCCGAGGAGTGTGAAATGCCATATAGCCTATATGACGTTGTAATGTTCCAGAGGAGGTTTTGCACCAAAGGTCATAATCCTTGACCTTTGACCTTTAAAGTTCGCAAAGGTCAAATTTTCAAAGTTGTGGGAATTGAACTGGGTTTTCGACCTTCTTCGATGAACCAACTCCATTAAGCTATAGCACGTATCCTGTTTCCTTATTTTAATGTTCAAAACATTGTTTTGTGACCTTTAAAGGTTATGCAAAGGTCAATATATATATATATATATATATATATATATATATATATATATATATATATATATATACATATATATATGTATATGTATATGTATATGTATATATATATATATATATATATATATATATATATATATATATATATATATATATATATATATATATATATATATATATATATATATATATACATATACATTTTTTTTAAGTTGTTGAACTAAACCGGGTTTTCAACATTTTGCAGCTAATAACCTGTTACTCGTACCACATCATGTTGATCATTTTTATAACTTGGTCAAACATTATCACATTGTCTCATCCTTGACTTCTGAAACAATCTACATAGTCAAATACCGCTCGTGAACCATCGTCCTCTTCAGACTTGTTGTTTTTTTTTTTTCTGTTTTTGTCCATTCCATTCCCTTACCTATTGCCCCACTTGCCAGTTTGTCCCCCTCCCCCTCCCCAGTTTTCTTCCCTCTTCTGTAAGCCTCATCTTTGAAGACCAAAAACTCCCCTTCAGTACTCCACTGGTTAGAATGGAATACTCCTCTCTGAAGACAAGTATTGGCAGACAAAAGTAGCATTTTATTTATTTATTTTTAACTGACATTACTCGTCTTGCATTTCTCTACCTTGTTACCTCCAGGTCACACCTATTCTGCCAGAATACCCTTCCTGGTTACACTCGCCAAGTCGCAATGCTCACCTCGGTTCTTTCGTACAAGTTTTTTTATTTTTTTTTTATTTTTCATGTAGAACAGTTTTGAGTCTGAACACTTTCCTTTATAGCATTTACAGTGTCACCCATATCCAGCTTGTGATTGCTCCCATGATCACTTGTGAGATTGCTACATCTGCTGAGGGACCATATTCCAAACTGTCTCCTGTACTCTCGCTTATAATCCCCTCGATTGGGTGCTGAAATGGAGAACAGCCGTACTCAAAAGATCTGGAACACTTATTTTTGTTTCAAGTTGTGACCTTTTGACATATTTGCACTGGAGTGCATTATTGTCTTGTAGCTTTGTTCCAAAGGGTTTATTTGAGAGTTATCACTGAACCTGGTCTTGCATCCTCTGCTCTCGCTTGGCTCCAACCGCCAGATGGTGTAGGGTGCACATGGTCTGCCAATAACCCTGTTCTTGTTAAACTCCTCAAAATCCAGGTTCACTGCTCACCTCCACTCATTTCCTCTTTTCTCTTACCTGTGGAACCAACTTGCCCAGTCTGTTGTCTCATTCTTCCCTCCAGGGCTTTGACAGAGCTGTTCACGACTGCAAGTCATCCCCACTGGTGGTGTAGGGGCCATTTAACGCATGAACTTTCATGAGCCCCCCCCCCCCCCCCCACACACACACAACCGATCACGGGCCACAATCTTTCCAGACTAAATCTCCGAGGGCCTCACTTTGTTAATGATTCTAATCTTGTAAGTGGACTGACAGGATGGCCAAGAAGTGCGCACACTCGCCTCTAAGCTGTCTCGTCTGGGTTTAATCCTGACCCAGCTACAAACTGTCATCCCGATGTTTCACAGGCAACATTGATCATCAATGTATGTCGTTCCTCGGATGGACATTAAACTGGTCCATAAACTGGCATTGGTGGACGTTAAATATCATATGGTGTCCTTCACAAAGAGTAGGTGAGCTATCGCTGGCACTTTGAACAAATTCCAAATTCCTGCCTGAACGTTTGTAATGTTTTGCATCAGCGGCACAGCCTTGCCCTCAGCCAATGATGCCAATGCACAGCTTTGTGCTGCATACAGAAGAACTTGAACGTAAAAAATAAGTTGCATGCTTCGAAGAAAATAAAAAGTCTTCTGATATTTAACCAGAAAAAAAAGCGATTACAAATTAGTTGACAGGGGGTGAAATTGGTGGAGGAGGCAGGTTAAGGGGAATAGAAGCTGTGTGTAATATTTACAAATGCATCAAAAATCATTAAAATGTGCATCATGTCCAATGCTAAAGAAACATTGATATTGTTTAGCAAATCCACACTACAATTCATTGTACGATCAAAAAAACAACGAACAACCCCTCATTGAGTCATTAATACATTGACTAACGCATGGTCGAATGTTAGATTTTGAAATTGAGATGCCATCATGCTAATAGAAAAATAATTTGAAATTTACCAATGATGGGCCCTACTTGGCCAATAAATCCCATTTTTGCATGTGCCATCCAAATGACTGACACCACTGGTCACCTCCCACACACCCCCCCATCCAAATTTGTGATCTTTTACCCCAAATGACCCCATTCCCAAGCACTTCCTTTTTCCAGGCTATTGTGACCCACTCCTGCATCCACCCTTGCCTCTTTACATTTGTTCGTTGATTTGCTTATTTTCTGTTTCATCCCTCCTTTCCCTTTCTTGCTGTTTCAGCTTGTATGCAGTTTGTTCACCTCAATGTCCTTTCTCCCCCTCTCCTTAATCTCCCACAATCTCTTCCTTCCACTCTGCTGTTGGTGTTTCCCCATTTCCATTGTGTTCCATTCTGTTCTGCTCTCGCTCTTCCATGAGCCTCCACCTGTATAAAGAGAACCTTTTAAATTGTGCAACTTGATTTTTTGACACCTCACTCTTGATCCGCTCCATTTGATCCGTGATCTGCACTGAGCACTTTATATTCCTCCCTCCATTCATGTTATCTCTCGCTATTGTTCCATCATAACTGTTCTATTGTGATCTGATCGTTGTATCGTGAAACATTAAGCCACATCATCATAATCATCCTCAACAGATATATTATGTCCCTTCTCCATTATCCTCGAGCATCTCGTTGTGAAAATGTTTTGGACTTGAGCATCTGATCTGATGGAATCTAATCAACCGTCCATCCTCTATCTTCGTGCTCATGCTGATTTATTGATTGGCCATCATGCCATTGTGGAATTGCAGAATGGGCTGATGCAACATAAAGGACAATTATTGTTCCCCCCCCCAACCCACCCTCTTCACAATGCTGTAAAATGGTATGCCAGACAGTTCCACACCCCCGGTAATTGTTCAACACTGAGACCTAACACAATCACCTTTGTTATGATTTTAAAAGTTTCCTTGAGGCAGGATGACGTGAGAAAATTCAATTTTGTGAATATTCACCTTTTGTAAAGCCACATGGATTGAAGTAGTCAGCAAGTTGATGTTTTTGATTTAATTTGGTGTTGGGGGGGGGGGGGATGATTGTGCATGATTTTATCGCTGCTGACACAACGGTATGGGGAAGCTTCCAGCCTGTTCGTTTCTATTTCTGAGGTTTCACTGAAACAAAAAAAATTTGGAATTGGTGTTGACATGAAAAGCTTTTTTTCACATACTGAAGGATGGGCTGTATGAGCGAAGCAACAACTAAAATCCTTCACACTCCACCCATCCCCTGCATTATATAATATTAACAGGAGCCACCCTGAACTGTGGTGGTGGGAAGGAGGAGGGGGAGAGGGAGAGAGATACCTGGCACTTGTCTGGCTGGGTGAGCTTTTCACGGCGGTGGTTTGGGGA
Source organism: Eptatretus burgeri (assembly GCF_056783735.1). Taxonomy (NCBI): domain Eukaryota; kingdom Metazoa; phylum Chordata; class Myxini; order Myxiniformes; family Myxinidae; genus Eptatretus; species Eptatretus burgeri. The sequence goes on along the minus strand of NC_140962.1, from coordinate 122,379,906 downwards.
CATGTTTGACATGGAAAAGTTAAGTTATTGGCCTCGTGCTGGTTACCTTTTGCTTGCGGGCTGGTGGCAGCACTACCTGACCCAACATCTCAATATTCACTTCATGGTGGCCTTTGGCCTCAAAATTGATGTCCAGGCCAATGCATGGTAGCTTAACCTTGCCTGTATTAAGTAACTACACCCAAAATTTGGGACCCTCTGTGTGCTATGGTTTGGCTGTGAAAGAATAACAAACACTTGAAAATAGGTTTTTATAGATGTGCACAGGCCTGAATGGATCGATAAATTCAGGATTTAACTTTCGAAGCTGCATTCCTACAATGTCACATGGTGGAAAAGAGGATTTTATTTTTCTGGAGATGCTGGTATGGTCACTTGTAGAATAGCAACACAACCTGTATTCACATGAGTGCTTCCTCTGGCCACCAACGGAGCACAAATTGTGTTGTGACAACACAACATTGGGATAGTGTTAGAATTGAATCTTGTTGAATGGAGTCGAGCAAGAGTGCTTCAGAGCTTGGGGTTGTCAGTCAATACTTGAGGGTTTATGGGCTTTTGAGGTGCAGATCTACCATTTAAGATTGGCTTGGAAAGGCTGCCATTACCATTTCATTCTTCATTTTCAAACCAAGTTACTGGAAGGGTACTTGGTAGAGTGCTTACCTCCCCCACGTAATGCCTGATCCACGAGAATATATTGGGAATAATTCTCGTACCAAGATCCAGATTCGGATCTTCACCAACATCGAATCGATTCATCCTTGTCACACACCCAATATGTCCACAAAATTTCATCTGGATCAATCAATCAATTTTTTGAGATATCCTGCACACAAACAAACAAACAAGCCAGCATAAAAGGATGAAAACTTAACCACCTTCACCTTCAGTGGCGGAGGTAAAATTAGCATTTTGGACAATGGAATAGTCGATTTTGTCATGCAAGTGTCAGCGGCCAATTAAATGAATCGTTTTAACTAAAGGTTTACAATTTCATGCTAATTGCCATGGAAAGCAAAGCTAACGTTTTGAGCATGAATACAATTTGCCTTACGAGTAACTTCAATGTCTGAGGCCATTCAGTCCATCAAGCCTGTGAAATGGTTGCCAGCCTATAATTTGTCCATGCTCTCTCCTTTTATTTATTTATTTATTTATTTACTTCTGTTTTTAAAATGTTGTCCAGCAAGAAGCACCCTGTACCATTTTTAGTTTTTGCCATGATTGCTCAAGGCCCTGTCACACCTTGACGTTTTAGCCAGCGCATGTCGATGTATGAAAAATTTGGCGAATACGTTATGGGTAAGTTTTGTATACGTTAAGAGCACGCTGAAGGATGCTGGCATACGTCGTAGTACGCTGAGCTCGTCGACAAAATTTTCCGATGTGCTCGGCATATGACTCGCACGTTCCACATACGCTGGCCATAAGTTGTTGGCACGTTATACGATCGTTGACACGCGTTACTTGTAAGTTACTCATAAGTCGAAATATGTCGAGGTAATGTCTAGCGTACCTGAAACTTATTTCTAACCTATGAGTAACGTGCTTTGAATCTATGTGTAACGTATCTCCAACGCATTTTGACGTCTTCCGGACGACCACAGAACTTACTGAGCGTGTTTCTAACTTGCAGCTACCGTATAATGGCATATTGGTATATAAAAATGGGGTTCATAGGAGGAACCCATCAGTGTTCCAGACTCCATGTTGAGGATGTCCATGTCAGTAGTAGTAGTAGTAGGTGAGTGTGATGGGGAGGGTGTGGGTGATGATGGATCCTCCTTGCGTCCGTGTCCATGGCCAGGAGACTTCTTTGCAGCATTCTTTGAAATTTTCTTCGGCATGACTGTCACACTTCGATGTCTGGTGCGGTTATGATTTGAATCGTCGAGCGGCAGCCTTTTAATAGGCTACGCCACGTGATGGTCGGCGATACGCTGCCGCGCTCTGCATAAGTTCGACTATCGTTGGGCATAAGTTGTGAACGCTGACATGCTAAGCATTCGTTGCTATAAGTTATCGAAACATTCTGTGTACGTTACTAATACGTTATGCATACGTCCAACGCGTTATTGTACGGCCAAAACTGAAAAAAACATCAATAGTTTAGCTTATGCCAGCGTTTTACATACATTTTGATACGTTGCCATATGCTGGCTAAAACGTCAAGGTGTGACAGGGCCTTAAGGTCTGATTAGAAATTCTGACCTCCCAGACTGAGTGGAGGCCCAAACCATTAAGCCAAATAATCTGATTCTGGACTCCTTTCCAAGGAACTTAAATGCAAGGGGTTATCAACCCAACACAATAATTGTGAATGTATATATGTGTAATTTTTTTTTTTTCCCTGCTTTAAAGTCTTGTGTTGCTTTTGATCCCAAATTTCAATCCTTAAGATTTATGCAAAACTTGAAAATATGCATAAAATTAGAATATGTAATTGGATAATTAAAAATTGACATTTTATTGTTGATTCATTGATGTTGGCTTTGTGTTAATATTTTGTATCTACACCAAATTTGTCAATCGGATGTTCTATCTTTGATCTTGTGGGGAACCAAAAACAAGTTGCCTCCTTGCTTAAACGTACATTTAAAAAAAAAAAAAGCCTGAGTGATCCCAGACAGTATGGGGAGTACGTATGTGAATGTGCAGAAGGGGAAGTCTGAAGTAGTCGAGTAGGTTTTGCAGGCATTAGCTGAAATGGGCAATCATATTGCGTTTTGAACGAGAGCTGCACTCTGAGTGTGTATCTCCACCATGTGAACCAGTTTGTTTTTAATCCCACTTATTGGCTGGATCTGCTGACAACCAAAATAGATTGGGCTTGTTCTTTTCCTCGAACAAACTCATCCAGTGTTGTAATCCATCCACAACTTTTTCAAGTATCATGATACGTATTGTTTGGCCCCATTTCTCAAGAATCGCATGAAAAAATAAAAATTAATTTATTCTATTCTGATCTTCACCAAAATGGAATCGTTTCTTCCTTGTCATGCATCCCACCTGTTCAAATTCCGTCTGGATCCGTCCAACTTTTCTTTTTTGATATCCTGTTCAGATGGGTGAAAACTGTTGTCACCTCTTGTATGGGTGGGAGATTCAATGCTCTGAGGTTGGACTCTGAAAGCTCTTGACTCCATAATTTCCAAGTCTGAACAATGTCGTTTGCGTGAATTTACCAGGTTGTGGCTGAGCGCAACAAGTCCAGTTAATACCCATGAAATGTTGGAGGAAAAGCTGCACAAAGCAAAAATTGTTCTGTCTGGTGGGACCCATGGTGCAGTGTTTAAAAAAAAAAAAAAAAAAATTTAATGATTGGTTATATTGTGGGTGAGATTGCCTCAAATCATGTCAGCATTGCAACCCATGCTTGTAATTGCCATAACTGCAGCTATTAATGCATCCATGAAACATCCATGATCTGATTGGGGTGCTGGTGAAAGAAGTCTGACAAACTTTTGGTGGGACTCGTCGAAGCAGTGCAGCTTCAAAGATTCAAATTGGATCCTCATGAGCAGGACGTGAGGGAAGACAACATCTGGGTGTTTGATGTCCATGAATTTCCAGACGAAGATGCAAACCAGTTGGTCATCGACCTTGCTACTGATATTGGTGTTGAAATTGCAACACTTGACGCTGGGGGTTGTCGTCGGAATGCCATTTCTAATCGGCCTGGTCCTATCATCACTAGTTTTGTCTGCACAGATTGAAAATCCATTCTGGTATGAAAAGGAGAACTGAAAGCAAGTACACATGAACAATTACCTCACCTGCCTCAAAGCAAGTTGGTTCTTGTGCTGAGAAGAGGTCCTGACGTGAACAAAGTGTGGACATTGGAAGGACGGATTTATTGTTTGCATTCCGTCGGTGGAAACTGAGTTAAAAAGAGTTATTGATTGACCAGGTGACCTTCTCAGCATTGGATGCAAGAGTAAAGTCTGTTGCCAAGACCTTTACCTCTGCACAAGGCAGAGGCCTGATCTCTTTGATGTACCAAATGCTGCTTGAGTTCCTCGTGACAGTACTGACGTTTATAGCTTGCTTCCATAGTAAAAAGATGATTGATTTCTTCCGATCACTTGTTTTTCCAATATGTTTACACCCTTCAATTTTTGCAGGTGTCAGTGTGTGGTCTCGCTAATAATGCTAAGCATGGTGTCTTAGATGTCTATATATATATATATCAAAGATTTTTGTTTGTCTGAACCCAAAACAGGCATTTTAAGAGGGTTTATTTCTAAACTTCTGCCAAGTGTTTATGGAGAAGTTTCTCCTAATCATAAGTGAGGGTGATGCATGCTCTTTGTGTACTGGTAAAATGTATTCACTTTAACCATGTTTCATTAATTCTGGAAAGCTGCTCAGAAAATGTTTTATGTCTGAAGGTCAACAGAGTGGCTTTTGGCCTTGAATTAATTTAATTATTGGTGTTTTATATATTCCACCTGAGGGTTCTGTGTTTCATCGCAATATTTGTGATGTTATTGTAGAATAAATTATAAATTTACCCTTGATATTAATTGGTGCCTTCAATTAAATAATCGGTCTTTTAAACGACTTTTTTGATATTGAAGAGTCCGTTGCTATTATTCCTGGTATTGACGATGTTGAACGATTCAATAGGAAAAAATGTAGAACTGCTTGGGATCCTGAATGACAGATTTAATCTTGATACTGTGATCAACAATAGTGGTTATGAAACTTACAAAAAGTTTTGGTGAAAAATTACTCCTGTCATCCTAATGGCAAAAGTGTGGTTGATTACGTGGTTGGAGTCACTGTTGCCCATGTCCAGAATTGTAGATTTTCAAGTTGCTTGTCATGACCCATGTTTCTCTTATGTTCATAGCTCTGAAGAAGTAAGCATAAAAACTGTACTGGTAGTTCTATTTGTCCTTTGTCTCAGGCTGCTGCTGCTTTTTTAAAATTCATTTGTTTCATGATCATTTTGTGGGTCAGGTTAAATGTCTGCCTGAGTGTATGGATAATCTTTTTTTTGAATTTTTTTTTTCTTTTTTAATGCCAAAAATATTGTGTACTTATCAGTCGCTTTAAAATGTACAATATGAATTCATGAATCACTTGTGTGATGTTTATCCATATCCTGCAAAGCTGCTGGGTTTATTTCAGGATAAATCTACATCAAATACATGAACTAGTAAGCTGTACAAGCCCCAAAGGATGGGGAAATATTGATGGTTCAACTTAGATTGTCATGCAAAAGGTCTCTCTCAAAATAAAAAAAGTCAAAAAAAACTGTCACAGCAAAAACTGAATTTAAAAATTATACGAGACATTACAAAACTAGAACGACAACCTTCGTCACATTGCCTGTATAGTATATGCTGAGGTGTTGTCAATTGGAGAATCATCAAAATTTTGGGTTAATTTTTTCCAACCTAATTTTTTAGTGACTATGGACCATAAATTTATCAAAAATTCAGGTTGGCATTTTTTTTGGCTGCCATCTTGAAATTTGATATATATATATATAAAAACACATTGTTGCCCATATCTCGACCAATAATAGTTGGATTTTGATGTTCATTTCTAAATATGTATAATTACACACTGGCCACTTTGAACTACAACTACATTACCTTAATCATGATGTTGAGTCACCAATTTAAAAATTATATCACTTTTAGTCTGTAAGGGTTGAATTAGCAATTTTTCCTTGTATGAAGAAATTTAAAGTGTGAAAACAGTTATTCATCTGAATCAGTTTCTTGATCTGACATGCAGTCCGGTTGGGTATTCATACAGCTCTCTGGATTGGCTTCACACTTGCACAATTCTGTGCACTCTAAATTGTTTTTCTTGCAAGAACAACGAGCATTACACAACTTTTGCTGCAACCACACCTCACCAATTCTGTAACTGATTCAGGGGCTGGAGGCATTTTGGACAGAACTGGTTTCAGTTCACTGGTAGATTCTCGATACCATCCAAGCTTTGTTGGGTCAAGACGACAGGGCTTTGGAACAAGTACTTCCTGCCACACATGGCACTGTAGATGAGCTCGGCGAATGTGTTCCACCATGTTCTTCCATGTTATTCTTCACTGCGCAAGCTATCTGTGAAACGTGCTGAAGTGTGTGCTGGTATGACACTCCTGCACCAGCATGGGATACAGCATCAATAATCTTCTTACTCTGTGTGGCATGATAAAGCCTGGTGTTGGCTTAGTGGTTAGGGTGGCGGCTTGGGATCCCAGTGTCCTGAGTTCAAGCCCCGTTGGCTGCTGAATTAACACCAGGGGGTTGACTCAGCCTGTCATCCTTCCGAGGTCGGCGAAATGAGTACCAGTGTACTGGTCCCGGTGTATGCCCCGGTTAGAATAAGTGTACCATATCCCTGTGTGTCGTAAGAGGCGACCAGGGTTGGCGTCAGGAAGGGCATCCGGCCATAAAACATTGCCTCACAAAAAGCCAAACCCCTGCACAGCAGGGAAAAATGGCTGTAAAAACGGTCATTTTTTTTTTCTGTGTGGCATGATAGCAATACAGGGACATGCTCAGTGCCACTGCGAAACACAGAGGAATCTGATTTGGGTTTGTATGTAACCTGTCTGTTTGATCTGTAAGCTTGCATCATCTGCTGTGATATGTTACTGCATGAATGTCTGATACTTTCAGACCGTACATTTGCCTGGGCCATGCTCTGTCCTTGAATTATCCAACCCAACAATATACTTAACTCTTCAGGAACAATAGTTTCACCAACCAAGGAACCTTTAAATTTCAAGATATTATTCTGTTCTATCGTTCTTCGTATGATTTTTGCAGTCGTAAACATTGCTTGTACATCTTGTCTATCAGTTTTGTTTGCAGCATTATCTGCAGCAGCCTCATGGGTCTTAGTTGAGTGAATTAGTGATGGTTTAGTGCGGTCACATGGGCGTGTGAATTCCACATCATCGATATTCTTTTCAATAATTTCCTTCAGTGTAGCACGAGTCGTAGTTCTGTGTAAACCATACATCATCATCATCATATTGTCATAATCTTGTTGTACTTTATCAATGCCTATATATTCACCAGAGCTGAGTTTATCTGCAACGCAACTGTAAAACTCGATTTCTGCAGCCAAGAAATTTACAGAATCATCTGAATCCTCTTGGTCTTTTTCTGCAACTGGTTGCTTGACCAGGTTGTATTTTTTTCCACTGATTTGCCAGGCAGGTATTATGTATGATACATCAAATCTCGAAAGTGGGTCCTTTGAATTTATCAGTTCACTGTAGTTCACCTTCCACTCATCATTGTTGCATTTTTGCACAATCACTGCCATTTTTTTCACCAACATTTTGACTTTGACATCTGTGAAGAATATCTGTATTTTTACCCTGACAAAAGAAGCACTCGGCTCTATTGAACTTCCTTATTTGGGAACGTGTGCATCGTACTGGTGCAGAAGAAGATTGTCTAGGGCGACCTCTCTTTCGCTTTAGCTGGGTAGAGTCCTGTGTAGCGAGGGCTGTTTCATACCGCCTGCGAGATCTTCCAATGTCTGACGTTAGTAGTTTCTGCATAGCATGGAGCATGCCACTTCGCATGTTGGTGCTTTAGCTGTTCTGCAGTTATATTACCCAGACGGCTATGAATTCCAAGGAATTCCAGTTCACCTAAATCAGCCCTACGACGGACAGAATGCAGAAATTTTTCATATGATGAATATTTTGGGTGTTGTCTCAACAAATCACTGCTATGTTTTTGACATTTAATACACAGTTTATAGTTTGTATTGGTGCGTGGTCTTTTTGTAGGTGGCTCTCCCATCTTTCTTCAGGCTGTTGTAGCTATATTCTGAAAAAAGCAGAAAAATGTTTAATAAACATTAAACATGTGATAATAGGTATTTATGAGAAAATAGTCAAATTAGGTCATAACAGCTATGAAATATCAAAAAAGAACATCATAAAAATTTCATTATTTTGGCTGCCGCTATAAGCTAAAAAAATGCCATTATTGACAATTTCCTTAAGTTTTATATTTAGACCTTTATAAAGTATCACAAATGATTGCTTGCCCTCTAAAACATACATTTAGACACTAATATCATGTAAATACCTCAATCAGAGGTAAAGATATGGTCGGAAATGTGTTTTTACCCGAGCGAATTTCAAGATGGCGGCCAAAAAAAATGCCAACCAGAATTTTTGATAAATTTATGGTCCATAGTCACTAAAAAATTAGGTTGGCAAAAATTAACCCAAAATTTTCACGATATTACACAACAGCAAATACTAGTATGCCTCTGCCCACATTTATTACATCATTGTGCATACTTGTACAAAGTTGCTTTTAATCCCTGAACCTGGATTTAGAATATTAAATAATTCTCTTTGCCAGACCATGTGTCTAATCAGGTTGAAATTAAAAACTTATGCCACATGTCTACTAGATCATAAAAGAATCGGTTTAAGAGATTTATTTTATTATTATTTCTTGTAAAGAATTTTGTTCAAACCAATATGGCTGCCAGACAATTAGACCGGCAGCCCAGAGGGTTTTGATCATACGAATGAGGTACCAATATCTGAGTACTTGGGATTTTAGGGAGTAACCTGACGTATGCAGATATGGATTTCTGCCGGGCACCACCCGTTGCGTGTGGCCCCTGGGGACCCTCATAGTGGCCCTTAAAATGGGCGAGATCAAACATTGGAGGTACCAGTTAAAACCAGGTTTAAATGAAGTACATCCCCAGAGTGTAGAATGGCCCATGCAAGAAACTTTGTCTGCTGCATAAGGGTCTCCAGAAGCCCCTTAAGTTGGCCTTTTCGAAGAACTTGAGCTCGATCAAACATTGGCGGTACCACTTAAAACCAGGTTTAAATGAACAAGTGCACTCCACAGAGTATAGAATGCCCCATGCCAGACAAATTGTCCATTGCGTTGGCCCTACCAGACACCCCAAATGTTGGCCTTTCGGGAGACTATGTGGAGGTCAAACGTAAACGCCCTGAACTGTATTCTCGGTTGGTAAAAATAATGACAAAACCCCTACCTTTTTATTGTAATAAAAATCCACATGCAAAAGGTTAACCTTTATGTATTCTAGGGAGCCAGACGAGTACCACAAAAGCCTCGTAGTGTGGTGGGTTAGTCGGTTGACCCACAATCCAGAGGTCCGGGTTCAAATCCCAGCGGTGTCAATCGGGGTTTTTCGCTTTGTAACGCGAAAATAAGCAGAGGTGTGTCCTTGGGCAAGGGACTTTACTCCACACTGCCTCTCCCCACCCAGGGACAGTGAAAGTATCTCTGTAATGAATGCTCGGCAGCAGGGCTGTATGCTCCGTTGAGGGGCTGAGATGGTATTCGGAATGAACAGGTCCTGCCAGGGGTAATGATCATGATGTAAAGCGCGCTGAGACGTATGTGTAGTGCGCTATATAAGAAATCACATTATTATTATTATTACAAAAGGATTTCCTATGGTGGATCTACTTTAAGACAAAGTTAGAAGACTGGGTGAAAAGACAAGAAAATTGGAACTGCTGCATCTTCAGAGAAGCTCAAAAGGCACAGAACCAGGAATGGGAAATGGGCACTACCTCGCTACATGTTCTTGTACCTTCATGGCTTGAAGACAAATCAACGGACTCTTACCAGGACAGGAGACATCTGGTTATGGTACAATTGGACCATGGTTAGATTTCACATTCCGAGTCTGCATCTTTAACTTGAGACAAGGTTTTAAAACTCAACTCGAAGCTAAATAAGCTTTCATTTGAGCCAAAGTTCACGGACTATACCACCATGAAACACAGGATGCTCATATCTCTGTTTCACTCTCCGAGTCGTCACTCCAAGATAGTTTGGAACTTGAATCATCAGTGTCGTCAAACTCAGTGGCAAGATCTGGCTGGTCACTTTCAGGATCCATGGAACTCTCATCCCCCACTTCCTCTTCCTCAAAAAAATAATTTGGCACGGCAGGTCCCGAGAACCAGTCAGGGGCATAGTATCCATTCTTGTCTTTCTAACCGTACAGAGGATCCAAACCTTGTCCTGGATGTGCCGAGTCAGCATTGCCCCACACGATGCTAATGAAGTGCGCCCGTCGAGTCTTATGGTTAAGAGTCTTCGCGCAAGGTGGAAGAAGTGCGCAGTCAACCTTCTTGACATTGGTCATGGGGTTTTCCTGAAAATAAAAGATATGTTTTAATTAAAGTCAGCTGTGACTATTTGTGGAAAGTGTTAACTGGTAGGCAGACTTTATCCATTTAAGGCCTTTTTTGTATCTCATCAATCTATTGACAAAAAAGTTAACAAACATGGCTCCAGTTATAACTGATTCATTTTTCCAGTCATCTGACTCAGTTTTGCATATCTGGCCTCAATGACATCCTTCACGTCACCCTTCATACCATACAAGGAGCAAACAAACTCTTCCGCTTTCCTCTGGTTTGGTTCCTCTTCAGAAGCCAAACTGCTGAAGAACTGGATGAGTGTTCCTTCTGTGTCTTTCTCGAACTTCTAGTGGCTTCACTTTACCCTTTCTGTAGAATGCTGTGGTGAAGTCGCAACCGGTAAATGCGTGAAAACCTGGCATGGCTGCTGCTCGTCCATTCTGCTTCGCCTCCAAGACAGTGGCAATGCTGCTGACATCAATATGTCGACAGCCATTCCCCGACCCACAGTCCATGACAATCCGATTGTATGATGTATGACTTGTCAGGTGCCTTCCTAACATTCCAAGCAGAATCACCATAACATCTGTATCGGATGCTCTGATCACAGCATTTCCAGTGGCATTGGAGACATGGCATGCAAGGAGGGTGTCTGCCTCCTCGTGACTGCCCTGGAGATGGGCTGAATGTTCAACGTTCATCTTGGAATAGAGTTCACTGATGTTGAGACGAGCACGGTTACCTCCATGGGATACAATGAGCGTCTTCTTTCCTAGGATTTGCCCGTAATGACTTTCTTGCCATTCTTTGAGAAGAAACGTTGCTAACTGATCCTTGAAGATCTCATTTTGTAACAACTGGCAGTTCTGCTTGGGTGCTTGTTGGGGACCAGTAATGATGAATGGACAATCGTCGGCTCCACGTAATTTTCTCTCGTTCTCTTTCAGGGGCATTGGGCGATAAGTGTCAAACAATATCTGAACCTCGTTCCCAAGGTTGGCGCAAACATACCAGGAGGTTCCTGGCCAGGTTTCCGCACGATGTGATGTTACCAATGGCAGATCGGAAGGAGTGCATCAAGAGTCCACCGTTGATCAAGGTCACATCGATGGGCGGCAGTGGTCTTTCCATGAACCCATCCTGCAGTGCCTCCAGCTTCCTCAGCAGCTTGCTCTTGTCTGTCTTGAGCCCTGATCCATGTGAGTGTGATAGACAGCGGGTACTCTGTAATTGGGAAAGTCATGACATGTCCAAGATTGAAGGTTGTCCTCTCCGAAATGATTACCAATAAGCGAATGAAAACATCTCGAAGACTCTCAGCTGCCGGTTTTCTCTTCCCAGAGGGACGCTTCTTCGAGTTTTCGTGCGTGAAATTTGACACCTTTCTTCTTTGGATGGGCTTCATGAATCTTTCCTCATTCGTTGCACACTCCTCTTGGAACTTCTCACGAAGTTTCCGACCGGCAACAAGGCTCCGTGTCAAATACTCTTGAGTTTCCTGAGCTGCTGCTTTACCTGTAGCGATGTTCAAGAGGCATGCAGACATTGATGCTGGTGATGAGAAGGGATCACATGATTCAGTGACTGCATTGAACACTTTCAGTGGGTCACCGTGGCTTTTTGACTTGCAAATGACACAGACCTGATGAGATGCTTCACGACTAACATTGTTGCCATCACTGCCTGGGGTAGGCCTGTCTGTTACCAAAAACAGAATGAAAACATAAGGCCTGAGCAGAGCAAACATTTCTGATGTGAAGGATGTACGTGTAGGCTACAATATTTCAATGCCTTATAGGTCTATTACAACTTCGTCTGGGTTTGTGGGATCGATTAATTCATACAAGTGAACCAACTTGGTGGCATGCATCTTGGGACAAACCTGGAGTGGTACAACATCAAAATCATCATGATCCATTCTTGTCAGATCTGCACATGCCCTCTGAAAGAAATATAAACTAGAAAAAAAAAAACCATCAAGCATCTCAAGCGTTCCAGTAAGAGATAATAGTGGATGACCTGAATCTCATAGCATGCAGGCATAGCGAGTCTTCGCGCCAGCCATGGGACTATAGTCCGTTTCTAGTTCTGACTCGCAGGAGACTGCTTGCATTAGCAATGAAAATGGTCGATTCTGACAGGGTGGTGAATTGATCGAGGTGTAGGATTGGTCAGTTTGTATGGTGTCCACACCACACCTAACACCTCACCCCACCCCACACACACACCCCCCATCGTGTTCATGTGTAGATGTTAAAAGCGAAAGTAGTTTCATGTCCCGGCTGCTCGACGTGCATGCTCCCGCGAGCCTCACACAGGTAGATAAGCGTATGCGCGCTACATGCATGGATATGCCTGGTACGTGACTCGAAGCTGCTGGGGAGGGGGGGGTTAGGGCATGAGCTAAGAGGCCGCGGCCATCCGAAGCTACCAAAACAAGAAAAAATTGCAAAATATTTTGGAATTTTAGGCGCCTCATTCATTATTGGGGAGGGGGGTGGCAGGGCCTTATGTTTAAATTCTATACCTGGTGAAATACTTTTTCATTTAAACCTTATGTTTGATCTCGATCAAATTCTTTGAAAGGGCCAACTTCAGGGGCTTCTGTTGGCCCTGATGCAGTGGACAGTTTCTTGCATGGGCCATTCTCCACTCTGGGGGATGTACTTGTTCATTTAAACCTGGTTTTAACTGGTACCTCCAATGTTTGATGTAGCCCATTTTGAGGGTCCCCACGGGCCACACGCAGCGGGTGGTTCCCGGCAGAAATCCATATCTGCTTATGTCAGGTTACTCCCTGAAACCCCCTGTACTCAGATATTTGTACCTCGTTCGTATGATCAAAATCCTCTGGGCTGCCGTTCTAAATGTGACGTATTTGTTCGTGAACAGCCTGGTATTCCCAAGGCTTGAGAAACATGCAAGTGAAATTTTCCTTTGATCTTTTAAGCCATTCTGGAGAAGATTTTAAAACGTTTTTTTCTTCAAAAAAAAAATAAATCGTAGCTGCCAAACCATGTGACCTAAGACTTCATTGGTGGAGAGCTTTTTGTTCTTCATGGGTAGGTGATCATACCTATTTTTCACCACGGTCTGTTCAGCCGTTAGAGAAGATTTTTGAAGGTTTTATGTTAAAAACAATATGGCCTCCAAACCATGTGACCGATGACTTCTTTTTTTTTTTTTTCTTTTTCTTTTTTTATTATTATTATTATTATTATTATTATTATATTTTGCTAATTACAATTTAACCTCAGATGACCCTCAAATTTTCATACTGATTGGGTTAAGCTGAACCCAATCATTCCAATTATGCATAAAATGAATGAGCTATTAAATGTTGGTAATGTTGGTCGGCTTGTTAATGTGGTGAAGTTTATTGGTAACATCTTATCCAGGCTCTCATAACTTCATTTCTTTCCTGTCATCGAGGAATTTTGTATGCTGAGTTGTGCTTAAAAATACATTATATCTGGTCATCTGTATCCAGACGTCACTCGTTTTGTCGACTTGTATTTTTAAGTTTACTTTACTCTCATGCCCTGAAATGCGTCGAGTTGATAAAATTAATTCATTCCATCCACCTTCTGTGGCAGAGGTAATGAAGGCCTTGCACACTTGAAACTTGATTTGGGAGGATAAGAAAAATGAGTTGAAACTTGTATAAAGGCTGAAAAGTAATCATCATATTTAAGGTGCAATGAGCTTGCATCTTGAATGGCTGAAGGAGGAAGCAGGCTTGGGTCGGAGCTCGAATATTGTTCCATGGATAAAAGGGGCATCCATCCATTGGGACCATACTCTATGCAGAGTTGGTGCTGCTTAAGCAGTCTCCTTTGCTATCAGGCACAATCCTGGACAGGTCTCCACTCCGACACAGACGAATGAATGAATGGAAGCTGGTCATCGTGCGTATTTTTTATTTTTTTAAACCTTGAGTATTGAGCATCTGAGTCTGCAGAAGATATTTTCTTTTCAATTACAGATTAGCTTCAAAATTGTCATAGGTCATTGCTGATTATGAGGCCTGACAACTCTAAAAGTTTATTTTGACTAAAGTTTGAGAAATGTGATAAAATACATCCTGGGAGGATATTAACCTTGCCTGCATTGGAAGACGTGTTCCATGCAAACAGAGTCCTGATCTTCTGAAGATCATGAGACCAATTGGGTGGCTGCCTGTCTGGTTCAAGGATAAGAAACTAGACAGCACAGTGGAGTCCTTGGTGATTGAGGGTGTTTCTACAAAATGTCATCAATTTACATTCGTAATAGACTCTGCTTTGATTTTAAATGGGTGAAAGGTATGCCATAAGAAGCAGACCTTGAACTCTTCTAAGCACAAAAAGGAACATGTTACATATTACAACAATTATGGAGAGCATCATGTTGCTCATTTGATGTGGATTAAGTTTGCCAGGTAAAGAAATTGACTAATCAAAGGATGAAAGCTTGGCAAGCAGAGCAGGATGCCAAACTCTCAAACTCATGAGGAACCCAGAAATTATTAACCAACTCCTTGAGGTTCAGAGCTTCCATTGTTCACTAGTTGAGTTGAAGTAGTATGTCCTCTGGGGTTGTAGGTCCTTACTGAAAACCAAACTTGATTTGTGCCGCATGCATTGAAGATTGACGTTTGCCGGAAGTTTGCATTTTTGTTTCGCACAAGAATAACTTTATTTGTATGCAGCCTGTGGCTGGATGGCTGCATCATTTTCTTGGGGGTGTGGCTGTGCCATTGAGTCAATGCCCCCTGTTACCAGTGTGCTGGTACTTATTTTGCTGACCTTGGAAGGATGGCAGGCTGAGTCAAACCCACCTGGTGCTAATTCAATGGTATAAGGGGCTTGAACTCAAGATCCTAAGATCTTAAGCCAGCCACCCTGACTGTGAAGCCACCACCAGGCTTTAAGAATGATCTGGAGTTTAGAAAATGGATTGAAATCACATTGGCTATCATTCATGCAGATGGAACCAAGAAAAAGAGCAATCAGAGGTTGCAGACCCACACCAGGACTTGTTTTATGTGGTGTGTTGTGTAATTAATGAGCCATAATTTGAACTGGCAGTGATGACTTGCAAAGACATCCTGCTTTGATGCAACCCTGCTTTGATCGGACACGGACGCTGACCTATGACGTTTTTTTTTTTTTTTAATGATTCAGTTGAATTCAGAATGGGATTAAAATAAATTCAATTCAAATCAAATGGAAGACCAAATAGGTACAGTCCTGCATTGGAGTAATCACCAGGAACCTGGATAGGAATTGCATTTCAGATGTTACTCCTCTAACCCTCAAACCCATCCAGGTACAGCCAAGTGAGCCTTATTCAAAACAAAATGAAAAGCTGGTTTGGCACATGTGTCTCATGAGTTGTCCATTGTGAATTGCATCAGTCCTTGAGAGTGAGTGAATGGGAAGGAAATCTATTGGAGATGGATTCCATGGACTG
This sequence comes from Eptatretus burgeri, assembly GCF_056783735.1. Taxonomy (NCBI): domain Eukaryota; kingdom Metazoa; phylum Chordata; class Myxini; order Myxiniformes; family Myxinidae; genus Eptatretus; species Eptatretus burgeri. The sequence goes on along the minus strand of NC_140962.1, from coordinate 122,364,305 downwards.
CTATCTGAACAGGACAGTAAAAAGATATTTGGAGAACAGGTCTTTAAATCGAGAACTGGAAACATCCTCGATGCTTGCAAGAAAAATGTTTGGGCCCTTCTTTCGAAGAAAGGGGAGAGTGCATGCTCGACCAGCCAGCGAGATGAGCAGGCATGATGGGCCGAATGGTCTTGATGTCGGAAACTCGGTTTCAAATCCCACATTTTATGTGTTTTTTTTGTTTGTTTGTTTATCAATCATTTTAATTAATGTAAAAGTATCCATTTCTTCGTCCTGCTTGTGAATTGTGTTAAAGCTTCACGATGGTTCTTCAATTGATGTGAACAAAAAACGTATTTTGGGATATACGTTGAAGGTAGCCAGCAAGATGGAAACGGACCTGCCTACCTGCGCAAGCAGTTTATTCCGAACGTTTCCATAATGCATGATTGTCTCGCAATCCGTAAAAAAATTTAACTCTTCTGCCTCTATCGTTACGAAATTGAGCTTTTGAAGTAACCTAACTCTTAATGTCGTTTGTGCAGTATCTGCACTTTGTCCTCCTGTGGAGGTGCATCCAGCATCAACTCTGTGAGATGTGTAGTCTTTATTGCTGCTCTTGAAAGTAGTAGCTCCACACCCAGACGATGGCCATTTGTACTTGATTTTGCGTCCGCAGGAAGTCAGGTTGAACACAGCTATGTATCAAGCATCAGTAATCGATGTTGCTCGTGTAATAAGACCTTGATGGTAACAGCGTTCTCGCGTCACATGCGAATATTGAAACCGATGCTCGAGCATTTTCTGAAATGCTATCAAAGAATTGACTGGTTGTGTGATCCAATAAATTCAAAGCCACCTGGAATAATAAAAAGTTCTTGGACGACGGGAAAATCCCGTATTGCACGTTTATCCATAAATGAGGGTGTGCAGGTTTGTATGAATTGGGATGTGATCTAAGGACTCTAAAATGACCAGATTGAAGAATGCACACCATCTCGTAGAGCAGCTCGGATTGTGGTGTGATAAATGTTTTGCTTTCAACCAAATTGAGCTCATGATTATTATGCTGCTGCAACTACTATTTTAGCAGGACAGTTCAACATACTTTACCACTTGCATTTTCTCCACAAATTTGGTCACAGATATGGGTGATTGGGAGGTGGTGGTGAGGCGAGAGTTGAGATTGAGTATGGAAGAGTAAAGATAGTTTGGATCCAAACTCGTCAATTGCTCCTTAAATTGTGATTATTTTTGAGGGAGGGGAAGCTGCATTAATTTTACAAGCTTTTTTTTTTGTTGGATGGATCAAAGTATGAAGTTTGTGATTATTTAGCTGCTTTTTTATTATTTATTTATCTATTTTAAACGTGCGACATGTCGCAGGTCTACAAAGTCTTTGTGTTGCTGTTACTGCTGTTGGGGGTCGTTTTTTGAAATGCGCACCCATAACTGCCGGACCACACCCAGATCTCATGCTTGACTCCAACCACCATAGCACCCAGTCAAAAATGATATGGCTGCCATTTTGGTTTTCTGTTGGGCCGAACGCATTCGGCCTGTTGGCCTCTTATACACTCTCCAGGTTGGTTGCATCAGATTTCCATTGGCTTTGTTTGGGTCAACTGTTGCTCACAATTTTAATCAAGCCAGTATGTTTCTCCCTCCAAAATAAAAAAAAGTTACGTAATTTTTGAACAGCCCTGTATTGGGGATAAACGTCTGTGACCGTGTGACGAATCGACTCATTCTGATATAACTGGCAAATATATTTTTTATGAGTGCTTTAAATGTTTCCCAATCAACCCATTACCATATTTTTTAAGGCCAATTCACTTGTGCTCAATGGCATTGTCCCATACCTTGAATGACCACATACAGATTTTACGAACACACGCACACACACCTGTTTGGAATTGCTATGAATCTTAACCATCTAATCTTATTCATTCACATGGGAACATTCTGCAGACGCGTCACAGAGTTAATGAGACAGATTAGATGATGTAATCTGAGCTGTGCGTGTTGGTTTTTTTATATTTATTTATTTCTTTATTAGGGTACCCAGTCAAATGGACTAGGTAACCTATTGTTTTTCTTCTGTTTATTTCTTATTTATTATTCCCCCCCCCCCCGGCAATTTGCAGGTTCTTTCGCTTTAAAAATCATTTTCTCAGGAACGGTAAGTCTGATCGACACAATTTTCACCATTGTATGTATCTTTTTTGAGAGCATACTTAGTTTATAATTGTGACGTCCTCGGTCACGTGGTACGGACGCCATCTTGAAAACGATAAACTTTGGACCTCTATCTCTGAAACGGTGCAATGGAAAAATATTTCGCTTCATACATTGTAATGACCTCCCAATGGGAAAGAGGTGATTTTTCGTGATGTCATCAGTGAAGCGGTATCCCGGTGACAATTCGTCAAGTAGAATGCTGCATGGGAAAAATCTGAAATTTCTTGAGCATCGACCCAACAATTCACCGTAGAAAAAAAAAAGACGTCATAGGTGACTTGGTTCGGCAGCCATCTTGTTTTGAATTTTTTTTTTTTTTTTTTTAATCTTTCTCCAGAGTGGTTGGACAGTTTGAGGCGAAACTTTACACACATTCTCCATGACGTCCTTTTTCAAGTTTGTTAATTTCTTGATGGGTCACGTAGTTTGGTGGCCATCTTGAATTTACCCGAAAACATTCATCTTCTCCAGAATGGCTGGTCAGATCAAGGGGAAACTTCACATATGTATTGCTCACGAGTAGTGAATACAAGTTTGTTAATTTCTAATTGATAGGTCGCATGGTTTGGTAGCCATGTTGGATTCAAGAAAAATATGAAATGTTTTCTCTGGAATCACATAACCAATCAAAGCAAAAATTTACAATTATCACCTTCCATCATCTATCTATAATTCCAGCAATGTGTGTGTCTCTCTCCGCTGTTTCTCGACAAACACTGGTCCGATCTAATTGAAACTTGCTCTGTATATTGCTGGGGCCCTGTGGATGTGCCTTTTCAAGGTTTGATATTAATCGGACAAGTGCTTCCCAAGTTATGGCCATTTATTTACCAACCAATGAAAGGACACGCTGCTTAGGCTGGTGCGCGGCCGGCCGACTATGACGTCACATGCCGTGCCGGTTACGATGGGGATCGATGCCTTAGTTACCGTGGCGTAGGAGTGGCAATGGTCAATGGCAGCGAATGTCATGGCAAGCAAAGATAGGGAGGTTAACTTGATTTTGATTTTAATTAACTCTGTGTGTAAGTATCACAGCAGTTGTTACTTCAATACAAGCGATAATTGAGATATCTGGGCGTGTATCATTCCTGATAAGCGATAGGTGAGATATCTCTAAGTACATGTGTAGTTAGCCCAAACCCGTTGTTTAGAGGGAATAAATGTGATTCATTCGGGCTGCGACCCTTTGAGATGGCCGTTTTTCTGTTCTACCTTTATTTTGAACCAACCACGTCTCAACCGCCATCACACAACCACCAACCGCAACGCCGCTTCACAACAACGCCAACAGCCACGACCTTTACCTTCACAACTCGCTCCCGCAAACATCGAATCACCGCCATTCCAAACGTCGCCATGGCCATGGACCACCACTTTAAACCCTCCACCACCTTCGCCTCTCCTTCTGCAGCCATTTCCGCACCGCTTGTGGGTACCGAGCGTCAGGCTGTCCTGGCCTCGTGCGGGACGCGCGCCGAGCCGCGGGTGCAAAGTGCGGCCTTTCCGAGGAGAATTCGGATCAGGAATGATACACGCCCACTTCTGATCCGTCCAATCGGCAAGCGTGGGGCGTTTTGGCCCCGCCTCCAGGCGCGTCGGAGTAGAATCGGGATATGCAAATTCGAGGATCAGGGGAGACTGACGCCCCTTTTTCTCCGTTCAATGGGTGAGCGTGGCTCCACCCCCGAGCTCGTTCTGATCCAGAAATTTGCATATGGGTTCTCCTGCTGGACTATAAAGCGCCAAGCGCGGGGCGAATTTAGGGAGTTCGAGGCAGTCAGTTTTGAGAAGAGTCGGGTCTGGAGGAGAGTCCGTCTGTCGGGGAACTGCAGAGAGGGGAAGCCTGGAGCACGGTCGAGGTGATTTGCAGCAGTCTGCTGAGGAGAATTGCGGAGGGGACTGGATAGCTCGGGTCCGAGGCAAGGAAGATGGCGGTCGGCGACGAGCTAGCAGTGGAGTCGCTCGTCGCGGGACCCAAGCAGGCCAGCTATCCTCTTTCCCCAGAGCATCAACAATTCCCCCCTTTTTCCCCCCTGCGCTGAGAGTGCGAAAAGGGGGGCCACGTTCCCACCCCACTCCAAGCAGTGCCAACGAAACCCGTGGAGGAGCGCGGAGTCGGGGCACCGCCGCGCCGCCACATTTGCAGCTCATCACAAGACACGGGTAGGATCCACCCGGTCTCGCGGCCCACAGGCCCCGTCTGTCCCCTTGTCTTTCAGGGTGGCCCTTTTCTTTTACTTTTGAGTAAATGTGTTGTCGGCGCCGTCTGTAAAGTAAAACTGTGTAAGTGTTGCCGTGTGCACGCGTAGTCGGTAGTAGATCTGCATTGTTGTTTCTTTTGTTACATCTGCTTTTGGTGCATAATTGTTGTAATTGTATATGTGTGCCGCGGAATAAATGTGCATAATGTTGAACTGTTTTTCCCGTTTCGCTTCGTCTTTTCTTTAATTGAATCTCCATCTTGCTTCACGTAAAGGGTTAGTAGTGGGCTTAATACGCCCGATAATTAATCGGAACCGTCGAGGCCGACGATAACACCGCTCGGTTATCCCGCGAGTACAGAACGGGTCGCTTAAGTGGCCCGTGTCCGGAGTCGACCTGCGGCGAGGTGCGATCGCCCGGTCTACCCTCCGCGTGGGCACTGAGGTTGGTCGAGTTTGGCGAACAACCCTATCCCACGCGGGGGGGCCGATTGGCACGATCGTGGTGAGGCCGAAAGGCCCACCCGTGACTAGCTCCCGGCGTTGGTCCGAGAGGGTCACGACAGAATTGTCCGTCCGGTGGGCGACGTGCCGCGATTCGAGTAACGTGGCCGCTCGCACGCCGGCGGGCGCAAATTCGCAGCAATATTAATTGGACAAGTGGTTCCCAAGTTATGGCCATTTATTTACCAAACCAATGACAGGACATGTTGCTGCGTAGGCGTGGTCAATGGGGAAAGGGTGCCTTAGTTACCAATGACAGGACACGTTGCTTGGCGTTTTGCACCCACAGTATCTATCTTCTATAATTCCAGCAATCTCTGTTTGCCTTATTTCTTATGCGCATTTATCGATAAATGCAATGCTCCAATCCAGTCGTCGTTTACCAGAGCGAAGGGATGGCCTGTGTGGCTGTTTGAAAGTTTTTTTTTTTTTTTTTTTTTTTTTTTTTTTTTTTTTTGTACGTATGGCCACGTGAGAGCGAAGTAACGGCTTGTGTGGTTGTTGTTTCTGCCACGCGATTTGAAAGTGTTTTTAAACATTTAAAAAAAAAAAAATTTGCACGTACGGGCACGTGAGAGCGAAGGAACGGCCTGTGGTTTTCTGGCACATGGTTTGAAAGGTTTTTTGCACGTACGGGCACACACTCGTGTCTGCAAAAACATTAAAACTTATGACGTCAAAAGTCACATGGTTTGGTGGCCATCTTTGATAGAAAAACGCACCTTATCTGATTAGCACGAAACTTCACACACTTATTCCACTACAGGAATGGAGGCAGAATGTAAATTTGTCAAAGGTCACATGGTTCGTCGGCCATATTGGATTTAAAATTAATACATTTTAAAAATCTTCTCCAGAATGGCTGGACAGATTGAGGCAAAATTTCACACACTTTCCCCAAGACATCCTTTCACAAGTTTGTTAATTTCTAATTGATAGGTCACATGGTTTGGTGGCCATATTGAATTTACCCTCAAACGACTTCTCCAGAATGGCTGGTCAGATCAATACAAGGGGAAACTGCACACGAGTCGTGAATATAATTTTAATTTCTTATTGATAGGTCACATGGTTTGGCAGCCATGTTGGATTCAAGAATTGTATTAAATAATGTTTTTTCTCTGGAACCACATAACCTATCGAAGCGAAACTTGGTAACTGTCATCTACCCCCATGCCTGCATATACAGTAAAAATTATGACGTCACATGGTTTGGCGGCTATCTTGGATAGAAAAACACACCTTATCCTATTAACACGAAACTTCACACTTGTTCCACGATTGGAAGCAGAATATAAATTTGTCGTAGGTCACATGGTTCGTCAGCCATCTTGGATTGAAAATCAATAAATTTAAAAAAATCTTCTCCAGAATGGCTGGACAGATTGAGGCAACACTCCACACGTTTGACCGCCTTTCCATTACGAACAAAAAGTTATCTCTTTTTTCCCCCCCCCCCCCCTTTGATATATGACATTGTTTAGCAGCCATATTAAATTGAAGGGAAAATATTAATTAATGTTTACTCTGGAACTACTGCATCAATAAATGTGAAACTTCAGTTATGATGGAACAGTCATGTGGAAGGAAGGGTTGAAATTTCAACTCTATTGGGCCCACGGTTTGGCACTCATGTTGGATTGAAGAGGAAATATTAAGTAATATTTACTCTGGAACTGCTGTCAATATGTGAAACTTAAAAATTATCTTGGCGACATTTGAAACAGTTTTAAAATTTCAACCCTATCGGCCATGCGGTTTGGCAGCCATAATTATTTAATTATTTGAATTTGAGAATTTTTATATTTTCTTTTTCCAGAAGGCTCATTTTGCTGCACCTGCATGCGTTTGGTACAGGAATAGCAATTCAATTTATACCGACAATGTCCCCAGGAAAAAGGGCTGACTGCATATGTAATAAATAGTTGAACACTTTGTGCAACCCGGTTCGTAATTCGTCAGTCCCGCGTTGTATCGAAGCAAGGCTGCATTTGTATCACTATTAAATCATGTTTTCTCTGGAACCACTTATCCTTAGAAAGTCTCATGTTGTATCAAAGGCGGACTTCAGGGTACCCGGTCATCACTGCCAGCAGTTATAAACTGGCAGTTCCAGTTATTATTATTCTCAGGCCCAGCTTTCACCACACACATGGGACATGAGGGTTTAGGGACAGAGGTGGTGATAAATATATATTTTGTGTTGCAGGTTGTGACCAGTGTGGTCATTCTTGATAAACAAAGTTGCATTTGATGTCAGTTTCTTTAAGTTCTCATTAAACTTTACAATAGATACACGTGTGGTTTGCTTGGTGGTGGTTTCCATTAAACTATAGTCTGGTCAAGTTATTGAGGACAGTTTGAGGCCCAGCAATAATTTGTGGTCAGGTTTTTATGAAAGCAATTAATTTTTTTCCCCCTCCATTTGTTGTTGAAAGCGTTTTGTGTTTTGTTTGATAGTTTATTTTTATTTTTTGTTTTTAGAACGCTTGTCATTTTAACAATGCATCGACTCTTCACCATGGCATGGTAATGGAGGAAAGTTTGATGGAAATTTGTGGATTTATTAGGTTGCATTGGTTGAGTTGATTCTGAAAAAATTATGAATGCATTCGAAGTAGCAGGAATAATCTCGGCATTGTCCATTTCATGCAAGTTTATCTGCTGCAGGTCAAATTTGCCACTTATGAGAAGAAGGCTTTGACTGGAGAGCATCTGGATTCGGGTCAGCTCGTGAGTTGGATTTCAAGATGTTTTTTTTTTTCGTTAATATTGGTCGGTTTCCATTGCTCGTGTCATTTGAGTGTCTTGTTTTGGCAGAGCTGTTTAAACAATGCTCAGGAAATGCACAACAACCTGGCATTTGCTCAAGATTTGCAGAAGTCATTCATTTTGATGAACACCGAAGTGAGTGAATTTCCTGTTTCCTAATTTTCCTTGTGGGACCGAAATGAATTGAACAATTGTGTTTAGTTTCTCATCCAAGGTATGTTCCACAGTTCCAAAAGGCCCAGCGCAAAGTTTTACAGCATGATGCGATTCAGCGTAAAGAGTGTGACCATAAGCGTTTGAAACGTGTGATTGAGCTACAATACGTTTTGGAGCACTTGGGCCATAAGTACATCCGACAAGATTTTATGACTGGACGCAATGGAGCCGTTTTGCTTTCTGCTGAAGAGTTTACCTATATGGATGAGCTTTACCAGCTGGTGCACCCCTTCCGTGATTGGGGCATGAGGCAAGTGTCTTGTACTCCCGCTGTGCTGTTTCGATTGAGCTGTTTGTTCTGTCTGCTCCATGCCGAGCGAAGGTGTTTGTTGTTTTTCCTTCATGGGCTCCTTGTGCTTTATCCCATGTCTGCAGATTTGATGAACAAATTGAACGAGCTTCTTGTTTCCTTTATGAGTACTTGAGTAGATCTGAGAAGGCTGTTGCAGGAACCACATGTGAGTTTGATTGATATATTTTTTTTCATTCATTTAATTGATCAAATTGGAAGTCATTTGTGTTTACTGGAAAAACTTCTTTACTGTGTGTGTCTGTCTGTGCAAATACAATTGAACCTCCTCTATTCATCTACCAAATATTAGATGCTGGATTCAGACCAGTGTCCTGATCCCAATCCTGACAAACCAATGTTGCGGTTGACTGGGGGTGGATTCAAGGTCAAATCCTCCACCCGCGTGATCAATTTAGCAACAGATTGTTGAGAGACCGTCCGCCGGGAAAGCCGAATTGGTCTTGACTTTGGTTTTTGGTGTACAGATAACTCGAACAAGAATCTGTCCGGCTTGTCCCGTCGAAACAGGATGGAAGCCTGATCGGTGGCTTTGATCCAGCAGTCGTTTTCGATAATGTCAAAACCTATGCGGTCGTGCTCTTTAACTATGGTGAGATTAATAACCAAATGATGAACCACAAACTAACCAACACAAGTTAATTGGAAGAATCTGATTTAACAAGTGAAAAAAAGACACAATGTCAGAGCCCCGTTGTTTTGGTAATTTTGCTGGATGGAGTTGAAGGGCGAGCCATATTTATATACAACTAAAATGGCCGCCAGTCGGCCATCTTTGATCAGATCGCAAAATAAGGCGAGGGTCACGTGTCTGCCATCGTTTATTGTGCTTGTGCCACGTTTGAACAAAATCGGACCATGCATGTCTGACAAAGTTGGGGACACATTTAAGTAACAAAATGGCTGCCAGTCGGCCATCTTTGTTCTGATCTCAAACATATGACGTTCATATGTCGGCCAACATTTGTTATCTGTGTGCCAAGTTTAAACAACATCAGTAAATGGTTGGACGTGTTCCACACCGGTTTTTATTTTATTTTATTTTTTAACGATAATGGTCGCTAGTTGGCCATCTTGGATCTGATGTCAAAAAAAGATGTGCATATGTATGACATGTGTTGTCTTTCTGCAAAATATGAATAAAATCGATCCATACATGTCCGAAATATGGTTGGCGCATGCACGGACATGAAAATAGAGACCAAGTCCAGAAGCTCCCGTTTGGAACAAGTCCAATGGGGGCTAATGGAGGAGGGGAGCTTTGAGTAGAGAAAAACAAGTATCAACAATTAGAAAATTGATGTACAGTACTATATGATAACTATCAAATGCAGATAGTTGTGATTCCCCACACCCATGATAATCCGTTTGGCTTAACCATGTACCCCATCATCCATCCACTCGACAAACATCATGGCACACAGGGAAGTTGACAAATGGATGATAGGCAAACCCAAAGGTGGAACCTGCCATTGTGTCTGGAGGCAGTTTGGTTCCTGTCCTGGCAGGAGGTACTGCTCATTCTTCATGTCGATCAGGAAGGAACCAGGAACGCAGATTGTTTGGCGAGGTATGTCTTGGTGGCCTTCTCCACAAACTTAGTGCATCCGAAAGCACCGAGCTGCACAGAGAACTCCTCCCTTAAGACTCCAGGGAGTAATTTGATCTGTCTCCATGGCATTCTCCAGCTGCTTGCTTTCTGCCGATCCCGATAGCGCTTTTATCTGTCCACAATAAGTGCTTTTTCTCAGTCTCCGATCTCTTAAGTACTCAATAACTGCTCCAGTGCATGCTGAACAATCAACAGTCTTTGCACTTGCCTCAACGGCTTTTTCCACCGAATGCGCAGATGCTACTTGTAAAGTATAGCAGCCTCGAGACAATGTACAACTTTGAAGGAACATTTAACGGAGGATTGAAGGGTCCCACCAACACCTTCCCTCAGCATGGAGCAGATGAACACAAACTTCTCAATTGAAACAGCACAGTGGGGATACAAGACACTTTCCTCATGTCTCAGTAATGGGGTGGGATTGACACACACACTGAAAATGAAGGAGGTTGTTTTCACCCCTCTGTCTTTGTGCAGGATATCTAAAAATGTTGTCGACAGATTCGGTTGAAACTTTGTGGACACGTTGGGTGTGTGACTAGGAACAATTGATTCAGTGTTGATGAAGATCTGGATCCGAGAATTTGTGTGATTCTTCACCATTGAGAGACGAGACTAAACGAATGTATTGCACCATCCATCCATTGGGACCATACTTTGTGCAGTGTTGGTGCTGCCGAAGCAGTCTCTGGCTATTGGACACAATCCTGGACAGGTCTCCACTCCGACACAGTATACCAGCAAGCTGGCACTCATTTTGCTGACCTTGGAAGGATGACAGGCAGAGTCAACCCCACCTGGTATTAATTCAACAGCCAAGGGGAATTTGAACCTAAGATCCAAAGCCCACCCACCCTAACCATTAAACCAACATCAGGCATATATAGCACAATATCTCAAAGTTGTGGACGGATTTGGATGAAGCTTGGTGGATAACGGGTGTGTGACTAGGACCAATTGGTTTGATTTTGGTAAAGATCTGGATCTGCATATGACAATTATTTAATATTAATATTTTTAAAGTGATTCTTCACAATTGAGAGAAGGAGATTGGGACCATACTCTGTGCATCGCGTTGGTGCTGCGTTAGCAGTCTTCTTGGCTATTGGGCACAGTCCTGGACGGGTCGCCACTCTGACACAGTATACTAGCATGCTGGCACTCATTTTGCCGACCTCGGAAGGATGACAGGCCGACAATTGAGAGATTTGGCCCAAAACGATATATTGCGAATCTGGAAACCATGAGCACACAACATTCAGGTCCTACAGATTAGTTACATCGGTAAGTATGTGTTTTATAGATCGCTTCCCTTCCCTTGTCTAATGGGTAAATAAATGTAAATGCGCTGTGAGTTACTTTGATAGGGTTTTTATTTTATTTATACACCTTCCCCTCGCTCTGACCGGCGCCATTGTCCTTCTTGCGTTCAACCACGAACGTGGGCGGGAATTCGCTCGAGACTCCGCCCAGAATGCGAGGGGTGGGCCTCCTTGGTTAATCAGGGACTTCACCACCTCAGATAGGGACTCTGCCCAGAATGCGAGGGGTGCGCCTCCTTGGCCAATCAGGGACTTCACCACTTCAGATCGGGACTCCGCCCAGAATGAGAGGGGTTTGCTGCTCGGCCAATCAGGGACCCCACGACCTGAGAACAGGGAGGGTGGAGACGTTCCCCCCCCCACCCGAAACAGGGTGAATAAGTACACGGGCACTCATCTTGATGAGGTACATCACATCTCGTCTTGAAGGGGGGACTTCTTGTGGTGGTCGTCTTGCTGGGCTCGTCGTCTTGGTCTTCTCTCGCCTTGGTCCTCGTCCTCCTCCTCCTCCGCGGATCGAGCCGCTTGAAGACCGCACGAGGCGGACAGGTCCAAGATAGACCCTGGTCTTCAGCTCAACTGTCCTCCGAGCTGAAGGCATAAATAAAGGCTTTAGCCACCACTTCTTTGGGTGTGTGTGTGTCCATGGGCCTGTCCGTTAAGTAGTAAACTGTTTCAGTGTTTTAGCTTGTATATATGTGCATTATTAGTATTCGGTTTAGTTCTGCCTCTTGCGTGCTCCCTTTCATTTCCCCGTTGTAATAAACACCATTTGTTCATTGTATCTGCTCGTTCATGTCCATTCCTTCATTGGCTGAGCATGCTGCGTGTTGGGAATTAGCTGGCCATTGCCGTTGTAACGGCACAATCGGACCGACGGTTCTTGGCGACTAAACCGCTTGGAATCACACATGGAACGAGTGTGCTGAGCGACTCGTTTCATACGAGTTCCGTCGAGGGTGAAATTCCCCACGTGGATACTTGGGTATATAGAAATTTGGCTATTCACCCTATTCCACGCGGGTGACCTGTTGGCGATCTTCAGTCCAGTCAGGACCCGTCGGCTCCAGACTTCTCCGGAGTGACGACCTAAATTCCGGGTGATCGGTCGAGCGATGCTGCAGCTCCATCTCGCGGTCGTGCTCGCGGCTGATGTCCGGCCCTGCAACAATATAGCATATGTCAAAAATGTATTGGGTTCAATATGTTCTCGTGGATCAGGCATTACATGGTGGAGGTATGCACTCTACCGAGTGCCTTCTAGTTTCTATCTGATGCATTTGCTCCTCCTTCTCTTGGTTCTGCCAAGACGGTGTCATTCAATACCGTTTTGTCATCATTCTTTGATTTGTCGTCTTTGTTAAAAGCCATGCTTCACTTGTCGGTGTTGGAAGAGAACACTGATTGTAAAGCCGACTTTTCACACGAGGGAATTTTGTGGGTCATCCATGCCGACCAGTGATTCCCTGGTTATCTTGTCCAGCTGCTTCCAGGTGAGCACCAAGGGGTATTGCCCCTTTGTTTATCTAATTGTTTGACATTCCAAACTGTTCTTACTCGTATTCTTCGAGCTTCATTGCATCAAAAGGATTGTTTCCACCAATCGTGTGTGTGTGTGTGTGTGTGTGTGTGTGTGTGTGTGTGTGTGTGTGTGTGTGTGTGTGTGTGTGTGTGTGTGTGTGTGTGTGTGTGTGTGTGTGTGTGTGTGTGTGTGTGTGTGTGTGTGTGTGTGTGTGTGTGTGTGTGTGTGTGTGTGTGTGTGCGCGTGTGCGCGTGTGCGCGTGTGTGCGTGTGTGCGTGTGTGCGTGTGCGCGTGTGCGCGTGTGCGCGTGTGCGTGTGTGCGTGTGTGCGTGTGTGCGTGTGTGCGTGTGTGCGTGTGTGCGTGTGTGCGTGTGTGCGTGTGCGTACATTGTGAGCCAACTCTGTTTATGAATTTTGAGGTTTCTTAAACTTGATTGGCTGTTTTTGGTTGTAGCTTCAGGAAGAGTTTGCCTGACTTTGTTTATTATCTTACCAAAACGAAGTTTTTGCAAGATATGTTAGTCAGCTTGTATGTTTTTTTTTGTTTTTTTTTGTTTGTTTGTTTGTCTGTAATCACGTATAAATCACTCTGCAGAGCACAGTTATCATTGGAAATTTTTGTAACTTCACATATCAGAGGCCTATAGAGGTCCCTTTCAGTGCATAAAATTTTGAAGGTCAACGTCACTTTGTCGCAAATCAGGGGAGTCGACGAAACCCTTATTTTTTGAGTAATTTTGATCGGATCGTCTTCAAACTTTATGGTAATATAGTTCATGGTCTGGCGCTCAGCTGATTAATTTTTGGTGGCGATTGCCCTTGACCTTCATGGTTAGCGCCTAAGGTCAAACATATTTGACCCCAAGGTCAAATTTTGAAATCTTGGATACCATATCGAGTAATACCTCAGATGAAAGCGCTTGATAAGTGCTTTCCAGATCTGTTAAGCTTGAGACATTATGACATCATTTGGTGACGTTATGAGGCAAAAGCATATTTTTCATGGTTACTCTGTAGAACGATTCTCATCGGAATCTCTCGTAGGCAGATATTCATCACGGAGTAGCGCCTGGTGGATAGCAGCTCTGTTCACCTCAGTGTGACCTTAAAGAAGTCACACGTGGTCACCTTTTGGCAAGATACGGGTCACCCTGCGGGTGACATTGGTTTATTTATTTATTTTTAATGAATTTAATATTTATTCTGCAACTCGCAAATACCACTCATCGCTTTGCTAATGGGGAAACTAGGAGGGAGGGGGAGGGAGAAAGAGGGGTGGGGTAAGGAAAGACCGTGAGAGGTAAGATGAAGGGGGGAAATGTGTGGTCGAGCGTTAATTACGTTTGATAGTTTCATCAAAATGATTGTTTCGAATAGCAGTGAAGATTGAAACAAAATGTCTGAAATCTATTTTCGACCGGTCAAACCATAAATACCACTCAAATGTGTTGAGAGAGAGAGAGGTGTATTATGATGGGGGTGGGGGAGGTGAGAGAGGGAGAGCTGGGGGTAGGGGTGGGGGTGTTGGCAGAGAAGATGTTATGCTTGTGCACACACACCACACCTTGGCCGATATCAGCAGGTTGGAGTCGGTGTGATCACCGACTACAGTATGTACTGTATACAACCCAGAAACCTTGAGTAGGTTTCACCCTTATTTTGGGAGAATTTCAACAAATTGTAAAAACATTGCATTATAGATGTTTCAGGGAGATGTGCATAAACATTAATTTTTATATCCAGTTGCAAATTGTCATGTGATGAGTGGGGAAAAAATAATAATAATAAAAAAATATTGGCTTTCATTTAGAAATCACATTGATACAGCAAACTGCTTGGAAATTGGGTGTTGTGTTATTTTTTTATTATTATTATTATTAATTATTTTTATGTCAAACTTAAAAGGTTTTGAATTTTTTTTCTCTCTCTCTCTGTGGCTCTGGCATTCTAATATTTTGCAGATAAGAAATTGCATCAGGTAGTTCAAAAAGTGATTGACAGTGGGTACTTTGAGACCTTGCCATACTACAGCAGCTCTGATGATGAAGATGAAGTACAAAACTGCAAAATGGTGCAGCTGGGAAAACCTCTGCAGAACCATTCCCATACTTCACTCGACATTCCAACATCAAAGTCTGCAGGTTGGTTACTCGAGATGTATTTCTCTATTTTTAACTGCTTTTGGTACAAACAAGGCATGCTGACCATGTTTCATTAAGACAGCATGTAGTATGTCATAGATGTATCTTGTGTCTGAATCGATGGAGATGTAAAATGAAAGGGAAAAATAATAATAATAACAATAAAATGGACCTTTTATAACACTACGGAAGCTGTTGCTGTCATGGTGACTGTGATTGCTTTGTGTTCTTCAGTGTGTGTATATGTGTATGTATACATATATACAACACATCTACATATTGTGCTTCCCAAGTTCCTAAAGGGTTCTTATCATAGAAAAAAAAAAATATTTATGTTGAAGGCTGCAGGCACGGACTAAATAGTCCTCATCCAGGCCAAGCCTTAAATAAAAACTGCATAGAGAAGCAAGAAAAGAGAATAAAGTGAGGAGGGAAAATGATTGAGTAAGAAAAATGTATGATGAAAGGTATATGATGTTTGTTTGCAGGAAAGACAGATTAAAGCTAGCCTGGTAGCTTTCGTTTGAGACTAAGTAAGACCAGCAATCCTGACACAGAGTGCAAGATGGTTCCGGGCACCACTTTATCGCTCCTAAGTCAGAACGGTTGTACCACCCTAGGCGGTTGCTGTCTCCAATCTACTACTTACAATTACCGTTGGAACTGCTGCATGAAGCTTCCATTCTCTTCCTCAATTGTGGAAACAGCGGCTTTTAAAATGGGCATCCTTGTGACTGCAGGGATGAAATTTTGTTCAAGTAAATCCATTGTTTGCTTTCTCACCGAGTAAATCTATTTGTGGTCCAACGGTACCAGTTATAATTATCAACCAAAAAAATTAATCTGAGATCACCTTTGTTTTCCCAGATTAATAGCGTATCGTTATTTCATTATTTTGGCATGGAAATAGAAAAATAATCCCTATGTGTAATTATTTCCTGCCATGGTTTCCAGTCAACTTGAATTAATGGGGACAAAGTACAAACGAAGCATGAAATTTTGCATCTTCCCAATCAAGATGACAAAGGACTAAAAAGCTATGGTAGCAAAACGGCTGTACCCATGTGTGCAATGAAGGTCCAAGAGAACATCTCCTGCAGCATTGTTTACATTTTTACATGTTGTTTAACAGCTTTTGCCTCTGTCTCAGTTCTTCAACCTTTTATGTGTAAAAATGAAAATTTGTCTTCAGTATGGCCAATTCCTATGTTGTGAAGCCACTTTATTGTCAGCTTTCTTCTCTGGATATTTATCTGGCTAAAGCTTTTACTCCATTTTCCTTGCCTATTGAATTGAGACTGACGTGTATTCTGTTGGTACTGTGACTTCATGATGACAATCTCATCCCTTCATTACCCAATGGTGGAAACTGTGTATATGGATTCGTGATCTTAATTGTTCAATATTCCTTAAAGTACAACATTGAAAGTGAAATTTCTGGGAAAATGAGGTTGTTGTTTTTTTTCTGCTCATAGACTTCAAAGATCTGGGTTAAATTTTGTTTTGAAACTCAGTCCTGCTTCTTCAGTCCCAGAAAGAGTAGCTTTTGAAACGGATGTCTCTGATATTAAACAGACCAAAAAAATTGGTTGAAAGTAAATGTATCAGCTTTCCAACCAAGGAAATCGATTATTAGCTTTCTCACGGTACCATGTTTTAACCTACAATATAATAGTTCGGTGGCTTAGCAAAATGAAGGGGGCACTGGATAAAAGCACCAAATTTTGTGGGGCACTTCCCAAGCTCGTACTAATTAACTTTTTGCTCGGAGCCATCGAATTTGAGCTCTTGGAGGCCATCAGGTGACTTTTAAATTTTTAGATTATTATGCATGAAGGCAGAAATGCAATAATTCTTAAATTTTTGTCGTTTTTTTTTTTTTTTTTTTTTTTTGTGATGTGAAAGTTGATCTGATAAAAAAATCATGTGCAACTTACAAAAGTGTATATTTTACATACTTCTACAGCTTTACTGGTTGCCAAGGTGTGTTTGTTTGATGCTACTGCTAAGTCTTGTATGCAACATGCCAGCATAAAAATACAAAACGATACTTAATATTTCACACAATGTCAACATTCATCCATTTTTTTTTTTCTTTCACAATTGCAACTGCACAGCTCAGAACATCTCCAGTGAGCCTTCTTGCATGCACATATTCCACCGCAGTCACTTGTGCTCTTGCCAGCCACACACACTCCTTACAAGCTTTGGAGGCCATTGGTATCGTCATCTGTGTGCAGTAGGAAGCAAAGACCCCATGTCCTTGTCCAGTGTCCAGCTCCATCCCTCAAGACGGTGCGTTGGCCCACTTCACAGGTGATCCAGATTGCTGCCTGATCGGCAGCATGCTTTGTGTTCCAACAGAGCATCGTGAGATGGAGGAATGTTTTCCATAGTTTTTTTTTTTTTTTGGCAGAACATCTTCGTTCCTCACGGTATTCAGGTGGCCTGTTTTGTTGCACAGGACGGCTACATATTGTTCCAATACCTGAAAGTGTTTTTCATCAACATCCATTTGAGTGTATGGATTCTTTCATTGAGGTAAATGCCTCCACAGCTTCAGGATATTACTTCAAAGCCTCCCATGCTGACTTTTTGCCATTTCTGTAAAAAGCTGACTATCACAGCCTGCGAAACTGGAGAATGTATAAAGCCATGGATTTGTCTTCTCCCAGAGCCTGAGATGAAATTGATGTGAAGTTCCTCCTTGTGCCAAAAGCCATCCATCCATCCATCTGTCTGCTGCTGGCATATGGTATGCAGGTGATGGAACTTCCCAATCAAGATAAGTGCATCAGTTAGCCGATCCACTGCGAACCAAACATGTGGCAGAACCATTCTTTGAGGCATCCTGAAAATGGAGGATCATTCTCGTGTCTGCTTCTTCATGATCACTGGAGGCCATTAATTTTTTGGACATGATGACATACTTTGCCTCCCCACGTATACGAGGGCAGCTTCATTGAATGTACTTCACTGGGGAACAGAGCGGAACATCCATGGACATTACTGGAATTTGGCCAGGGTTGAGGAATTCTGTGGCTTGCTGCTGCACATCCATACCATTTCCAGAGTCTGAGAGATCACTGATGAAAACCAGAGAAACAGGGCAGCTGTTGCCTTCTCATAAAAGTGGCATGAGTTGTGGGTCATCCAAGAGGGTCATCTTGCAGGGATGCATGGTTGGCTGACCATGTGATGTTCCCTCTTTTTTTTTTTTTTTTTTTTTTTTTTTTTTTTTTTCTTCCTCCAAGTTCAAACATTCTTGATAAGTTCAAGTGCCTCCTGCAACCAATGCTTTTCCTCCATTGTCATCACATTGCCAGGCTTTGGCCCAGCTACTGTGGCTTGCTTTTGGGCAACAACTGTACCTGTGATAAAGCTGTCGGGCAACGAATTACTTTCTGCTGCGTTTTCAGAAGGCAGTGTTGCATCCTGGCAGCACCCCATGTTTGTTTTGGTGGTTGACTGAAACAAGCTAATGCCTGCAGCATGGAAGGAACCTTTGACTGTCATGCTTGAAACATTATGGTCCAGGTTGTCCTCTGCACCCATGTAAAGAGACTAATTTAGCTGAGAATGGCTCGCACCACCTTCTTTCTTCGTATGCTGATGGCAGTCGCTAACTGATTCTCAAGCTGCAAGATTCAATCACAGCTGACACTGAGACCCAAGTCAGCGTTTTGTGATCAGTTTCTTTGACCTTATCTGTGCATGAACATTTAGTTCAATATACAGAGGTAGTGGTGGTTCATGGTCCAAAGTGTTGAGATTTGGCAGGAGTGGGTGCTTTCTTTTTTATTTTTTTATTTTTTATTTTTTTTCTTGAAGTTGAGTATGGCTTTGGAAATGGTAAGGTATTTTTGGGAGTCTGTTGAATCTTGGTGCTTTGGATCTCCATTCAGCAGCATAGACACGAGCATCTTCAGGGGAGCAGGCATGCAATTGTTGACATTCAGAAGGAAACTAAGCCTCAAAGTGGAACCAATCTGAAGTATATTTTCATGAACCATTTTGACAGCCTTTGCAAGAACCACAGCATCTCCCTTGGTCACATTTCAAGGCTTGCTTTCATTTTCAAGGCTGAACATTTGCAGAATTTTTTTCTTCCTTTCTTTCTTGAATACAATGTCGAGGCTCATGAGAGCTAATGTACAACAAGGGGAGCAGGAGATAAGAGGGATAGGAGAGGGAAGGACAAAACAGTGGGGAACAGAGAAATTAGTTCTGTGGAAGGGATGGGATGGGGTACACAGGTTAAACGAGATGAACACGACAGGGACTTTCAGGTCCTTGCAAGATGGGGACTTTCAGGAAGGAGAGCAGGGAATTTGAAGGAGGTGGGTTTGGGGTGGATTAACAGGGGTAGAAAAGGTTGTGGTTTTGAATGGGGGAAAATAAGAGATGGTGGTGAACAGCTGTTTTTGAATGCCTTGAGGGAAGAGTGGGATTGAAGAGAGTGTGGGAGTTTGTTCCAGAGGTGGGGGGAAAAGAGGAATGAAAGGGTGAAGGTAAGTCGTGATTCTTGATTTTGGTACTTTCACCAAAATGGGGTTTCTGGCAGAATGGACACCCTGCGGAAATATCGGTGGGGGGAGGGGGGGTACATATAGCAAACAGTGCAGGGGTGTCCAGACCGGAGAGGACACTAGAAGACAAAGACCACCAACCTGCCTGCAGTGAGACCCAAAGACTCTGCTTCATTGCGGAAGATACCATTGATCCTAAATGCCTTTGTTTTCACAGCATGAAACCGAGAAAGGTGAGAGCAGTACTCCATCAGGCTGCGGATGAAAGCTGTTTGTGGTCAGGAGCTCAGGTGGGCCGAGGAAGGACTTTGCATGATGGAGGATTCCAGTCGGCAACTGGCTTTGGAGGCCAGCTTGGAAATGTGGCTTTCCCAGGAAATATGGCATATAGTGAGGCTCAGAAGCTTGAATGAAAGGACTTCTTCAAGAGGATTGTTTAGAAAGTAGATGGGGGTTTTCCAGCTGATGGTCTGTTTGGAGAGACAGTGAGTGACATTTGTCAGGATTGAAAGACATGTTCCATGTGTTGGACCAGCTTGTGTTTTTTTTTTTTATCCAGATCTGCAGAGTGAAGAGGCTGCTGCTTGCTGATCTGAGGGATGATGGATGGTACGGCAGAGGGTGCGGTCATCAGCAAAGATGGGGGATTTTCCAGAGTCGGAGAGATCATTGATGAAAACCAGAGAAAGAACAGGGCTCGAACACTGCCTTGTGGAACTCCAGCCTGGACAGGAAGAGGGGATGAGCACTTCACGATTGGAGAAGGCTGATTGGTCTGTAGCCACACGTTGGCTGTGACAGGAGAGGAAGTCTGCAAGCCATGAGTGGGGATTGTCTCTGATACCATAGGAAGAGTTTGGTGAGCAGGGCAGGGTGCCAGACCATATCAAAAGCACTCTATGTCTAGGGATTGGGGCTGATTTCATGTCTGGCATTGAGGATCTCCATCCATTGTTGGGAAAGCAGAAGCAGCATATCCAGGATCGTGATCTGGTCTGAAACCAAATTGATGATCGGAAATCAAGCCATTGGAGGAGAGGAAGGATTTAATGTCTGAAACGATGATGGATTTCATAACCTTGCTGATTATTGGGGGAAGGCTGATTGGTCTAGTTGCAGGGATCTTGTTGCACCTTTTTCATGCAGAGCAGTAATGTTTGCCGATGGCAGATGACCATGAGCAAGTGAGGGTGAATAGAACAGAGAGAGGGTGAGGAAGAGCACCAGAGCAGGTTGGTAGGACATATGGGTGATGCCGTCTGGTTTGGTTGCAGAAATAGTCGAGGTTTGACAGCAAGCTCTTCCCCTTGTCAGCAGCAAAGGACATAGTTGAGATACGGCTGGGTATGACTGGGTAAGGTAGGTACAGAAAGCGATGGGTTTGGGACACAAGACACGAACCACATTCTTTCCATAACATTGCTCTTGGGCTTGAAGGAAGTATTCAAGGACCTCTTCCTTGAAGTGCTCCTTTTAATTTCCTTCCTTGTACCAAGGTGCTAGTTGGGGGTTTTTTTTGTTTGTTTGTTTGTTTGTTTGTTTGTTTGTTTTCCCTGTTGGTTGTGGACAACTGCTCAGGGTTCGTACTGCAGTTTTGATTTGGCAGTGTTAAAGTGGTTCCTGGCATCATCTTGCACTCTCCGTGTCAGGAGTGCTTGTCTTACTGTCTCATGCAAGCTTCAGCTACCGGGCTATCTTTATTCTTTCTCGCAAACATTCATCTTGCGCGCGCCCCCCTTCCTCACATTTCCTCAAAATCTGATCAAGTCGAAAACGTTAATGGCCTCTAGTTCCTGGCATTATGGGGTGTGAAGAATCTTCAGTGACCTGCCTGTCTCTGCTGCCAATGAGGGGTGGGGGTGACCCAGGCAGAAGTAGTATCGGTCCCTCCCAAGACCCTTGACTTTTTGAATCGATGTGACTTTCAAGTCATTTCACCAACATTTGTGGTCTTTCTTCAAATCTTTCCTCTGTTGAACATCTAGCAAGTACCTCTCTTAATATCTTGCTTCTTTCAGACGCAATTGTCACATGATGTTCTTGTTGATTCCTATAACATTTTGAACTATAACCTTCACTCTTCATTCAGCTTCAAAGGAGGATTCTTTGTCTATTCCAACATCAACATGCCTGTTGGATGCCTTGTAAACCTTGAATCTCCAAACTGATATCATTTGGCTTGAGATTTGTCTCGTGACCCTCACGATTTACTCTGCCCATTGAGGGTGGACGCAGGTTGTTTACACATTTTTGTGAAGAAAATGTTTCAAAAAGTTGTGGGCAGGTTGGCTCTAATGAGGAAGAATAGGTTTGATTTTGTTGAATATCCGAATCTGGATCTGAATATTTTTTTATGTTGATTCTTCACAATTGAGTTGTTGGGCTAAAACGCTATGTAGAGCACGATATCTCCAAAAAGATATGTTCGGGTTCAGGTGACAATAACAGGCCAATTTAAATTTTAATTCAGGTCCCACTCCAGATCTGACCTCTCAGTGGATACAAAGCAAACTAATCAGCTTGGTGGAGGTATGTGCTCTCCTGAGTGTCCTTCTCGTTTTCTTTCACTTACTGCTCTCCTAACTCCACAAACTTTATGACTTTCTGTAACTCGCTTCATTCCTACCATGAGGCCATGACATCCTCACACCCTCAAGCAGAATTTCTCTATCTCGGAGACTTCAATGTACACCACTGAGTGGTTGAAATCTTCCCAAACAGATTTTGGAGATGAAGCTCTTCCATTTTCCATTCTCAATGATTTGGAACAAATTATCCATCACATCCCATATTCCAGATCATCATGATCAGTCCTCCAATACTTTGGATTTGTTCTTCACCTCCAATCCATTGTTTTTGCAGCTACAAAATTTCACCTCCAATTGGTCCTTCTGACCATAATCTTGAAAACATCACTTTACTTGTGATGACTGCTTTTTCTCCAACTGTTCTGACTAAATGCCAGTACTTGATTGATGTTTCAATAGTGCTGACTGGACTGGTTTACAAAACTTTTTTTTTTCTGACTTTCCCTGGGTAGACTACTGCCTCTCAGGTGATTCCTTTTTCTGCTGAATGGAGAGCTGATGTTATTGTTTCAGGAATGGAGGCTTGTATTACCTTCTTTCAGGTCCATCTCTCCTACAAATTCTCGGTTCAATAATTCCTGCTCTGCAGCCATTTGTGCAAGGGATGTGGCATATTGAACATGGAAAAAAAAATCCTCTTTCTTCCTCCAACTCTCATTCAGCTTTGCCATCTGCCAGACATCACTGCAAACATGTTCGTGAGATGAAGTATTCGTTTATCCAAAAGAAATTACAACCTCATCTTCTTGCACTAATCAATCTTTCTGGTCCTGAGCTAAAAGTGTCTCCAACAACTTCTGCCGCTCTACTTTTTCTCCGCTTTTTTTTTATTCTGATACCATCGCTGTCTCTCCGACTGATAAAGCAACTTTTTGATTTCTTTTCTCCTCCATTTCCACATTGGATGACGCCAACATTTCCACTCCCCCTGATCCCATACCAATCCCATCCCTCTCCCTGCAATCTCTTTTCATGCAGCCAAAAACTACCCCTCTTCCGCTGGACACAAGCAAGGCGTACGGACAAGATGGCATTCCTCCCCGTGTCTTGAAGGAGTGTGCTTCAGAACTTGCACCGGTGCTTGTTCGTCTGTTTGAATTTTGTTTAAAACCCAAACTTTTCCTCTTTCCTGGAAACGTCTTGGGTATGGCCGATTTCAAAGAAGGGTGACCTTTCAAACTTTCAACTACTGTCCAATTGCTCTGACTTCCACTATTTCCAAAGTCTGTCTTCTCAATTCCAATTTCCTCAAGCATCTTCAATCTGTCTTCTATCTGACAATCGATATGGCTTTCGCAAGGCAAGACCTTCCGGTGATGTCCTTTCTTCTATCATTAATGCCTGGGATTCTTCTCTGAGAGACTTTGGGGAATATTTTGTTGTAGGCCTTGATATCTCAAAATCCTTTGACAGTGTCAGGTCAGGTTCGATCTGTGACCTGCTCCAGGTACCATGTAAACCTGTACTAACCTGTTCCATGGTCGGGTTGTCGGCGACGAAACCGTCTCCCCCACCAGGTTTTCTGGTGAGGAGGGTGTTTGGATATGGACACCCAGCAGGATTAAAAACAAAACCTGTCAAAGGGCGGAGGAGCTCCTTGTGAGCCAACGGCCATCCATATCTAGTGCCCAACTGTGTCTGCGGACGTCCTCCTGCAGTTGGGTCACTTCTTATTAGGAGGTTGGTGGCAGGATTTGCACTCCGGCCACTGTAAAACCCTTCATTCCGCAAAACGCAAAAAAAAAAATCTGAAAACCCACTCCGTGGGAGTACCTCCTGTGCAGCTTCCCTTCGCAGGGCAGCTCACCGGATGACGGGATTGGGGCAAAGCCTTCGGGACCCCCAATCTTTGATAGGAGGGAACCACGGGGTAACATCCCTGGGTCAGATTGCGGGAGTGTCGGAGTGTTGCTGAGGTGTCGTCCACCAGACGGCGGTCTCCTTGGGTTAACCTGAGGCGGTCCCTTCGGGTGGGTGCCTGGAATGTCCTATCCCTAAGAGAGGATGATCACCTGTCTCTTATCATCTGAGCTCAAGCGTTTGGACATCGGGATTGCAGCTCTCTCTGAGGTTCGGAGACCGGATTGCGGCGAGATAATGGTGGGTGGTTACACCTACTATTGGTCTGGTCGCTCTGATGGTTACCATAACCAAGGAGTTGCTGTAGCTGTGTCCAATAAGCTGACCCCAATGATAATAGAGGTAACACCGGTCAATGAGCGTATTATGAGATTAAGGATTCGCCACTCCTTCGGTGTCATTTCCCTGGTCTCTGTTTATGCTCCGACTGAGGCGAGTGATCTCACCGTGAAGGATGCATTCTACGCCACACTCGAGTCTGTGGTTGATCAGTGCCCCAGACGAGATACACTTCTAGTCTTGGGGGATTTCAATGCATCGACTGGAACTGATAGGGACGGTTATGAGGTGTGTGTTGGTCCCCATGGGTCAGGAACTATGAACCAGAACAGCACTAAGTTCCTTGACTTTGCAAGAAGTCATGGACTTAGGGTGGCTGGTTCATGGTTTCAGCGCCCACAAGCTCATCGCTGCACTTGGTATTCCAACGCTGGCGGTGTGGCAAAGGAGATTGACCATGTCCTCATTGACGGTTGTTGGAGGATTATCCAGAACTGCAGGGTCTACCGGAGTGCTCAGTTCCTCAATACTGACCACAGGCTTGTTGTAGCAACTCTAAAGCTGCACCTTAAATCCTGGAGAATGGTACCATCCCAGCCTAGGCTGGATGTTGCCAAGCTCAGGGATGAGAGAGTAGCTGAGGAGTTTGCGAACAGGCTGAGTGGACACTTGGGGGGTCTGGGTGCTTTGGGGGGTCCTGAAGAGTTGTGGAGCGCCTTCAAGACCACTGTCCTTGATGTTGCCGGTGGATGCCTTGGAGCTCACCGCAGGGCAAAGAAGAATTTTGTCTCGAGGGACACTGGATACCATTGACCAGTCGCAGGGCCAGGCTGAATGGCAGAGCTGAGCTGTTCAGGGAGCTGAGGCGTAAAACTGTACGTGGACAAGGAGTCCTGTGTGCGAGGAATCTGTGAGGGGGGTAGAGCATCACCTGTGGACAGGTGATTTTCGTCCCGCTTACAGGGGAATTCGCGCATTACGTTCATCCAAGCCCATCCTTCGGAGCACTGCAGTTCGAGCAGAGGGTGGTAGGCTCTTGACAGAGGAGTCTGAAGTGAAGGCCCGCTGGGCCGGTTACTTTGAGCAGTTGTACCAGGCTGATCCCCCAGCTGTCGAGTTGGACGTCAAGGGTGTTACAATCCCTGTTGCTGACCCTCGAATCAACTGTGGTCCACCTTCACTTGTGGAAACAGAGGCTGCGGTGAACCAGTTGAAACGGGGCAAAGCTCCAGGGATCTGTGGCATCCATGCCGAACTTCTCAAGGCTGGTGGAAATGCTGCACTCGTGTCGTTGCATGCAGTTTTGTGCTCTGCCTGGAACACAGGCATCATCCCAACTGACTGGGAGAGAGACCTTGTTCTCCCTCTCTGGAAAGGGAAGGGTGATCGCCAAGACTGCAACAACTACCGAGGGGTGACGCTGCTCTCAGTGCCGGGCAAGGTCTTTGCTCGGATAATTATTGATAGGGTTTGCCACCATCTGCTTGAGCACCAGCGTCCAGAGCAGTCAGGCTTTACACCAAATAGGTCAATGATTGACCGTATCCTTGCTCTTCGTGTCCTCACCGAACGCAGACGAGAGTTTCGGCAGGGGCTGCTTGCAGCTTATGTTGATCTCTGTAAAGCGTTCGATTCAGTGAATCGGGATGTCCTCTGGAGGATTCTTGGTCTTCGTGGGGTGCCACCAAAACTGATCGATCTGATGTCTGAACTCTACTCTGGTACTGAGAGTGCTGTGAAGTGTGGTGGTACCATCTCTGACTTATTTCCAGTTGTTACTGGAGTTTGTCAGGGATGTGTACTTGCCCCCACACTTTCCAGCACTTGTATGGACTGGATTCTAGGGAGGATGTCGGAGAGATCAAGTTGCGGTGCATCGTTTGGGAATGTCAAGATCTCGGACCTTGATTTTGCAGATGATGCAGTCATCTTTGCGGAGACTTTAGACATCCTCTTGGGGGCCCTCGAGGTGCTGAATGAGGAGTCGGAGCCGTTGGGATTACGGGTGTCTTGGGTCAAAACTAAGATCCAGGCTTTCGGTGACATCTTGGATGCTGCTGTCCTGTCTGTGTCTGTTTGTGGTGAGGATGTTGAGGTCGTGGAGAGATTCACTTACCTTGGCAGTGATATTCATGTCTCTGATGGCTGCGAGTCAGAGGTCAATAGACGTCTGGGTCGGGCCTGGGGAATCATGGATTCACTGGATCATGGGGTGTGGCGCTGCCGGTACCTGTGCGGGAGGGCGAAAGTCCGAGTCTTCAGGTCCTTGGTACTTCCAGTCTTGCTCTATGGGTGCGAGACTTCGACTTTGACCAAGGATCTGAGACGGAGACTTAATTCCTTTGGTACCAGGTCTCTTCGGAGAATCCTTGGCTATCGCTGATCGGATTTTGTGTCCAACGAGTGGTTGCTGAGAGAGACTCGGATGAGATTTGTTACCTGCATAGTCCGTGAGCGTCAATTGCGGCTGTATGGACATGTGGCTCGTTTTCCTGACGCTGATCCTGCTCACCAGATTCTCTCAGCGTGGGAGTCTCATGAGTGGAGGAGGCCAGTGGGCCGACCACGTGCCTCATGGTTGCAACAGGTTGACCATCTCAAGGAGATGGGGATGGGCCTGGCATCTGCCTCGGGGATGGCCAGACGGAGGCCCCTGGAGTACCGGCGGAAAGTGGACGCAGCGACGCGCTGTTCTGGCACATGCTCCCATACCTGACCTGACCTTTGACAGTGTTTGGCATCGGGGTTTGATATCCAAGATTCTCTTTCGGCTTTCCTCCTTCACTCTGCTCTCTCATATCAAGCTTTCTCTGACTATTCTGCCTCTGTAATTGTTGATGGTTCATCTCCCTTCTTCTTTAGCAATGGTAGTGTTCCTCAGGGTTGTCCTGTCTCCAACACTTCTTTTTCACAATGACACTTCTACAAATTAAATGCACTTGTATGCTGATGACTCAACATTACATTCCTCCATGTTTTTCACATCTGCTCCATATTCCCTCACCCTGTCTACGTCTCGTTTCATCACGGCCACCTCGTTAAATTCGGATTTGGACAAGATCTCCCAGTGTGGCAAATATAATCAAGTTAAGTTTAATGCTTCAAAAACTCAATGTCTTCCCATCTCACACTCACTCACTCACTCACTCACTCACTCACTCACTCACTCACTCACTCACTCACTCACTCACTCACTCACTCACTCACTCACTCACTCACTCACTCACTCACTCACTCACTCACTCACTCACTCACTCACTCACTCACTCACTCACTCACTCACTCACTCACTCACCTCTCCAATCTCATCTGAAAGCTCTACAATGACACCATGTGGTATGATAAACTGACGAGGTGTTACCCTAACATCAAATTTATACTGGAATCCACACATTACTCAAATAGCTAAATCTGCCTCAAAGAAACTAGTTTTGTTCAGATGTCGAAGATTCTCCTCTTCTGAATAGTTGATTCAACGATAAAAATGATTGATTCGTCCTTGTATCGAGTACTACTCTCACATCTGGGGAGGGCCCAGCTCCACATACTTACTGGAGGGAATTGAATCCCAAGTCATCTGACAAATCAACTTTTCTAATCCTACCTCAAAATTCTACCCACTTGAATTCTGCTGCAAAGTTGGCTCTTTCTCTCCTATAGATTTCTTCAGTTTCTGCTCCCGCGAACTTGCTGCTCGTGTACCTCTGCCATTAGTGACGCCGCAAAATATTCGACAAGCTACTCCATTGCATGATTATCATGTGGCCATTGGCAACTTGAGGGTGGGTCGTTATGTTTTTATTTTTTTTTTATTTTTTTTTTATTTTTTTTGTTTTGTTTTTAAATCTGGCCTCGATGAGGACTCGTAGTCCATAACTCTAACTTTCAACATAAAAAGGGGCGGGGGGTTGGACTTCAGATGTCATAAAGCTGATGCAGCTCAGGTTCAGGTTTGTCTCCAAATCCTGGTGCATATAAGGGTCACCTCAGTAGTCCTGTGGTGGCCTGCTGCCCATATCACATGCTGGGCATTTTGTCATCAGTCAAAACCTTAAACATACCAAAATACATTTTCTTCATAGACTTTATTCCAGTCATTTCTGAAGGAAAATGTGACTTAAGGGAAAGAATAAGATGCTAAAAATACTAATTTTAGTTCCTTGGAAAAAAAAAAAAGTGAACAAATTCTTATGTTTTATATATATATTTTTTCAATTGAAACATTGCTCACAACGTTGTAACTACATGCACAAATTTATTGGGTTCTGAATCAAAATGTAGCATTTTTGAAGGGCAGTAACTCATGAGAACTCCAAATTGGATGTTGTCCATGTGAGTCATTGGCCTTGGTTGTTGCAATTTTATTTTGCAACTCCATGCCATATCTGGGTGTGCTCTGGCTTTCAAAAGGAATTGGCCACTGTGGCTAATCCAGGTTTAGAATGATTAGCCACAGTAGAAAGGAAATAGCCACATTTTATTCAAAAGTTTATTTTTTTTTTTTTTTTTTTTTTTTTTTTTTTTAGCAACATGAAATAAGTTAATTTTAAGGCAGATGTGTGAGTTGGATTGTTCAGATTGGTTTGACGTGTGATTGGTTGAATGAACAACGGTCAGGGGAGGTGGTTTTTGTGTGTGTGTGTGTGTGTGTGTGTGTGTGTGTGTGTGTGTGTGTGTGTGTGTGTGTGTGTGTGTGTGTGTGTGTGTGTGTGTGTGTGTGTGTGTGTGTGTGTGTGTGTGTGTGTGTGTGTGTGTGTGTGTGTGTGTATGTGTGTGTGTGTGTGTGTGTGTGTGTGTGTGTGTGTGTGTGTGTGTGTTATGGTTGTTGTGCCTTTAGTAGGTGGTAATGGGGGTGGTTGTGGACCAGGATTGGACCAACCTCATGCCAGTCAAACTCACTCATCCAACCAATCTCACCCAACAACTTCACTCATCCAACCAATCTCGCACATCAAACTCACTCGTACAACCAATCTCACCCAACAACTTCACTCATCCAACCAATCTCGCACATCAAACTCACTCGTACAACCAATCTCATCCAACCAACCAAAGTCACCCATCAAACTCTCTCATCCAAACAAACTCGTACTACTACTGATTGTGTCAACTCACCTGGCAACCACTGACCCAACGAAGCATGTAGCGCCGAATCATTCCGGGGGGGGGGGGGGGATTTTTCAAAAAAATAAAAATTTGAGACGAGAGTCATGGGAATCATGCATAATTTCGGTCTTTTTTTTTTTTAACTCGAAACTAGTTTAAAACTACTAAAGTTAGTATATATAAGCTTGTACGAAATCACTCGTGATTCCCGTAATCAAAACATACAAAATGGTGGCCGTCTCGACGAAGGTTGAATTCTGTGCTAAAATCGCCCAAAATTCGTCAAACTGGTAAATAAAAAAAAACCCACTAAAACATGGATTGGCCACAGTGGCTAATGGGTGGTTTAAAATATTAGCCACAGGTAAGGGGGATTTGCCCTGTGGCGAGCGGCAGCACACACCCAACATATAAACATCTAGGTCTGGGCCCAGTGGGCCAACATGTAACAATGTGATGTCGCTTTTTTTTTTTTCTCCCCCCCTCCCCCTCGTAGGCCTCGCGTTCCTATTGTTGACCAAAACACCATTTTCAGAATTAATGGAGCATGCATTGAACAAAAATCGCATTTTGGCCTGTAAAAACCATGCATTGTTTTCATGGATCTTTGGAAAAATTATGAGCATTTCACATAAATGTCACTGGGGGAGATGATTTTATCCGCTGTGTTGTCATTTTGTTAAAATCAGGCCTAAGGCCACCTGAATTGAAGGATCCCTTCAGAATGAAGCACAACCCATGCACGTATGTTGATTGTTTTTTTTTGTTTGTGTTTTCAGAATCGTTGGTTATGTTGAATTCTCATTCAAGCATTGTACTTGCAAAAGAGGTATGCCTTTATTGTATTGATTGCATATTGCTTTGACAATTTGGTAAGATTTGTTTTTTGCTCCAACTGCAGCAATTGTTGAATTCTCCTTTGTGTCGTATGAATGGATTCTTCACTGCACTTGTAATGGATTAAAATGGTTTGTTTTGGTTGCACAAGCTTGTAAGAAGCCATTTGTACTTGATGCAAGGAGTTTGAGAGCAGCGGTTAGAAAGGGTAGGTCAGGTATGGGAGCATGCACCGGAGCAGTGTCACCCCAAATGCTTGGGGAACATTGTGTGAAGTTTCCCCTCTGTCCAGTCATTCTGGAGAATTTTATTTTATAGGTTTTTAGGGTAAATCTAATGGCTGCCAAACCATGTGTGAACATTTTGTTCCTCATGGATAGGCAGTCATACATGTAAAGTTTTGCTTTGATTTGCTCAGCCACTTCAGAGATGATTTTTGAAGGTTTTTTGTTTTGTTTTTTTTCAAAAAAAAAACTTTTAGAGCTGCTGAATCACATGACCAGTGTCATCAAATTTCTTTTTTTTTCTGTGGACCATTTTATCCCAAGACCGTCAAACATTTTCGTACTGATCAAGTGCAGCGTTCTACATATGCAATTGTCATAACGAAGGCACCTTTGACTTCATAAAAAATCTCATTCCCCATGTGGAGTACTTGCTGTGTGCCAAGTTTTAACTTTTTTCTTTGCTGTGCTTTCAGAGATTGAGGTCCAAAGTAATTTATTTATTTATTTATTTATTTTCTCCATTTTTCCAGCATGGCTGCAACACTGACCAGTGGTGTCATAATTATCATTAAAACCTTCTACATGAGTAGTCACACCTATGGTGAAAATTTCATTTCAATCAGAGAAAAACACGAATTCTGTGCAGATACAGACAGACAGACCAAATGCAATAGGCTAGGGTAACAGACCCTCTCCTTCGCTCAGGGTAAATATAACTTGTCTTGTTTTTACTGATCTCAAAACTTAACCCCTTCCCCCCCTACCCCACACCCCCAGTTTGTCAATCGGAATTATGTGACTGCAGTTGAATCTCAGAAGCCAAATGAGGAGCAGAAATTGCAAGTGACACCTTTTGAGGTGTGTTTGTCTCTGTTCGAGCTGAAGTCGTATTCCGGGAGAAACGTCAAAAATACGATTTGCAGTTGGTGTGGATTTCGAAAATAGTTTTAGAAACATTCGTTTTATTTGAAAATAGAAACCTTGTCTTCGGGCTAAATGAGCTAGGCAAATGCACTGCTCGTATCAATTGGTGGGACAAATTTTGCAGATTGAATATGGCAAATGGTTGATTTCTCTATTGGTTGTACCAATCGGTCATTTTGGATGAAAATTGATTCGACATTCAATTCTGATAAGTCTTTGGGGGTCTTTGGGTATATTGGGTTTGAATGTAATTGATACACCTACTTGCGTTCTCGACGGATAAGTAGACAAATGCAATCCCCTCTCTGGCAAGGGTAATAATCTGCGTTCTTGCACACCTTGAGAGAGGTGACCATGGGAAAAGTGAAATTACTTTGTTTTTGTGAGTGCATTGTGAAATTGCATAAATTCCATTAATACCACAATGTCATGCACTAGTGTTCAAAAGGTACAATTTTGTCATAAACATGCACCATTTGCTTTGTTTTGGCTTGATGCTGTTTGTTCTCCTTTGGTGATCCTCATGTTCCATTGATTCAGTTGCAAATTCCACGATTTGTCCTTGTAGTGCATGTTGAGGTATTTTGATGTCTGCTATTGTCCTTGCCATGCATGTGTTACATGTGTAAAGCTCATTCCTCTGTTAGGAAATAAGGTAGGTTTGACTTTTAACATTTGTTTTCATTGTGTACTTGAGGCCATGATGCTACCAGTGTCTCAGTCCTTTAATGTGGAAGGAGGAGGGGGTGGATCCCTAGATAGTGTTGGGACTTTAGTATGGACTGTGTGATCGAGTCGTTTTGATGTATGCCTATCGGGGAAAGTGTTGGAGGTAAATTGTATTGTAAAGCATGTGCTGAGGTGTTGACTAGTGAAACCTTTGATGCAGAATAGGGTAAAATTATGTAAAACCACCTGTCACAGGCAAGGTCAGGTGGAGGATTTGTGGCCACACAAGGAACAATGAAAGCATGATGCGTTGGACATGGAATGGCCATCATGGGGCCAGCAGACTAAACGATGGTGCAAAGTAAACTCTGGAGCCCTGGATGAGGGCAGAACCATTTTTTTTCCTCCTGAAAGGCCGCCCCATGGGGGCAGCATGACCCGGAGGGCAGCACCACCTATTGGGAGTGAGTGGCCAAAGGTGTGACCAGCTATGTGTTCGGAGCATAGTCCCAGAGTTAATGGCTGTGGCTGCACATGTGCACAACATTGGACCTTAGATTTTGTGAGAAAATCATCTCTTGCACTCTTGGGTGGCTCGGCTTCAAAGGTCCATTGGCGTGATGTGGACACCATTTTTTTTAAGCCCCTCTCTTTTGGTTCCTCGGCTGTTTTGCGAATATCCAAAGTTGTTGACGAATTGTATACACCTGAAAAGGGAAAAAAAAAACTATAAAATAAACGAGGAGAGCGACATTAAAAATACACTGCCCCATGCCAAATAAATAAGTAGTAAATCCTCCAGTG
Source organism: Eptatretus burgeri (assembly GCF_056783735.1). Taxonomy (NCBI): domain Eukaryota; kingdom Metazoa; phylum Chordata; class Myxini; order Myxiniformes; family Myxinidae; genus Eptatretus; species Eptatretus burgeri. The sequence goes on along the minus strand of NC_140962.1, from coordinate 122,331,659 downwards.
CGTAACACTGCCGGCATGCCTTCGGTGCCCAGCGATGCCACCATGCAGCCCATGGACGGGTCATTCCACCTCAAATCACCCAGAAATAAAAAAAAAATTGTAATCCGACCCTCTCAGATTTGTCTAATTTTTTGCATGTATGTTACTTATGAGTCTATGTTCACATACAAAATTTTAGCTAAATCGGACTTGGGGTTGACGAGATATGACCTTGAGAACTTTTGACCTTTTCGACTAATGTCGCGTTTCCACCAAAATTCAAATCCTCATATCTCAGCAACCCCTTGCCCTATCTCGATTATGTTGGTGTTGTTGGAAAGGTAATTGTCCATAGAATGCAAATCCAGCATCGGTTTGTCGATTTAGTTAAGTTAGGGGTTGATGATTTTTTGACCTCGACCTTGAAGACCTCGTGACCTTGACCTGGCCTTGTAGCGGGGCAACTTAGCATAACAATTGTGCATTTTGTGAGGAAAGCACCAAATTTGGCACACGAGTAGCCTATCATATTATGAACAGATTTGGATATTGGGCCATCTCAAAATTTTTGATGACAGTGGAAAATGGCTGCCACAGCCATCAGCGGCCGAATTTGATGGCCCAATATCCAATTCTGTTCATAATATGATAGGCTACTAGTGTGCCAAATTTGGTGCTTTCCTCACAAAATGCACAATTGTTATGCTATATTTAGCTAAGTTGCTCCACTATTATAATGTATTAAATCTAAAGATTTCGTAAGTATATTGATGACTTCGTCGTGTGCGCGTGCGCGTGCGTTTTTGTTTGCACGATAACTCAAGAACGGAAGAAGCTACCAATGTCAAAATGCACCACGTGATTCAGGAGGGTGATGGCTAGCGCTGCTTAGATTTTGGTCAAAATCGGTCAAAGGTCAAGTTCACAGTGAGGTCAAACATAATTCCGTAAATTCATGTGGAGAAATGGAGTATTTTTGCTTCGGTCGACGTTACGAGTTTGTTTTAACTTCGATTTTAATTTTGTCTTCGGTTTTTGCGATCGCTTTGGACGCTTAAAACTCGGTTGTCAAAATTCTGGTAAAAATTGGATGTTTTGGAGACGTTTTAACATTGTATAAAAAAATATTTCACTCGCCGCGTCACGGTTCGTCATGTGGTTTCGCGCGTTCGAGCAGACGCATCGTTGAGTAACGTAAATATTTTGCGTGTGCGCGCTGAAGGTGTTTTCAATGAAGATGGTGTTTAAAAGTCATTTTTTTATCCCAATAAAGGTTATCGTCGCATGCCTGACTCGCTAAGCCGTCGGATTATGCAAAGATTGTTGGTGGGTGGCCGAATATTACGGTTTTGTGACTTTTATAAAATATGATACAATTGCGTTGAGTAATGGAGATTTTTGCTTCGGTCGACGTTACGAGTTTGTTTTAACTCTGATCGCAATTCTGTTTTCACTTTTGGTAGCGGTTAAGTATGCTTTATACTCTGTTGTCGAAATTCTGGTAAAATCGGATGTTTATGAGATTTATGTCGGGTGTCGTATCTGAGGCTTAACTGAAGATTATGCTAATGAGGGGGATTGTAACGCACGGCAATACGCGCTCGTTTTAAAGTCAATTTCAATCCTGTCTTCAATTTTAGTAACTGTTAAGTATGCTTAACACTCGGTTGTCGAAATTCTGGTAAAATCGGATGTTTTATGAGAGGTTTGGTACAGAATCATCGTAGAAACTTGTGGTTTGCGTCGCTACCTTCTCTCGAGACAGCTTTTATTAGACAAGGTCAGAGGTCAAGTTGAAGATTTCTAAGTACCAGTCTCTGACTGCTTGTTTTTTTTTTTGTTTTTTTTTTATTTTTCTCCTCTTGCATTGCTTTACTGTGATCACTGATAGAATCAACTAAAGTTTTTCAACAAGAAAAGATGAGTGTGGATTGTAAGCCATAAAATACAGAAACTTTGGAGATGTAGAGGTCTGGGTAACAAAGCTCAGTTTGGGGTATTTTGGAACACCGGAGTCTTGCTGTATAGAGCAGGGACTTCTTTTGATGCAACGCTTTATGCAAATGCTTAGAACTGTTGAAAAAACAAAATGCTGGACATCAGGACATCATACGAGTGGCTGAAAGGAAAGAGGCAGGTATGTCCCAATCGTGCGCCTGCTGCGATAAACATGCATCACTATATTGGACCTTCATTCTGCGATGCATTTCACTGGGATTCACACCCTCACTCCCCAAGAAACGGACAACAGAACATTGCTCCTCCCTAGGGCATGCTTCTAAGGGGGTGCATCTTGGAACTGCTCAACTGACGTGCACTCGATGTGGCCAGATCTTAAAACGGGCAAAACATGACTTTTATCCATCGATATAACACGTCGTCTACAATTACACACATTACATTCTCGAATTTATATCGCCATTTCAGGTTGCTTATTGATTGATTGATATCTACACAACCAGTGGGCATCAAACTGAGGTGCAAACTATACAACCCGTGCCCAGCAAATTATCTCCATCGAGCACACAACCCAGTGGGTGCACTGTCGATTTTGTTACCACCAGCTTAGTTTGCCTTCTCGGTGGAGAATGAAAGTTCTTGCGATTGCCTTGCCCACATCATTTTCACACTATCAAGGTCGTCTTGAATCGGACATTTGGAAGCACAATGGGATGAACTGGTGAAGGACAGAAAGGACTGACTCGCAGCTCTTGAGTCAGTCATTTTTCACATGACTTGTATGGTAGTAATTGAAGGCTCTGCTGATTGTGTTGGGAAGATATATATATATATATATATATATATATATATATATATATATATATATATATATATATATATATATATATATAGTTACGGATTCGCGCCCGCCGGCGTGCTGACGGCCACGTAACTCGAATCGCGGCACGTCGCCCACCGGACGGACAATCCAGTCGTGACCCTCTCGGACTAACGCCGGGAACCAGTCACGGGTGGACCTTTCGGTCTCACCGCGATCGAGCCAATCAGCCCCCGCGTGGGATAGGGTTGCTCGCCAAATTCGACCTACCTAAGTACCCACACGGAGGGTAGACCGGGCGATCACACCTCGCCGCAGGTCGACTTCGGACACGGGCCACTTAAGCGACCCGTTCCGTACTATCGGGATAACCGAGCGGTGTTATCGTCGGCCTCGACGGTTCGATTAATTATCGAGCGTATTCAGCCCACTACCAACCCTTTACGTGAAGCAAGATGAGGATTCAATGAAAAATGACGAAGCGAAGCGGGAAACAGTTCAACACAAAGCACATTTATTCGCGATGAACGGAAAGCACACATATTCAATTCCACCAAAAGCACATAGAAAAGGAAAAGAAACACAATGCAATTTTACACAAAAAGCAAATGCGACAATGCAGATCTAATACCGATTACGCGAGCACACGGCAACACTTATGCAATTTTACTTCACAGACGGCGCCGACAACACATACCCAAAACCAAGGAAAAGAACACCCTCAAAGATGAGGCGGGCCTGAGGCCGAGACCGGGTCGGGCCTACCCGTCTGGTGATGAGACGCGGAGCGGCGATGGTGCCTCGCGGACAGTGTCTGGTAGGGGGTGGGAAAAGGGGCCCCCTTGGTCGCACTATCTCAGCGCGGGGGGAAACAGGAGGGGGTTGCTGATGCTCGGGGTATAGAGGATTCCTACTCTGCCTCGAGTCCCGCGACGAGCGTCTCCACCTCGGCCAGGTCGCGCCGTCAGCCTCCCTGGGGTGCAGCTCCCTGCACGACGCGAGCACCCCCTCGTCTGCCCTCGCCGCCTCTCCACAGCTCCGTCCCCTCCGCTCCGACTCCAACGCACACGACGACGACCAGCTCCTTCTTGCTCCTTCTTCCCAACTCCACCGCCCGCGAAGTCTTAACTCTTTTGTCCCCTTGACTGACGAACGCGGTCGCTTATATCAGCCCCGTGGCTTCGCTCTCTCATCTTTGACCCCCTCCCTTCGACCTTTCACCTCGCTCCCCATTGGCCCGAGAAAAAGTGGGCGTGAATGCTTTTTGATCCATAAATTTGCATATATCGATCGCCCTCCAACGCCCTGGAGGCGTGGCCAAATCGCCCCTCGCTCACCGATTGGACGGAACAAAAGTGGGCGTGTCGTTTTTGATCCGTTTTTGAAGTGGAAAATCCGTGGTTTTGTACACGCTGTTCGGCGCGCGCCCTGCACGAGTCCAACACCGGTACCCACAAGCGGCGCAAGAACGGTGGCGATGCGACGGTTGCGAGGTGTGACGTGAAGCGGCGCCGCGGTGGGTGGTTGATGTTGTGGTGGGTGGTGGTAACAATGGCGGTTGGTCCAAAATAAAGATAGTAAAAGAAAAACGGCTATCCTGAAGAGTCGCAGCACGCATGAATAACATTTATTCCCTCTAGACAACGGGTTTGGGCCTAACTACACATATACTTACCGAGATATCTCACCTAAGGGACCTGAATGGTGGTTTGCGAATTTGGTAACCACAACACTACCCCCTCCCCTTTTTACAGACTCGTCCCGAGTCGTCAAATTTTCGTGTGCCATCATGTGTAGTTTTCCCCTAGTACATTTTACCTACGGATCCCTGAGTGCGACATTCATGGTATTCGTGTCCCCAAAATAAATAACCTGAGGGCTGCGTAACTACCTAAACAAACTCACTCACACGGACGACTTAAATAAAATTGCCGGCGCTAGGACATACATGCCGGGGGCGCACTCATATGTACAGTACATCTTAACCTTAACTTACAAATTTTACACTAAACCATGGCCCAGGATCATTGAACTCTGCAAAAAGAAAGCAGTTAGCAGTTAGCAGGGAGCCAGGCTGCTCGCATGCAGTCTCTGGCTCAAAACAATGCAGGTGACAGGGAACGTGGCTGGCTGCTCACTCGCAGTCCAAGGCCTTCCTTTTTGAACTGAACGCAGTGAACCACAACGGTGCATGGGCTGCACAAACGCAGTCTCCGTGCCAGCTCAAGTGGCACACGCAATGAACACAACGAATGGATGGATGGATGAATGGATGGACGCAAACACGTTGCACGGGCCGCCACTGCAGGCCCGTGTTGTAGCTGCCAACGGGGCAGTTCTCGCAGCTTGCAAACTGTTGCCTTGACCCTGGCGCACATGGCAATGAACAGGGGGGGGGGGGCAAAGCAAAAATTGAACGGGGCTGGTGAACAGGGGCAGTGGGCATGGCATGGCAAACACAGCCCGCAGAAGAAGACCGCTGCAGGCAAACACAGCCGGCAGACGAACTGGCCGGCACAGGCCTTGAAGGAACACAGCCAGCAGATGACGTGGCCGGCACAGGCCTTGAAGTAACCAGCCAGCCGGCAGATGAAGTGGGCCGGCACAGGCCTTGCAGCAAAACAACAGCTTGCGATGACGTGGGCCAGCCTTTGCCTTGCAGCAACGCAGCCAGCAGATGAAGCTGGCCAGTCTTTGCCGTTCAGTGGAGGTTGGTGGAGGGAGTGCGGTGGTGCTGGCCACTTGGAAGGCGGGCTCGGACCTACCTACCTGTCTCCCTCCCACCTATCGCCTTTGCCTGTCACTGTACATACCCACTCCCTTAATTTGTCAAACCCCAATTTAGCCCCAACTTATTTTTTTGTTTTTATTTTTACTACCCCACTATAAATCGTCCCCTAACCCCCTTTATCGTCCTTGTTCGGCTAACCTATCCTGTCACCTAGCCTACTCCCAACCCCTACGTTCCCTTCCCGGAGGGGAATAAGGGAGAGCTAACGTCCTGTGTCGAGGCCCAACTCAAGCCTCAGGATGGCCTCCCCAGAGTTCGGCGATCTATAACCAAAGTGGGTCCAGCGGCCCACAACGACAGCGAGGGGATGGATGGTGCGGAGGGGTACATCTCCTAATCTACCCTAACCATTTAACTGTTAAACTACCCCGGGGCTTTCAACAAGCGCCTCTCGCTTAAACTATTGGTTCTAACAACCCATATTCCCGTCGCCTGTGTTGGTGTCCTCACAATTTCGGGCCTCGCCCCCCAATTTTCTCTCCGTGCCCTCACACGGTCTCCTGGCTGGGACATGTGGCTCCCTTTGGCAGGCACGACCCTCTGCCGATTCTCCCGCTATGGCACCCCCGGGCACTACACTGCCTCCGAGCCTACCAGCTCCCTAACACCGGGGAGTGCCCCCCATGGCACCTCCCCTGAAACGCACACGTGGCAGGCCGGCCTCCCGGGCCCCTTTCCGAGGGTCACCCGTGCCCACAACACTGCCCACGCGGCTAATGGTGCCCCGGGCCCCCGCACCAAGCAGGCGCACCCGTGCCCACTACTCTATCCCGGCCCCCCATGGGCCCATGGCCTACCGCGGCCGACTAGCCTGGTGCCCGGGGTACCCACTCAGCGATACTCACCTTTCGCAGCCACGCTCCCAAGCCCGTCAACAGGGCTCCTGCACCCCTCCAAACGGGTTTCGAGCCTACATTCACACCAACAACAAAACAACCTCCATTTTTCAATTTGGCTAACTCACTCTACACTGACCCCCGGGGTCCCTTGGGCGGGAGTCACTCCTCCCCCCAATCACTCATCGCACCATGCATTCCCCATTCACTCCATACACACAGACCCGCTGGCCTCACTCACTCAACATGTACTCACCTCACAACTCTCCAACTCTTCAACACACACACCGCTGAACTCTGCTATCCTCCTAACTACCTCCCCTAACTAACTCGTGCTCCCACGTCGTCCCTTATACTACAGCACGTTCCTTTTAACACTACGTAGCTAAGCTACGTCCCCTCTACACATCCACAAGTCTGTCACTGTCTTCTAAATCATAAAATCATTTTATTTCCCATTTTCCCATCCTAAATCTGGCTACAATCCCTCTAACTAATCCATTCCACGGACTGCATGAGGACTTACCCCTGCCCCATGAAGTCTGTCTAACTAAGCTAACCCTTCCCCCTAACTAGTTTCCATCCTGTGCCCAGGTCAAGGGGGTCTTCCACCCCTTGCCCAGGAATCCTGTGCACCCGAAAGTGAGGCTTGTTTTTTTTTTTTTTTTTTTTTTTTTTTTACATGCGCAGCACCAGCGCGGCAACTCAGAGCTCGCGCACTTTGCACCTGCCCGTGACGTCATGCAGCTGCACGTGTTCCTCGTCCCTCCTTGGACGGTACCATCCGGCAGAGATACCCCTCCTGCCGGATTCCAACCCCACGTGCAGCCATGGCGTCACCGTGCGCATAAAAAAAACACAAGCCCCACGTCTCGAGGGGTTCCCCACGCGAACACATGTGCTTTGCCCGTTGGAGCTTAACACACACGATCGCGTGGAGAACCCGTCCGGTCCAAATCCGAAATCCTGCCTAAACTTTGTCCGTCCGCGGGATCGGCAAATCCACCGCGTGCGTTTCCGGACCGGGACTTCACTCTCGCAAGCGAGCACGTGGTGGTCTCGTGCGTTGCACAGCACGAACCTCGTGCTCACTGCTGGGTGAACCCGGCACGGTCCCCGAAACAACTACAGCCGCTACCCGGCTTTCGTTCCTCTGTCGCCGTCGTCGCCTCCATTCCACCCACACACACACCTGCGTGTTACGACGCTCACAGTCCACACCATCAAACTCACCCCGGGAGACGCGGCTGCGTGCTCCCGCATGCCAACCGACATCTCCCTCACATACCGCTCTCTCACACACACTGTCTCCCTTGCACTCGGCCGTTCACTCACGCGTGCCTCACTACTCACACAAACCATACTACTCACACACGCGGGGGCACTCAACCGCTGTGCCTCATCCACACACCGTGCCTCACTCATACTGGCCGTTTCACTCACACACACGGCCTCACTCACACGGTGCCTCATCCACACACGGCGTGCTGGGAAGCACGTACCCTGGCACCATCACCACCACACCACTCACACACGGGGTCGCTTCCACACACGGGGACGCACTCACACCCTGCACCACACACACAGGGACAACCACACTGGGGATTCGTGTCCCCACAAGGGTCTCCGGGGCCTCTATACCCCCCAAGCTCTCCGTGCACCCGTCCACAGCACTCCTCCCCTCAACCTCGCAAAGCACGACCGAACTCACCTGGTCGTGACTCGCCTCAAGGGGGCATACTCCCTCCCCTCATTCCTGGAGGAGGCCATCCAGGTGCTCGCACTGGGTCCCTACACGCTCCGCGAGCTCAACCTCACTATCCTCCACTACCTCCGTGTGTGTGTGTGCGTCACTTACCCCGTCTTCATCGTGTTGTCTCTCCTCTATTTTTTCTGTCTCCCGTGTCTCTATACATTTATAAGTTTCTGTCGTCGTCACCTCGTGTCTCGTCTCACACGTTTTGGTCTCCCCATTTAATTTTTCCCTTCTGGTCACCGTCGATTCTTCTGTCACGACCCTCGCCCAACACGCCCCCCGAATTATTTTTTTACCCGCCTCCACCGCGGGCCTGTCAGCCATTGCACCCCCTTCCAGCTCGTTTGCTTCCACACGTGGAGTCGCCATTCCTCTCTCCCTGGTCACGGCCTTCATGCCCGCCTGCAGGCATCGGCCCATGTTCTGCGTCTCACCCCGCAGCTTTGTCGTTTCTTCCTTCATTTGCTGTGTACTCGCATCGATCTTTTCGTTCATGCTTTTCATTTTGTTTATAATTTCATTTGCATCCATTTTCGCTGTCATTTCCGCCAGCATGGTGCATAGCTGGGCTATGTCGGATGCACTCAGCTGAGCCGTTTCGGCAAGGGTTGGGGAAGGGTTTTGGTGGAGAGGGGGGGGAGGTGTCATACACCGCGGCCGCTGCCGTACCCATTTCGGGCTCTGGGTTCAGTTGGACGAGTTCATGTTCCTGCACGGGCATTCCATCCTGGACCATGGATTCTACATTACTACACATATACATTTCTAATACCCCCGGCTCCCGCTCGCATTGAGACGCCATCTTGCTTCTCTTCATGGGTTAATTTGAATCGCTCGTAATTTGGAGGGAATCGGGGGTCGCTTCTCTCACCCCTGGACTGATTCCCGTGAATTTAGCTGGAGACAGGAGAGCCCGTTTTCCTGTTCTCCGATACCAGTGCCGCGAGGAGGGTGATGGATTTGTATCGCACGACCTGACACCAGTGTTACGGATTCGCGCCCGCCGGCGTGCTGACGGCCACGTAACTCGAATCGCGGCACGTCGCCCACCGGATGGACAATCCAGTCGTGACCCTCTCGGACTAACGCCGGGAACCAGTCACGGGTGGACCTTTCGGTCTCACCGCGATCGAGCCAATCAGCCCCCGCGTGGGATAGGGTTGCTCGCCAAATTCGACCTACCTAAGTACCCACACGGAGGGTAGACCGGGCGATCGCACCTCGCCGCAGGTCGACTTCGGACACGGGCCACTTAAGCGACCCGTTCCGTACTATCGGGATAACCGAGCGGTGTTATCGTCGGCCTCGACGGTTCGATTAATTATCGGGCGTATTCAGCCCACTACCAACCCTTTACGTGAAGCAAGATGAGGATTCAATGAAAGAAATGACGAAGCGAAGCGGGAAACAGTTCAACACAAAGCACATTTATTCGCGATGAACAGAAAGCACACATATTCAATTCCACCAAAAGCACATAGAAAAGGAAAAGAAACACAATGCAATTTTACACAAAAAGCAAATGCGACAATGCAGATCTAATACCGATTACGCGAGCACACGGCAACACTTATGCAATTTTACTTCACAGACGGCGCCGACAACACATACCCAAAACCAAGGAAAAGAACACCCTCAAAGATGAGGCGGGCCTGAGGCCGAGACCGGGTCGGGCCTACCCGTCTGGTGATGAGACGCGGAGCGGCGATGGTGCCTCAACTCCGCGGGCCTCGCGGACAGTGTCTGGTAGGGGGTGGGAAAAGGGGCCCCCTTGGTCGCACTATCTCAGCGCGGGGGGAAACAGGAGGGGGTTGCTGATGCTCGAATAGAGGATTCCTACTCTGCCTCGAGTCCCGCGACGAGCGTCTCCACCTCGGCCAGGTCGCGCCGTCGGCCTCCCTGGGGTGCAGCTCCCTGCACGATGCGAGCACCCCCTCGTCTGCCCTCGCCGCCTCTCCACAGCTCCGTCCCCTCCGCTCCGACTCCAACGCACACGACGACGACCAGCTCCTTCTTGCTCCTTCTTCCCAACTCCACCGCCCGCGAAGTCTTTACTCTTTTGTCCCCTTGACTGACGAACGCGGTCGCTTATATCAGCCCCGTGGCTTCGCTCTCTCATCTTTGACCCCCTCCCTACGACCTTTCACCTCGCTCGCCATTGGCCCGAGAAAAAGTGGGCGTAATGCTTTTTGATCCATAAATTTGCATATATTGATCGCCCTCCAACGCCCTGGAGGTGGGGCCAAATCGCCCCTCGCTCACCGATTGGACGGAACAAAAGTGGGCGTGTGTCGTTTTTGAAGTGGAAAATCCGTGGTTTTGTACACGCTGTTCGGCGCGCGCCCTGCACGAGTCCAACACCGGTACCCACAAGCGGCGCAAGAACGGTGGCGATGCGACGGTTGCGAGGTGTGACGTGAAGCGGCGCCGCGGTGGGTGGTTGATGTTGTGGTGGGTGGTGGTAACAATGGCGGTTGGTCCAAAATAAAGATAGTAAAAGAAAAACGGCTATCCTGAAGAGTCTCAGCACGCATGAATAACATTTATTCCCTCTAGACAACGGGTTTGGGCCTAACTACACATATACTTACCGAGATATCTCACCTAAGGGACCTGAATGGTGGTTTGCGAATTTGGTAACCACAACAAAATATATATATATATATATATATATATATATATATATATATATATATATATATATATATATATATATATATATATATATATGTAGCATAGAATCCATGTGTATGAAAGCCTGATGTGCATTTGTCAAAGCTGAGCGACAGCCGCACACCACACACCACACTTATTGTCGATACAGGAAGCCAGACATGCGTTACTCTGTGCAATTTGGTGAGGCTGTGAGAAGGGACGGAGGAAGTGAGCTTTCAGAATTTACTGCAACGCCACTGCGAGGATGTGAGCTGGGTCTTTCCCAGGATACTCCCTCTTATGCTCAGAGATGTGATTAATGACAGAAGGAGGGGGTGTGTGGGAAATGAGCTGAATTTGTTGGTACTGCATGGAGGTGTGGTATGTTTGTGGGGAGGAAGTCTTTATTCTTTCTGGTGTTCCTTGATATTGAGTTTTTTTTTTTTGTTTTTTAATCCCCTGAAGTTGTACTCTTGTGTGCAATCCTTCTCTTTGCCTTTTCTTGTGCTATTGCATTTGACTGTGCACACACCCTTCACTCATTTTCTGCCACTATCCTTGAAAATTTAGAATAGTTTCCTTGTTTTGCATGAAGTTGAATGTGACATTTTACACTGTCTTTATTAAAATTTCTCCTTCTAGAAGCACTTGCCCAAAGATCAAAAGTGGCATGAATTGCAGGTAAGCTTTCTGGCCAATTTGGCATTTCTAAGTTGCATTACTATGACATTTGACTGGCTTTTCCACTTGTGTCGATTTACTTGATGAGCTGTATGGGCACAGGGATTGATAAGATTTTGGTTTCAAGTGCTTCATGAGCACTGCTGTCAAAGTTTACTGAATTGTACAATTTGATGCTTGCAAAGGTGTGGTTGGTGGGTTGTTTATTTTCAAAAGGTGCTTTTGTGGACGTCCGTATTTGTTGCAGTGAAAAACTAAGCTATTTGCCTTTGGTCTTGTTGAAGATTTGCCTTTTCCTGCAGGTAAGCATTGCTTCAACACAACAGGAAGTTGTATCCCAACAGTCATTGCATCAACCTCAGAGCCAGACTTCGATGTCAGACGTGAGATGTTTAACTCGACAGGACTCTGCTCATCAGAAATTGCAAAACCTGATAAAGCAGATACAAGGCACCTACAGCTTCTTGCAGGTTTCTACTACTTTCCTTCACTATACTTGAAATGCCAGTGCTGGTTGAAGTGAAGTGGGGTGGGGGGGGGGGTGGGTTGCAAAATTAATGTCCTATTTGCATTGGGTGGGTTCTGCATAATTGAGTACACATGAGCTGCAAGTCCCCATCCATGTTGGTTGTGTTGCTATTGTTTTATTCGCTATTCAATAGTTCGAAGTCATTGCATGGCTTTATGCTGTGGTCAACTATTATGTGATTGCTACATCTGACAAAGCATTCAAATGAGCTTTTACCAAGGGGTGATGTAATTGGTGGCTGCAAAGATCGTTTGTAAGAAGAAAACATTTGTCGTATTGATGCTCTTAGGTTTTGAGAAAATGTATGATATTTCGGAGTGGGTCGGAATATTGTAACGTGTGATTCTGCAAGTCTTTGTGGCTTTGTTAATATTATGCATTGTGTAGGACTCTGTGCTTGATGAAGAGGGACCCACCAAAGAAAAATCGCCTTCCTTCTCTGCCCCAAGAAGCACAAATGGTAATTGTCAGGTTGCAATTTTACAAACTGTACTTTAACTTTTGCCTTCAAGTCAATTGCCCATCTCTGTACGATCACATTTGGATTCTAATTATGAATTGTTTGTTCCTTCCCATTCCAAGTGTCTTCTGTGCCTTGACATATTTTGCTTACAACTGTTGACATTTTAATTTGTGATTCTATCCTGTCTACTGCTTTTTGGGTGGGTACCCTGTGGTCCCATTTTATCGTAGACGCGACTTAAATGTTTTTTAACCCTTTGACAGAAGACAAATTGTCACACCGTGTGCATGTTTATTAGCATTGTTATTTCCATCACCAAAGGTCTATGAAGGTTGTTTTCACGTCCGTCTGTCTGTGAGCAGGATATCTCGTTGTTATGGATTCTGATGAAACTGTGGACAGGTTGGTTGTGTGACCAGGACAAATTTCGATTTTGGTGAAGATCTGAATCTGGATTTGGGTCCATGTATTTTATATATATCTATATATATATTTTTTTTTTTAAGTGATTATTCACCATTGAGAGATGGGGGAAAAAAAAAGTTGCAGTGCTGGCCGACCCAAACTGTGGTGATGGGCGGTTGACACCGCCAGCCCCCAGATGGCTGAGCTGTTACTTATTAATCTGAGGCAGACACGTTGATCCTTGAAGATTGAGCACATGTGATAAAGGGCATGGGGTGCAATGACGACAGGGCAGAGGAGCACAGCCCGGGGGTTTATACTCGTACACCACTCCAAATACACGGATTCAGATTCTTAAAAGGAACATATTTACTGAAAATAAATGAGTATTTACAAAGGAAAATTCAAAAGGTAATGATAAAGAACTAAATAAATCCTAAAGTTGAGGTGCCTCTCCACACGAACTTAAATGCAGACAAAAAAGGAAAACAAAATATCGAGAAAACCCTTCCTTTCATCTATTCTTGTACTTGGCTTAGAACCTAGATTCTGGGACCTGAAATCTATGTGCATACGCGTGCAAAATGGTGCTTCTCTTGTAGCAGGACAAACGTGCCAGGCAATCTGCGAGCGGCACTCCACACCAAAGCTCAGACCCAATGCAACGGCTTAGTGCGCTTGTAGTCCTCACTAACCCAACCAAGAGCCAAAGTCCGGTGTCTTGCTTCACCACGAGAGCCAAATCGCCTCAACACGAATACAAGGGTCGTGTCATCGTCCTTGGCGTATGATCACCCTCTGCTCTCACCTCTCCAACCCCCTTCCTCTGATCACGGCTCTTCCAAAATGCACAAGCCAACCTTCCTCTTCGATTACGGCTCTCTAAAAATGTGCCAACCTGACCTTCCTCCCAATCACACCATATCCTCTGCTTCCAGAGTATGGCCTGCTCGCACGAAACCTGGGAAGACGGGGCTTTTGCCTGCTTGGCTATCTTCTGAGGTCATGCCCATCAACCATCCCTTGGGAGCGTGACTTCACCTGTTGTCACCCTTTGAATATGGGGCTTTCTGCCTGCTCGGCACATTTGCTTTAGGGATGTGGTCCCCACCTTTATTGGGGATCTTGAAATATAAAAAGAGGGAAAAATCACGGGGGTGATTACATACTGGGAAAGCTTATTCTTAAACCCTCGCTCATTAACACGACACCACCCCCTCATGTGGTGACACGTAATACTTAAGCTCACAGGTTCCCTATTTAATGGCATCGAGATACCTCCTACATACCCACGGACCAAGCAACACAATGCTATATTCCCAAATTAAATTCTTCCATCTACCCCCCACAACCGTAACAATAACAATATTTTGAAAAGTTGTGGACGTGTTATGACAAAACCTGCTTGATTTGGTTGTGACGAGAACACGCAACTTCGAGTTTGGTTCAGGTCTGGATCCAGATCCAGCCTATCGGTAAAATACAAAATGTAAACTGTTCAGCCCGGTGGAGGTATGCGCTCTTCCAAGTGCCGTTTTAGTTAACCTCCGCCATCGAAGATCGGAGGTTACTGTTTTCACCCCTTTCTGTTTGTTTGTGAACAGTATTACGGAAAAACTCCTCGACGGATTTCGACGAAACTTGGTGGGGGATTAGGTATGGTCCAAGGATCATGCCATTAGATTTTAGACTTGGTCCGAAGTCCAATATGGCCGCTATGGCGGCCATTTTGAAAAAAAATTGAATTTTTTTTTTTTTGCATTTCTACATGTTTTAAGTGATTTCCAACCCCCCCCCCCAAAAAAAATTGTTAGAGAAAAAATTTTTTGCAACTTTTTTTTTCAACAAAATTTCGATTTTTATTATTTTTTTTTTTTTTGCATTTCCACATGTTATAAGTGATTTCCAACAAAAAACATGCCAAAATTATAATTGCAGCTGATTTTGGAACTTCAGGTGGTTATAACCACGTTAAATCAATTTCTGTCTCAAGGAATCTAGTTATGACGAATTAATTGAGTATGTAAAAGGGAAAGTTGCAAACTATAACTCTGTGAGCACTGTTGACGTCAAATTGAATGAATAGGATATCAGGTTCACTTGAGTGACCTAGCAGTATTGGCGGCGGAGGTTTTGCACTCGACCGAGTGCTCCCCCTCTAGTTTTTAATAGTTTAATTAAATTGATGAAAACAATTTTTAATGTAATGGCCAAAAGTTATTTTCAACCACACGGTACTCGTCTGTTGAAGGAAAATATTGGCATACACATGATGTATAGTTTGCAGTTCATGCTGAATCGTATTTGCTCTCCACCAAGCTTGTGTTTGAGACCATTAAATCCGAATAATTTCTGTTTGCTGGACAGTTGCAGCATTTTAAAATTTAAATGTTTGGAATGTTTTTCAAAGCAAGTGTTTTTATTCCAATGTTTGCATGTATGCTGATGTCCATTATTGCACTGACGTGCACTTCCTTGCAGGAATGCAAAATGTACGGAGGACAACTTTGCAGCCTGTGCCGGTACAGTATTTGTGCCCCCTATGAAACATCAATTCTATGTCGATTTGTCAAAACCAAATGATCTTTCCACTTTTATAACATCAGGTCGCCTGTCTATATGGGGTGCTGATATTGATAACACCTCTGATTATACAAAAGGGCTTTACGTCAATCGGGCTTGTCTGATTTGTTTTTTGAGACGTGGCACAGTATTGATCAATCATGGATTGTACAGAAGCCTTGGAGGTATGCCCAATTTAAATGAGTTGTGGTTTTTGGCTTCTCCCTTTTACATTGTGGTTGAAAGCTTTCTTATGAATAATTTGTCATTGAAACTTTGTTGTTACCCTTGTCTAAGGAGAGGGAATTGCGTTTGTCCGCACAATTTTCGTGTTTCTCTTCAATCGCTTGTCGGATTGAGATGAATTTTTCACCATTGGTGCGACTAATCATGTAGAATGTTTTAATGATGATAATGATGCCATACGTCACATGGTGTGGCAGCCATGTTGGAAAAATGGAAAAGCTTTGGACCTCTATCTCTGAAACCGCACAAAGGAAAAAATTTAAACTTCGCACACGACAAGTACTCATCGGGAATGTGATTTTTTATAATTTTTTTAATCTTTTTTTTTTTTTGATGTCATTGGTGCCATTGTTGTGACGTCATTGCAAATGTAGGACGCTACATCTGATCAGTAAACATTTGAGGGTCATTTCGGGATAAAATGGTCCACAGAAAAAAAAAATTGTCATCGGTCACGTGATTTGGCAGCCATATTGTTAAAAAAAATAATAATTTTTTAAAAACCTCCCAAAAAATCCCTTAAATGCTTGAAGTGCCTGAACAGATCGAGGCGAAACTTTACATGTATGACCGTCTATCCATGAGGAACAAAAGGTTCACACACATATAGTCATAGGTCACATGGTTTGGCAGCCATATTGGATTTACCTTAAAACCTAAAAAAAAAATCTTCTCCAGAATGGCTGAACAGATCAAGGGGAAACTTCACACAAATGTTCCTCCAGCCTTGGGTGTACAAGTTTAAGGAATAATCGATTGGTCACATGGTTTGACAGCCATATTGGATTGAAGAAAAATATTAAATGTTCTCTGGAACTGCTTAATCGATCGATGTGAAATGTTACATTTATGATCTGGTGGTGATGGGAATACATGTTTTAAATTTCAACTTGATCGGATGCATGGTCTGGCAACCAGAATTATTTGATTTATTTGATATGAACTCTTTATTTGTTTATTTATTTTTTTATTTTAAATGATGCTCACTTGGCTGTGTGTGGATGGGTTTGAGGGTAGAGTAGCAGCTATTTGGTCTTCCATTTGATTTGAATTGAGTTTTAATCCCATTCTAAATTCAATTGAATGATTAACAAGTGGTGCCAGGCACAACAAATCCCACCCATTTAAGCCATAAAGTTATTTTTGGGATCAAATTTAAATTTGATACATCCTTAACCTGAATGTTGATTTTCAGGAATAGAATAATGAATATTTTAGTCTTAGTTTGAAGTCAATTGAACCATTTTGACAAAGTTATAAACAAAAAAGTTGTTGACCTTTGACCTAATTGGACCCAAAAGTTAATGGGGTCGTCCAAGGTTCATTACCCACCTGTGGATACAATTTGACAGTGTTTGAGGTGGCCGTTTTCCCGTAAAGTTGTATTTTCATAACCATGTTTTAGTTTCAATGGAAAATTTGTACTTTTGACTGATGGCCATGACCCCCAAAACTCCGGACCCTACCGATCTTCACAAATATGCATTTTTCATTATAGGAATGGGTAGGATTATAAGTGACAAATAGAATAAGGTTCACTATACGCTTAGTTTGAAGTAAATCAGATCATTTTTGACGAAGTTATGAGCGAAAAACGATTTTGAGCTTTTCGTGACCTTGACCTTTTATCCAATTGGACCCAAAAGTTAATGGGGTCGTCCAAGGTTCATTGCCCACCTGTGGATTAAATTTGATAGTGTTTGCTTAAACCGTTTTGCCGTAAAGTGACAGACAGACAGACAGACAGACAGACAAACAGACAAACAAACCGGACGATTACAATATCCCGCTCCCTCCCTCCGGGAGGGGGCGGGATAATAATAATAAAAACTCGTGGGTTCGGGTCATGTATCCGATCAAATTGGGGTTGCATCAAAGTAGGATGTCTTGCTACCAGGTCATCACTGCCAGCAATTATAAAGTGGCAGTTCTAATTCTCAGTAATTACCTAATGCAGTAATACAAAATAAGTCATGGTGAGGGTCTGCAATCTCTGCTCTTTTTCTCGTTTTGTTTTGTGACTACCTTTGTTCCAAATTGGTGATTGCTGACCTAATTATGTTTGTGCGTGTTCATGTGTAATTGCATTTTCCATACGCTCGTTACCTTTCTTTGTCGCGCTTGTCCTTTTGTGTGAGGTGGCCTGAAAGTTGTGTTGCCCCTCCCCTGTAAAGCATTTGTTGTTGAACTCTTATTGTGCAGTACTTACAATAATTAGTCATTGTATCTGCATGCACTCCATCATTCTCCTGATTCAGTGTTGCTGCGTACGATGACGGGAAGGGAGAGGTGTGAAATTTGTGAAAGAACAGAACACATTCTCCTTCGCTTTTTTTTTTTGCTTTTTTTTTTTTTTTTTTTCATCCCCATGCTTAAAATTTAAGGTTTTCGTTTCAAATCTTTCTTTGAAAAATTAAAACTATGCAGATGGCTCAATGAAGTACTGCTCTGGTATGAGCTAGTGCCGTAGTATCACATCTGTCTCTCCTGGATTCTGTGTAATCTGAAGTGCTCAACATTGTTTGAATCTCTTGCAATGAGGCCGAAGCACAGGGTCTGTTGCTCTCACATTGCAGACAAGTTGGTAGTCTATTTACCTTCCTCCCCAACCGACTATTCTCCAACATTGCTGCCTCTGCTCTGTTTTCTTACCCCCCCCCAACTTTTTCCAGACCCCCCCCCCCATCAATAAATCCGATTTTCCAGTAAATCCCTCCTGGTTAAACTTCGGAAATGCGGGCTGACTGCACCTCGAGTCTTCTATTTCTCACATCTCCTGTCTGGAACCAATGGCTAAAGGCTGTTCTGTCTCACTCTAGCCTCTGGGGATTCAAGCAAGCAGTGCACCACTTCCTTTTGGCGTCCGCAAGTTTGACCTGCGGTCTTTATTACCCCAATTAATCTTCATTAACCCAATCAGTTTCCTCCATTCCTCCCTTATTTTCTGTTTGTTCATTCCCTTGATGTTTATCCCACTACCATTTCTACCTTCTTCCTTTGTATGCAGTACAAGGTTGCAGGTAGCATCATTGGCTGAGGGGGGCAGCTGTGCCACTGATGCGCAATGCCCCTATTACTCGTCCACTGGTACTCATTTTGCCGACCTCCGAAGGATGACAGGCTGAGTCAGCCCCACCTGGTGTTAATTTAATGGCCGACAGCAGCTCGAATGCAGGACCTTAAGATCCCAAGCCAGCCACCCGAACCACAAAGCCAACACCAGGCTTGGTTCTAACTTGCTCTTCCAGGAACTTCTCCTGAAAAAAAAGGACATTCTGTATTTGATGAAAGCTTTATGCAAACTTTTTCTCATGCCACGCTTAACTGTAGAACATTGTGTGTGGCAGGAAGAATGTCAGGACACGTCTTCTTCGTCATCGTCAACGTTATCTTCAAGTCCAACACTACAGCTTTCTGTTTCTGCAGTTGAACTTTATGGTAAAGCATCTCCCAAGTTGGTGGATGTATCGGAAATGTCCGCCACTGCTACTGCTACCGCTTGCCATTCTTCACAGACTGTGAGTGAAACGTCTCTTGTGTTCTTATGAGAATTAAGATATTTTGAAGTTCACAAAGAATGTTGTAAAATTATATTCCTGGAATATTGCTCTTTGTTGAATACTTTCATATTTGTTGTATTTCCTTGAACCTTTTGTCATTCCTAATATTTTTTTTTGTATGCAACATCGAGGCTCATCTAAGAGGTAGCATACTGAACGTATAATAAAGGGAGCAGGAGACGGGTGGGAGAGGTAAGCACAATAACAGTGGGGAACAGACGAGGTCTGTGTAAGGGAGAGGGATGGGGTGGGGTACACAGGGTAAGCAATATGGGTTGACACTCCAGGGACTTTCAGGAAGGAAAGCAGGGAATTTGAAGGTGGTGGGTTTGGGGTGGATTAATCGACTAGACCAGAGTTTCTCAACCTTTTTACCCTTGTGGAACCCTTGAAATAGTTTTCATGTCTCAGGGAACCCCTGCATAAAAATTATTATATACCATTATTAATATCTTGCTCTTTTAGATTTTTATCGTAGTTCACGTGGTAAATATATATATATTTTTCCGATACATCATTTTTGAAAGTGTTTGTCAACCCCGAGTCCGTTTGAAAATTTAAAAAACGCACCTCATGTAACTTGATAAACAAAACTTAAACAAATAAAGGTAAACAGAAGAACTAACCTTGAGAGAGAGACTTCGCACGAGGAAGCACAGAGAAGATAGGTGGACACCGTGCATGTGTCCCATACTTGAGTCAGTCACTCAATGATACACACATCCACCGCCTACAGGACGTCCACGAACCAGTGAGGGCGGTTTCACACTGGCACCATATAGACATCGTTAAATACATTCCCTATGGTTATAATTGTAAATAATATGAGGTTGAAGCCTCTATAATAATAACCAAGGAGTTTCCAACAATATGCTGTACGTGTATAGTAAAATTACGAATATTAAATCATACAAAAAAGACTCAAAAATACATTAGCCTATTTATTACTGTTTCTCGCAGAACCCTAGGGTTCCGGGGAACCCCGGTTGAGAAACACTGGACTAGACAGATAATCAGGAATTCGAACCCCCATAGGCATTTTTAGGTAAAAGTTGGTAACTTGACTTTTTAACCTAATTGATATGTGCTGAATCCAAAAAAATGTTACCAGGCTGAAATTTATGTTTGTGCAAAAAATGAAAAACATAATGTCCGCTGTTTTGTTCGGGTAACATTTTGGATTTCTTTTATATCTCAAGTCATACCATTTTTTTTCTTACCATGTAAGGGAGCACAATGTAGTTTTGAAGTAGTTCAGAATACATAGTGGTCATCTACTACCTGACCATCTATATTTAATCACTTGATCTTTAAAAAAAATCTGAAAGAATATTCAATGTTCTGGTAACTTTCCAATTATACAGTGTTGATGTTGACTTTTTTTTCATTCTATTTCTTTTACCTACACATGATATTTTATTTCATGTTTCAGAACAAAGATGGACCCACTGATTAACTTGAAGAGACCATCCCGTGTGTCACACAACCTGTGTATTGTCTGTCAAAAAGACAATAAGGATGAGCTTAGGGATTCCAGTGATCAAGGTTTGAAACACAGAGAACTAGTCACCTCCACCAGGAGAAAACTTAGAGACTACAAATACCACGATGCAATCGATCGAATAGAGAATGCTTTCACATCAGGATTTACAAGTTCACTAGTATGGCACAGAAACTGTTATGCACAATATACCGACAAGGGCAAAATCGAGAGACTGCAGAATGAGTTCCAAAGACAAGGATGCTCAACAGAAGCAAGTACTTCTGCGGATACTGGTAAACGTTCCATGCCAGGTCGCAAATCTGTCACGCCGATGGACTGGAATCGGTATCTGTTCTGTCAAACGTCTTCACAGAAACAGAGGATCATTTCTGTAATGACGTTTAAGAAGAGCCAGGAGATTCTGCAGGCTGCAGGATTTGATCGAAACCTGTCTGTTCGTCTTGCAGGCGTGAGCGATCTCATAGCGGCTGAAGGCAAATATCACTTGGCTTGTTACAGTGGTTTCTCAGTCAGTAGCTAAAGCTAAAAAAGGCAGCAAAGACATTGATATTTCCATGGCATGGCTGTGCAATGAGTTGCAACATTTCGCTGACAAAGGATGTGTTTTAGAACTATCTACAGTTTGGGATCATTACTGCATATTAGCTGATGTCACCATCCCCCAATCATATGTAAGTCGTCGATCTTCCTTCAAGGAAAGTCTTATTGCCCGTACAGGAGATGTGTTCGACTTCATCGTTTTGCCAGATCGAACAGTGACAAATGACGGATGTCTACTTTTCCCTTCCAAGTACAAGCATGTACCTTTATCAGAAATGCCTGTTGCGGAATCGGATGATGACTTGTTGAAAATACCTGTATTCAAACCCGAGAGTGATATTTTCATGTCATTGGTGCATGTGGCATTGGAACTCCATGGAGATATCTTGGTGCACCCAGGACATACAGGTTTTGATATCGGTGACGAGAAGGATGCAGATTGTGTTCCTGACTCACTGTATATGTTCCTGAGACTGCTGTATGAAGGTCCTTCGGCACTGGACAGCGAACCAGACAGCACCGATGTTATTCCAGTAAGAATCAAGGTGCTCGGTGTTGGTCAAGATACGGTGTTCGGTGTCAGTGGCGGAAAGAAGTGGACACCAAAACATATTGGACTCGGCAGCACGCTGCATCAGGCAACTAAATCAAAGAAACTTCTTCAACTTTTCCACAGTGCTGGACACACCAATAGTTATGAATCAGTTTTGAAGTTAGACACATCTCTTGCCGAAAGTACACTCTTAAGTACACTCAGACTGGTGCTGTCATTCCGCCTAACTTGCTGAGAGATAGGTTTGTACATTTCACAGCAGATAATATTGATATAAACGATGCAACACTGGATGGGAAGAAAACCTTTCATGTGACGCAAGCTGCAGCATGGCAGAGAGGGCCGGCTCCTGACTTGCTGTTAAGCAATCTCAAGCCATCCAATTAAACCAAGCTTGATGTCCCCACAGCTATGGATGAGTTGATTCCTGTCAGCATCATTGAAGGACATGCAGATGTTACATTCCAAGAAGCTGTACAGAAAGATTGGTAAACTGTCACCGAGGGTAAAAGTGATGCCGCTATCAGAGCACGAGCAACTGATATGATCTTTGTCATTGAAAGGCAGGACAAAGCTACCAAACCTGGTTGGAGCGTGTTCAATCAAGCCAACAACTCTGATGTTCATGAAGTGACCACCACAGGTTACATGCCAATAATACAAGCACCTGCCCATGAACTGGACACACTCAATACTGTTCAGAGATTTATTCATG
The DNA here is from genome assembly GCF_056783735.1 of Eptatretus burgeri. Classification (NCBI taxonomy): domain Eukaryota; kingdom Metazoa; phylum Chordata; class Myxini; order Myxiniformes; family Myxinidae; genus Eptatretus; species Eptatretus burgeri. The sequence continues at coordinate 122,309,105 of NC_140962.1, read as the reverse complement.
TATCTTCATCACTTGGACAGAAACATGTTGTGTTGACCGTAGACCAGGCACTGTATTGTAAACTGATGGAATTAAAATGGGCGACTCCACAATACAAGTACATCCTTGTCCCATGATCGGGAGGGTTGCATACCTCGAACTTTCTAAAAGTTATAGGACAACATATGCAGGCTTCCGGTTTGTCAGAGGTCTGGGTTGAGAGTGGCATTCTGGGTCCTGTATCAACAGAAAAGGTTCTGGAAGGCAAGTCTTACACCAAGGGGATGCGTGCACACAAACTCTCATTTCAAGATATGTGGCAGATCCTCCTCCCACAATTACTTGATCACCTTAAGGAATCTGACAGAGATCTGGGGAATGAAATAAGGACCAAGCATGGCGAAGCACTCTTCACTCTTTTGGCAACAGGCAGATTTTGTGACGCAATGGCTGAATTCATCCCTCGTAGAGCCACAGACAGTGAATTTCACATACTGGTGGAACGATATAGAGATGGTAGTTGTACTGCTGATGTACACTCGTGCTCGACGTGATGGCCTTTGGAATCTTCATCTGTACTCCTTCCAGTGTATGCTTCCATTCTTCATGTGCTATGACCACACAAATTATGCACGGTGGGGTCCCGTCTATCTTGCTGAAATGCATAAACTCCCGGGTGAGGTGTTGGAGGAATTTCAGCAAAGAAACTTTGTCATGAAAGGTTCAGCTCAGAAGTTTAATCAGGTGAGCCCCGACATGAGCCAAGAGTGGATGAATGCTGTTGGTAAAAAGGGTGGTGGCATTGTGGGAATAACCAAAACCTCATGTGCTCTGAGTTGTTGGGTGTTGTCGTACAACTTGAGGGCCCACATTGCTATGAATACCAGGAGTATGTTCAACCTTGGCTTTGACGATCAACTCATCCACAGTGAATCTACCAACTCCAGAAACCAACGTGACAATGCTGATGAGGCTGCAGTTCTGGCAGTGTTACAGAGATTCCATCTCTTTTCTCTTGACTCATCACCAACAGTTCTCCAAAGCTTAGCAAACGAGGACCTGGCTACAGATGATATCCAACAATCTCTGCTCAACACGAAATCACATGGCACTGATCTTCTCTTATCTTTCGTTGAAAAGAGACTTGTTAGGACGAGGAACGTTCCAGGACCTAAATTGCGAGACACACTGCCAAAAAACAAACCCTTGACATTTGCCAAGTTGTATGAGATTGACAAGGCTTCAAGGGACAAAACAAAGACACTTAAGGTGGACAGAAATATCCTTCAGCGTTTGGTAACAGCGTACGAGGCAAGGAGAAATGTGAATCTTCCCAACATCTTGCAACATGAACTCATGCCCGTGCCTTTATCTTTGGCTCAACTGGATGGATCTCTGATGTCAGGAGAAAAAGCTGTCCTACAGAAGATATTGATTACTGGTGTATTATGTCCAGCAACCTTGGAACAGGAAGGACACTCTTGTCTAATCATTGATGGCAACGCTCTCATTCATGCCATTGGAAAGCCACATGGAGTTAGTACCTTTGGAGAACTATCAGACGTGTTTGTTGAGGCCGTGTTTCAAACTGGACGACACTACTCCAGAACCGACATAGTTTTCTACAGATACTTTCATTCATCCATCAAAACAGGTACTGGAGAGAGACTGTCCAAAGATACAAGACCAGTTCGTAGGATCATTGAAGGGAGAGAGGTTCCACTGCTGAACAGCTGGTCGAGCTTCATAGCTCTACCAGCCAACAAGACCAATTTGATAATATTTCTATCCACTCAGTTGTAAGAGCAAATGCCTTCTGACAAGACCATTGTTGTTGCCGGTGGTTTCACAAGAGATGATTATGTTCAGAGCACGAGCCTGGAAATGGATGTTGATCTCAAGGCCTGCCACGAAGAGGCCGACACCAGAATGATTGTTCATGCAATAGTGTCAAGCCGATTGTATCGTGGTGTCAGCCCGTGATACTGATGTCCTCGTTCTGTTGCTGGCTCATTATGAGAAGATTAACTGTCATTCTCTGTAGATGAAATCTGGCACCGCAAGAAAGCAACAATTCATCCCCGTACACACGATTCACCAAAACTTGAGCAAAGGTATGGTGGATGCACTCATCCCCTTCCATGCACTAACCGGATGTGATTGTACGTCATTCTTCGCAGGACATAGCAAGAAATCAGGATGGAGAATATTTGAAAACTGGCACGGGCTTCTGAATGGTATGAATCATCCTACACTTACATTGGAAGGAGAGAAGACCGCGGTGAATTTCGTGTGCAGAATATATGGATTATCAGATGTAGAGAGTACCAACAGTGCCAGAGTCATTCTGTTCAAGAAGGGTCGTCCAGCTGAAGCTCTCCCACCGACAAACTATGCCCTGCACTACCACATACTACGAGCTCACTATCAATCCTTGGTTTGGAATCGAGCTCATGTTCTGAAGCTGGTTTTACCTGCTCCTGATGATTGTGGATGGCAAACAGAAGATGGCCGGCTAAGGCCGAAGCTCATGAGTCTGACTCCAGTACCAGTAGCATGCATTGAGGTGATATCCTGTGGATGCAAGACAGGATGCAGAACAAGCAGATGCAAATGTAGAAAAGCAACCTTGACCTGTATGGGTGCATGCAGTTGCACTGATGGACTGGAACAGTGCATGAACAATGCCTGAAAATCACATCTGAAAATGAACAATATGTTGCTGAATAAATTTCATCCAATCATTGTATTCCTTGAATTTCTTCTTCTTCTTCTTCTTCTTCCTCTTCCTCTTCCTCTTCCTCTTCCTCTTCCTCTTCCTCTTCCTCTTCCTCTTCCTCTTCCTCTTCCTCTTCCTCTTCCTCTTCCTCTTCCTCTTCCTCTTCCTCTTCCTCTTCCTCTTCCTCTTCCTCTTCCTCTTCCTCTTCCTCTTCCTCTTCCTCTTCCTCTTCCTCTTCCTCTTCCTCTTCCTCTTCCTCTTCCTCTTCCTCTTCCTCTTCCTCTTCCTCTTCCTCTTCCTCTTCCTCTTCCTCTTCCTCTTCCTCTTCCTCTTCCTCTTCCTCTTCCTCTTCCTCTTCCTCTTCCTCTTCCTCTTCCTCTTCCTCTTCCTCCCGTTCGGGGTCGCCACAGCGGATCATCCGTATGATCCGCATAGTGATTTGGCACATGTTTTTACGCCGGATGCCCTTCCTGACGCAACCCTGGTCGCCTCTTATGACACAGGGATATGGTACACCTATTTTAACCAGGGCATACACCGGCCCAGTATACTGGTACTCATTTTGCCAACCTCGGAAGGATGACAGGCTGAGTCAACCCCCTGGTGTATTAATTCAGTGGCCCAACGGGGCTTGAACTCAGGACCTTTTGGATCCCAAGCCGCTGCCCTAACCACTGCGCCAACACCAGGCTCATTGTATTCCTTGAATATATAACTTTAGAAATATATACCGTACATCGGTTTCTTTGCCCGGGAAGTCAACATACAAAAAAAACCATACTCTTAGGTTCAAGAAAATTTTTTTTTTTTTTATAGTGATCAAATATGGGTGGAGAGGCATAGGATGATTACCAGATATTCATAACTACTTCGATACGATTTTGCATTTACATGCATAGCAACGAACAATGATATGACATCAGATATCTCAGAAATCCAAATCACGATCCGATCGAAATAGCCTCCATCTTGATTCGCATTTTTCATGCTGGTAACGTATTTCTTCGGACTCCTCATACCTCAAATACGTTATAAACTCATGCTACCAACTTTTACCTCAAAATGCCGATAGGAGTCTTAAAAAGAGACTTTTTAGATTTTTCCGTCTCGTCTATAACGGGGGTTGAAAATATTATGGCTTTGGATGGGGGAAGTTAAGAGGTGGTGGTGAACAGCTGTTTTGAATACCTGGAGGGAAGAATGGGATCGAAGGGAGTGTGGGAGTTTCATTCCTCTTTTTTTTTTTTTTTTTTTTTTTTTCCTGCTTCTGGAACAGTGCCAAAATCAAGAATCACTGCTCACCTTCAGTTTCACCAGAAGGAGGTTGCTGGCAGACCTTAAGTGCCCTGCAAAAATAGGGGGGGGGCAGATAGCACAGGGAAGGGGGGTGGGGGAGGCCAGAAAGGAGACTGTAGACAAAGACCACCGATCTGCCTGCAGAGAGTGTGAGACCCAAAGACTCAGCCTCACCATGGGAGATATCAATGATCCTAAATGCCTTGGTTCCCACAGTGTGAAGCCGAGAAAGGTTTGAGGCGGGAGCACCAGCCCAGAGGGGAGAGCAGTACTCCATCAGACTGTGGACGAAAGCTTTGTAAATAGTTAGAAGCTCAGGTGTGCCAAGGAAGGACTTTGCACAATGTAGGGTGCCTCGTCGGTGACTGGCTTTGGAGGCCCGTTTGTAAATGTGGCTTTCCTGGAGAGATCATAGCAGATCGTGAGACCCACAAGCTTGAATGAAAGGACTTCTTCAAGAGGATTGTTGAGAAAGGACCATCTGGAAACCCAACCCCCCCCCCCCCAATGTATTTTCAAAGAGACATGGTGAGAGTGATAGATTTGTCAGGATTTAAAAAGACGTTTTCTAAGTGTTGGACCCAGCTTGTGATTTTATCCAGATCTGCAGACTGAAGAGGCTGCCACCTACCGATCTGAGGGATGACTGCTGATGATTGCACCCTCTGCCATACCATCTAAGGATTTTCCAGAGTCAGATCATTGATGAAAACCAGAAAAAGCATTGGGCCTTGAACTCCAGCATGGACAGGAAGAGTCTGAGAATTCCATTAAGGGCCACAAGTTCACTGCGACAGGAGAGGGTCTGCGAGCCATGAGTGGAGATTGCCTTGGACACTGGGAAGAGTTTTCTGAGCAGGGCGTGGATGCCAGACCATATCGATAGTACGTGATATGTCTCGGGAAATGGCTCTGATCTGAAGTGAAGGCCCCAGATGTTGAAGCCCCCACTGAAGAAAGGGGGAGGGTAGGACGAGGGAGGAGAGGTGGAAGTAGGGAGAGTTGTTGACTGTGTGTCGGAGATTGCAGAAGAGCTAGGAGAGAGGGTCGGATGGGGAGGACAAAGGGCTCAGTGGTGAATGGATGAGCCGCAGTGCGGAATAATGAGAGGGCAAAGGGACGTCGGAGATTGGAAATGGGGGAATGAGTTGTAAGAGAGAGGATAGCAGAAGGAGGCAGTTTTGTGGATGTGGGGGTTGGGGGGGGCAGAGAATTGAGGGAGTAGGGTCAGGGGGAGTTTGGAGGGGTAAGATAAAAATTTGCTCTGAAGAGGGAGGAGATGGCTGATTTGAGAGGGAAGGGTGAGTGGGGAAGATGAGAGCAGGAATGGCGTTAAGGGAGAGATGGGGAGAGGAGAAAGATGAGATTGGGTCGAGGTATCATAAAGGTTGGAGTGTGCAGGTGGGGAAACAATATTTGGGGTTGTAGGGGGGGTGTTATTTTTATTCTTTTATTCATTTATTACATTTTAAGACATGAAACAGAGGGTATACTTCGGGGGGAATTGAGGGATGGTGAGGGGAAAAAAAATTATCCGGATATCTGCCTTTATATTTTCCTCTAGATTTTGAGCTTTCTCCCTTTGGAGTATGAAGACACGCCACAATCTAATTTCTCTGCTGCTTCTACTACGACGACTACTGCTACTGCTACTGCAACTGCTACCAATACTGCACAAGTATCTACCTCATCACTTTTCTCCCATTCTTTGAGATTGGGTGGTGTTGACCAAAGCTTCAGTAGTGCAGACCAAGTGGGTGGTGAGTTAGCTTCGTTATTTGTACACATGTACAGATTGGAGTAGGTTTTGCTTTTTATTCTGTCTTTCTGCAGTGATCCTGAGGCTCATGAAAGAGCTTGATGTATTACATTGGAATGACAGACATGAGTAGATGATCAAGATAACATGGAATTTTTAAAGTTGAAATCCCAGCCTTGTGAGCTTTGTACTTGGATGGTAATACGAAACAGGTCAGTCCTCTTTTGATGGTTGAGCAAACGACTCATCCCTCGTTGAATTGGGCAATAATCTGTGCACTGCTAACTTAGACATTAATCATTTGCTGTGAATGTGACTGTACATATTTCCTGACCCTTTTGTGTGTTTCTGGTCCACAGCCACAGGTAAGGTGGATCAACCTTCAAACTGGATGGCACAACATACGGTGTCCCAGTTGATTCCAGCAGCTGTTGCTGTTCAGCCTGCCAATGTGGTTCCAACGCAAGGCTTCCATTTTACCCGAGGAGTGAGGGGCCGTGGTCCCAGGTTTCCGGTTGAAAGCTATCGACCTGCAAATATATATCGCAGTATGTTGGGTTTACGATGAGTCCTTGTTTAAGTTTGTGGACTTGTATGGATTTTAACATTTTGATTTTCCTTTTTTTTTTTTCTTTTTTTCTTTTTTTTTTCTTTTTATAGCAGCTATTGAGAACTACCATCCATTCTACCAGCCAGTGCAGAATGCGATCTACATGCAGCCAGGCATCCCCATCCATGACATGTCTGGCATGACACTGCAGAGGGTAAATATCACCCTATTTTGTTCCAATGCAGAAGTTCTCATGCTTCCAGATAATCCAAAATATAATGTGGAAAAATTTTACCAATTTGGCTTTTGCTTGTTTTGAATAATCTTTGCAATGTATCTATTCAAATCAAAGGTTGACCAGATTCTCTCCAGATTTGTAATTTCACTTATTTTGTTTAACTTGAAAAGAAATCTTCCAAATAAAAGTTGGTGTTGCTTTTGCTTCCTCTGCTGGAGGTATAAATGTACCATGGGGTTGGAGAATGGGCAGGTATGGTGCAGAGCATATTGGGTTCAAAACCTGATTGTAATAGTCAGATTTGGGTCAGTGGGAGAGTAAACAGAGGCTAGTTAAGAAACTAACTTGGCAAGCTAAAATATATTGAGGGATAGCAAGACCATCGATACCACAGGGAGACTGGTTCGTGATGAAAGTAAGATGGCAGGCTTAGAAAAATACCATTCCTTTCACACTGCAAAGGTGCATTGGGCTGCCAAGGCAGTTTCATTAGCAAGGAGTACAGTCCCAGATGGGTCACCTCTCCAACACAGGTTACCCTGAATGGGTATTACCCCAGTACACTGGTACTCACTTCACCGACCTTGGAAGGATGACAGGCTGAGTAAACCCCACCGGGTGTTAATTCAAGGGTCGACTAGGCTTTTTTCTCGGACTCTTAGTTCCCAAGCCAGCCACCTTAACTGCGAAGCAAACACCAGGCTTTATGGAAGGCTTATTCAAGTTATTTTGCTTCAACATTTATAAAATTTGAAAATAGTCAGGTGTGTTACCGGGAGGTGAGGAATGGGTTTTGGAGGAGTTTTTGGTCAGTGCCAGTAACGAAACCATTGAAAGCAAAGACAAGATAAAGCTCCAGGGCAGAACAATATGCATCCATGAGTATTGAGTTAGGTGGTGGAATACAGTGTTGGCTGATATACCATGGGGAGAACAAGTATTTGATACACTGCTGACTTTGCAGGTTTTTCCCACTTACAAAGCACGTAGAGGTCTGTAATTTTTATCATAGGTACACTTCAACTGTGAAAGACGGAATCTAAAACAAAAATCCTGAAAATCACATTGTATGATTTTTAAATAATTAATTTGCATTTTATTGCATGAAATAAGTATTTCATCACCGACCAACCAGTAAGAATTCCGGCTCTCACAGACCTATTAGTTTTGTCTTTAAGAAGTCCTCCCATTCTCCACTCATTACCTGTATTAACTGCACCTGTTTGAACTCATTATCTGCAGAAAAGACAGCTGTCTACACTCAATCAATCAGACTCCAACCTCTCCACAATGGGCAAGACCAGAGAGCTGCCTAAGGACATCAGGGACAAAATTGTAGACTTTCACAAGGCTGGGATGGGCTACAGGACAATTGGCAAGCAGCTTGGTGAGAAGGCAACAACTGTTGGCGCAATTATTAGAAAATGGAAGAAGTTCAAGATAACAGTCAATCTCCCTCGGTCTGGGGCTCCATGCAAGATCTCACCTCGTGGAGCCTCAATGATCATGAGAAAGGTGAGGGATCAGCCCAGAACTACACGGCAGGACCTGGTCAATGACCTGAAGAGATCTGGGACCACAGTATCAAAGAAAACCAAAAGTAACACACTACGCCGTCATGGATTAAAATCCTGCAGCGCACGCAAGGTCCCTCTGCTCAAGCCAGCGCATGTCCAGGCCCATCTGAAGTTTGCCAATGACCATCTGGATGATCCAGAGGAGGAATGGGAGAAGGTCATGTGGTCTGATGAGACCAAAATAGAGCTTTTTTGTTTAAACTCCACTCACCGTGTTTGGAGGAGGAAGAAGAAGAATGAGTACAACCCCAAGAACACCATCCCAACCGTGAAGCATGGAGGTGGAAACATCATTCTTTGGGGATGCTTTTCTGCAAAGGGGACAGGACGACTGCACCGTATTGAGGGAGGATGGATGGGGCCATGTATCGTGAGATCTTGGCCAACAACCTCCTTCCCTCAACAAGAGCATTGAAGATGGGGCGTGGCTGGGTCTTCCAGCATGACAACGACCCGAAACACAGCCAGGGCAACTAAGGAGTGGCTCCGAAAAGCATCTCAAGGTCCTGGAGTGGCCCTGCCAGTCTCCAGACCTGAAACCAATAGAAAATCTTTGGAGGGAGCTGAAAGTCTGTGTTGCCCAGCGACAGCCCCGAAACCTGAAGGATCTGGAGAAGATCTGTATGGAGGAGTGGGTCAAAATCCCTGCTGCAGTCTGCAAACCTGGTTAAGAACTACAGGAAACGTCTGATCTCTGTAATTGCAAACAAAGGTTTCTGTACCAAATATTAAGTTCTGTTTTTCTGATGTATCAAATACTTATTTCATGCAATAAAATGCAAATTAATTATTTAAAAATCATACAATGTGATTTTCAGGATTTTTGTTTTAGATTCCGTCTTTCACAGTTGAAGTGTACCTATGATAAAAATTACAGACCTCTACGTGCTTTGTAAGTGGGAAAATCGGCAGTGTATCAAATTCTTGTTCTCCCCACTGTATTTAACAGTTGGAGTCAGGACAGATACCGGAGGATTGGAGAATTTCAGACGTAACACTGTTGAGGAAGAATCCAGAGGAATTGGGGACCCACAGAGCTGTTTAACTTCATTTGTAGGGAAGATGTCAACATTGGGGATTGAATGTGGAACCATTTAAAAATTCAAACGAATTAAAGGGAGGTCATGTTTTACTAACTTGAGTTTTGTGAACCAGTTTCTGAATGGTTGGATGAGGAAAGTTCACTGTCGTATATCTAGACTTTCAGAAGACATTTGCTACGTTACCCCACAGGAGTTTGGAAGCTTCAGTGAGGGGCTTGAGTGGCTGGTCATGTAACTGGATTGGAAACTGACTTCTGGTAGGAAGCAAAGTGGCTGTGAATGAGCAAGGGTAATCAGTAGTGGGGCACTGCAGGGATGAGTTGAGGAACCATTGTTTGGCTTTTTTTTGTTTGTTTTTTTTTTTTCTTAAAAAAAATATTTTTTCTTTTTTAATAATTTACATCAACCATTTGGATGGTTCGGTGACCAAGCTGGGTCCTCTGATGTGGAGGGTGTATGGACATGGTGGACAGCCAGCAGGATTAAATTCAAGACCTGCAAAAGGTGGAGGAGTTCCTTCTGAGCCAATTGCCTTCCATATCTGGTGCGAACTGTCTGTGGATGTTGTCCTGCTGTTGGTTACCTTTCTTGGGAGGTTGGTAGCAGGATTTGCACTGGCTACCACAAAACACACTGCAGTGTGTCGGAGTGGTGCTGAGGTGTCGTCCACCAGACGGTGGTCTCCTCGGGTTGACCTGAGGCGGTCCCTTTGGGTGGGTGCCTAGAATGTCCTATCCCGAAGAGATGGGGATGGGTCAGTTATCTACCCAGGGGATGGCAAGACTGAAGCCCTTGGAGTACCGGTGGAAAGTGGACGCAGTGACCTCGCTGTGGCGCATGCTCCCAATGTCTGCATTTATTTATTTGGCTGGTGGAGAGTCGAGTCCATGTGTAATATAAACAAAGCATTGCAGAGAAATCTGACAATATGGTAGGATGCAGGTGAGATGACACTAAGTGTTGATGTGTCAGGTGGATTCTGCTAAATGAAGGATTGTGTAGCAGTTATAAAACTACCTGTGAACCCTCGAACGTTGGATTTACAAACATTGAATTTCTGTTCGCCCCATGGTGGCTGGTTTGTTTGAGTATGTTGACAATGGTATTTTGTGGACATCGTCTATGGTCTGTAAAAAAGTAAGAGGGACAAAAAAAAAAAAAGATGAAACCTATTGATCTCCAGATTCTGTAAAGAACCTTTGGGAAACCTCGAGCCCAGATGAACTATCAACCATTGTTGTGGCACTAGCTTCAGGAAAGTAACCAGAGGTATTGTAGTTGTGTGGGCCACCATCCATCCATGCATGACAATGGCAGTAAAACTGGCCTGGAATTTTACACCCACTGATGGATCGGTCTCTCAGTGCATTGCCATTGGGTTCAGGATCTTGTGCTATCAGGCGGCTGTGACGTGCAACACCTTTTTAACCTGTATACTTCATGGTAGTTCGGCATATTGGCAGTTGTATCAAGGTTGTATCAAGGAAGAGAAAATATTTCGAAGACAGACAGCTGAAGAGGTAGAGGGCGCTCATCCCCTTTGGTTTTGACCAACCTCTCACCATGAGCCTACCTTCCTTGTGCCAATGATTCATCTGTTTAAGTTCTTGTCCAGATTTCCAGCTGAACGTCAACTGAACTTTTGCTTCTGGTCGAATCCAGCGAGAACACAATTGGGCTCTGGAGTCCGTGCATGTTTGGCGATGTCGCGCCGTTGTCACCGAATCTTGCATCATTTTGTTCTCCCAACTCAAGCTCACAAACATGCACAGAAAAGCATTCTGTGCTGAAATTTTAATTTTGTAACTATTGAACAAATGTTCATTTTTCATGCGTGAAGTGCATGTCCCTTTGAGGAAAAAGAAAGAATGCACAAATTGATATGGGTAACCTTTGACCACTCCAGTATAATCACCATTCTCATGAACACCTGCAGGTGTGGAAACCAGCATGGTTCATGACGTGTTCACACACTTGATACACTGAGCGATTTAAATAACTGGCTATAAATATACCATGTTCTTCCGTTGGCGAAGTGATAAGGATGTGAGAACACAGATACACACACAGCACCTTGGTTGCATTTTGTTTGCAGGTATCTTGTATACATTTGTTGGTTGAGGGGTCAGGTTGGTGTGGTTGAGGGTGGGATTTGAGAATTTTTGTTTTGTTTTTCACCAAGTGAACCGTACGAGATTCCCATTGCACAGGATGTTTATAATCTGCCTAAAGTTGGCAGTATTGAAGGAACATAAGGTTAGTTTACTGATGTCATCGGATTTGCATTCTCCGTTAAGTTAGTCATGCAGACAAATTCCGTTTTTGTGCTTCTTTGTAGGAAAATTTTTTATTTCTAAGGATTTCAGATATGGGTTTTTTTTTTTACCAACATGCATAGTTTGTAATTTACAACCGGCTCACTTGTAATCTGTGTGCCGCCTTTTCCTCTTTTTGTCAAAGGAGAGGCAAGTCCTTCTTTTTTTTTTTCCTTTTCTCTTTTTTCGTCTTTTTGGCAACACGTGCCAGTTCACAGTGACTTTTAATACCTCCCAGGGGTACCTGGGATTGGTATCAAAATTCCATCCATGAAAAGGTATTGCCACTTCAAGTCTGTGTCAACTTGTATTTTCTTTATCTCTACCGTTATAGCATGGGACTCATCACCTTCCTCCGGCAATGTCCACAGCACAGTGGCTCTACCTTTTATTGACCGATGTAAGTTTCCCTCAAGTGGTGACCCTCTCGGTTTGAACAGTGAAGCACAACTTTTGACTGAACCAGGTCAAAGATTTTGTGTTTTTTTTTTTTTTAGCTGTTTTGGAGAGTTGGCCACTTTGTGCGCACGTCGGTAAACAACTCTCGACTCACCTTGCCTTAATTTCCTCTTGTGCTACAATTGAAACTGCTCAATTTTTTGAAGTTCCAAAATTCTTTAAAGAGTATGCTGTGTGTTCTAACATGTGGGTTCTAACACCAGCTTTCATCGCTCTCCGAGTGATGTGATGACTTGACTTGACTTTTTTCTCATCACATTTCGAGCATTCCTAAAGGTTGTTTGTTGTACTTTTTCGAGCTTTCAGCATTAGAGTTGCTCATTTGGCCAAGCACTCATCTTCCCAAGGGCTGCCCAAGTGCCTTGGAATATTTTGCACTAGATCTGTAGTTGCTGATTTCAATCGAAATTCTAGTTCTCCAATTCCCATCTCACTCGATTCTAGTGAACATCTTTTGGCGTCCAATACCGTCGGATATTCACCCTTGTATGGTGTCATGAAAGATGACCATTTCTCCCTTTTCTTTCCAACCTTATGGCATTTTCCATGACAGGAAAAAGTACAGGTTCGCTTTGTCACGAAGTCCTGGTTTGATTTGGAATGCAATTTCTTCGAAAGAATTTCCACAAGTGTTTGGGGGCAGTAATTACTATGATTATTATTTTTAATTTTGTTTAATGTGTCCTTGAGTGAGGGGAGATTGAGATTTTTTTTTGGCTTATTCCAGTATGTGTACTTGGTATTGGTTGACTTGGGTTGGTGAATAGTGGCATAGGCTGTGGAGGAGGAAAAAGTTGCCTTTTCCTGTTTCCTGTTCCCCGTCTCTTGATGAGAATGGCTGTTTCGAGGTACTAAACAGCCCATAGGTGGAGAACTGGATGAACAAATTTTATTGCTATGAATGTATGAATCTGATATTAACTTGTGGCGCTGCAATGCCATTTGGATTAAAAAAAAAAAAAGTGGGGGATTCATTTTTGATGTGGTTGTTCAGTCATTGAGGTGGATATCTGAAAATGTGGTTGCAGTTGATTGCGCTGTTATGGGAAGACGGCTCTCATTTGTAGCAGGCTTTCTGTGCTGCTCGTTCTGATTGGTGTTAACCAGAAACTTTAGAATTGGCAGCTGTTGTACAGATAATGTGGATTGTCAAAGGAAAGGATGATGGGATATGAATTTGGGGTGGGGGTGTGGTGGTGAGAAATTCTGGATGTGACTGCTTTTATCGAAATCCTTTGTAATTCACAAATCAAAGAAATCCTGGAAAGAGAACAGGAGGAATTTTTAAAAGTTTAATTTTTTTTTTTTTTTTTTTGTGAGACTGGACTGTGATGCTCAAAGATGTTTGAGACATTCGACCTTTCTGCATAAAAGTAGCGAAGCTTCCATCCCCTGCCTCACGCAGACTGCTCAAAACGTGGTGGAATGTCTCAGCTCTGTCTGCCTCCAAATGACTTGCACCCAATCTGTCCCAATCTTATCTCCACATAGTACCCACAATGTACTGGGCATTGTCTTCACCCGAGAAGGTAGAGACTTCACTCCAGCTCGACCCTGCTTCGCTTTGTTAATGGGCCCAGGTGGCATCAGTACCCATGTTCTTAAACCTACTCTGCTGCTGTTATTCATTTGTTCTCTTCAGTCTGACCTTGCCTTTTGCCATCTCACATCTGCCTGAAAGTCAGCAAACATTTTGTCCCTCAACCTTGCTCTTTGTGTTCCCCCCCCCCCCAGCCCTTTTCTGCCATACCTTTTGGTTTTATGTCCATTCTGTTATAGTTCCTCCACACACTTCGACCGCACATTAAAAAAAAACAAAAAACACCCCAATTCACAGGTACAGAGCAAAAATGGATCCCATGAATTACAGGCCATGAGCTTGCTTCCAATTGCAAGTAAAGTTCTGGATTATAATCATTGCTGCTGATGTAATCTCTCTTTAAACAGCCTGATCTGCAATTGTCAGTTTGGATTTTGGTCACTCAACTCTGTGCATGCTGCTCCTATTCACTGGACAACAAAGATTTTGCTACTGGGTAGGAAACATTTGTTCGAGACTAAATCGAGTATGCTGATTCTGAATGTGAAGTCAGAATTTTCTTGGCATGTCAGGATTTTGAGTTGCGCATATGGTCTAACTACAGTGGCTTGCCTTGGTTGGTTATTTTTGAGTGATCATAAATTATTATTTTTTGTGTGTTTTTGGTTTCAATTGTCACAATACAACTGTTGTAGAATATTATTTATCAAAAGAGCTTGAGAATGCACTTTAAATTATTTAAAATTGATGAAAACTGACAAAGCGATGAATTAAGTAAAAAAATTTACACGTGACATTACAATTTTTACTAACCTGAGCCCTTAACTTTCTAAAGGCATTGGATCACGACGGTAACGGCTTCCAATATCTCAGAGAGAAGTTTGGCGCAGAAAAAAAACTGACTCTAAACTCAAAGCAGTCAATTTTCGTTGGGTCCCAGATCTGAGAACTGAACTGATCCAGAGTTCAAAAATAAACTGAACCCACTTGAGTTTGCAGCATGGGAAACACTTGTGTTCGTTGTGCAGAACTTTCTTGGGAACCACAGAGCTGAACAGTATGCGGAATTGGCGTACAACATGCTAAAGGCTTATCGGTGAATGGGGCTGCAGGATGTCTCTTAAAATGCACTTCTTGCATTCTTATCTTAATTTCTTCCCACCTAATCTGGGTGAGATAAACGATGAGCATGGCGAAAGGTTCCACCAAGACATTTCAGTCATGGAAACTAGGTATCAAGACCGGTTCAACCCAAACATGATGGGTGATCACTGCGAGTTCCTACAACAGGTAACAAATTCTACACACAAGCACAAGAGCAAGTGTCACAAACTTCTGATCACTTCTGAACACGTCTGAATAGTGCCTACAATGACTACATTGAAAGGAAGAGTGCAAGCTTGAAGTGTTGTTTCTGAATCGCTCACAATGGGGCAGATTTCCCAATCAAGTTTACACCATTCCTAACATTACCATGTTTTATTAACTTATTTTTCTGCAACTTTTTTCCATTCTTGGTTTGTATACTACACATACCCACGGAGATCAATCATTGTCTAAATATGATGTGAAAGTAATTACGAAGCACTGATATTAGATGTACATTGTGGCAATCTGCAATTATAAAGTATCTCTTACAGCATGCTGGGTATCATTAATACATATACATATTTTGAAAACCTGACGTGACAAAATTCTGACTCCAGATTTGAAATCAGCAGCCCAGATTTCGCCAACAAACCTGCATTTTCCCTTGGTAGTTGATTTATTTATTTATTTTTTTGTTTGTTTGTTTGTTGCCCAGTGTATCAACAGTTGGAAGCTTTAAATCTCAAACAAGAAAACAGGACCAGCTCCCTTGACACCTCTGGCATTGGACTGCTTGCTAACTGTGGAATAAAAGGCCATGTGTTCATGAATGGCTGTTTGACTTCCTCCATTTATGCAGTCAACATGTTGATATCAAGGTTGCTCTCTGCTCTTTCTCCCTCTGCGCTCTGCTCTGCACTCAAGGCTGGAGTACCCCCAACAATGTTTGTGCCTCGTTTTGGTCCTCGTCTATAAACTCTGGTGCTCTTTTATAATTTTTGTTTTCTTTGCAAATAGAGCCCATGTTGGGATGTGACATCATTTGGTACCCCCATCCCACTGACAGTCATATGCAGCAGCTGCATTGCACTCTACTGATGTGGAATTGATTGGATGCTGGTCTGATAAATGGAACATGTCTAACAATTCTGGAAAGTATTTATTTATTTATTTATTTATTTATTTATTTTAAATCCTGTTGCTCCAAAAGGATCACCAAACAAACCCACCCACTTCCATGGTCTGCTACTGAAAGAGGTTGTCTTTTGAATGTCTCGCCCTCACCATTAGCCATGACATCTCATGGGCCAACAACCGCAATCCTGGCATTCTATATCGATCAACGTCTTGGAAAATCGGAACAAATCTGTCAACAAGGCTTTTGGCTATGGCTCAATGGAGTACTGCTCTCCACTCTGGGCTGGTGGCATCCCATCATCACATCCTTCTGCATTCTGTGGAATGTGAAGTTTGCAAAATCTTGCACAATTAGGCCAAACACAAGGTCTCTTGGTAACATCCAAGGTTGCTTTAAAAAAAAACAAAAAAAAACTTTTTAAAATTTAACTCTCTCCTCTGCAATCTGTCTTCTCAAACTTTCCAGCAACTCCAGGGTGTTCAAGCACCCCCCCCCTTCCTGGTTAAACTCCAAAAATGCAAACTTGTGACATGCTGCAACCTTTTCTTTTCCACTTTTTATTTCCCATTTGTGAAAGTACTTTAAAGTTCAAATCTGCTCATCCCTACAAAGCTTTGAGTACACTTTGCACTTCCATTCCATGCCATCCCCCATCCCTTCTCCCACTCCCCAACAACCTCCCCCTGCTTTTTTTTCTTTTTTTTTTTCCCTAACCTAACCCATCCTTACAGGCTACTGTTGCCTCTTTCTCATGCCTCTCACCTCGCACACCCCACACACAACCCTCACACCACACCAACAGCTGGGCCGAGGGAGAAAAATAAAAAGATATGGACAACAAGGGATGAGGGGTAGGTTGGTGGGGGGGAGAGAATGCAGGAGGTGGATGAGGTTAGAGAGTGGAGCGGTTTAACGGGTATAAAATATCATTGTTTTGGATGGGGGTGGTAGTGATCTGAGATGGTGGTGAACAGCTGTCTTGAAGATCTGGGGGGATGGGAATGAGATTGAAGAGAAATGTGTAAGTAGGTTCCACAGGTGGGGGGGGTGTGGGGAAGTGGAGGTGAGCAAAAACGGAGGGAGCAAGACCAGAAATGACCCTGAAGAAGGCAGACCACCAACTGATCTGCGATGGTAAAGTGATCGGCCCGCAGACTTGGCTTCATTGTTGGTGGAAAGGGAAGGCTAATGGGGTTAACAAAAAATAATAATTTGCACATTTAAAATGTGACGAATCATCCATTGCCAAGTTAGCAGGAAGATCAAGTTCAGCATTGACCATTTTCGACTGCAAGTAGATTTTTGAATTTAACCCTTTGATCCCTGAGCTCCTTGGACTTTCGGCTCCCCCACCCTGGCCTCCCTGGAGAAAAATCCAGCCGCTCGGGTATATGGAAGCTTGAATGGCGGCCGGTAAAACGGCCGCCAGGATTCAAAGGGTAAAGCCAGAAATGTAGTTTGCATGAGCATTTTTTTTTGATGTGAAAAAATATCATGCATCTCAAACCATTTTGACGTGTACAATAGTTCTCAGCATTTTGCTTAAATCTGTACAAGTTATCAGATGACGTAATGATCTGAAACGATAATCTTCTGTTCAATTGATAATTTGACATCAGAAAAGTTAAAATTTCTTTCTTTCTTTCTTTTTTGAGGGGGGGTAAGGGGGACGGTTTGGGTTCTCAATTGTGAGCAATCTCTTGTTTTTGTTTTCTTCTTTTTTGCAGCCCGAGAACTTTCATCAGCAGAACTACATCAGGAATGCTTACTTGGGAATGCGTAGTGGAGTGAGAGGTCAGTTTCTTCAGTTTTTGCTGTCGTGTATTTGGAAAGTTTGAAAGTACGCTTGCAGAAAACATAAATTTTGGAAGGCAGAAGTATCGGCAATTTTCATGGCTTTGATTTTTAACTTTAAAATTTTCTTCTTCTTCTTCGTTAGGTTGGAGTGACTCGTCACAGCAGGCCAGTCCAGAGCGAGACGAGACGTTCAACAGCGCCGACTCTGGACAAGGGGACTCTCGAAGCATCACACCAGTCGACCTGTCAACGGCAATGGGAGGGCAAGGTGGCCCTGCAATACTTCCCGTGGGAATATGCCAGATGCCTCAGCAAGTACGTGTTGCGTTTTCTGCTTCGCGCACGTACAACTTTTTTCCTGGGATCCTTGATCAACCAATCTCCTTTGATACGCTCACCACCGTTCTTGGAGAATGTTTCGACGTGATGAGCGGTCGTTTTCACTGTCCCATTAATGGCACATACATCTTCTTCTTCCACATCCTCAAACTTGCCGTCAATGTCCCCTTGTATGTGAATCTAATGAAAAACAACGAAATTCTGGTTTCTGCTTATGCCAACGACGGTGCACCGGACCACGAGACCGCGAGCAACCATGTTCTGATTCATCTCTTGCAAGGGGATCAAGTGTGGCTCCGTCTCCACCGTGGCACCATCTATGGCAGCAGCTGGAAGTACTCTACCTTCTCAGGTTACCTAATCTACTTGGACTGACTCGGCCATACACTGCCTTATTATTGGTGTGAACTCTCATTTTGAGTATTGGATGTGCGTAGAGCTATTGGTTTTGTTGTTGTCATTCGAGTCTCTTGTGTTGTAAACATTTACTTTTCTTGTAAAAATTGCAAGCCATCTTGCTTTTTTTGGGCCTTTTCGCACTTCTCATTTCACGAGCCCAAATATTTGTGCTTTAAAATGTTTTGTTTGCCTTCAAAAGCGTTTCAAATTTGCACTTGAAAGCCTTCATTTTGTTTTTGCTGACTTCATCCCATGCATTGTGTTGTCCAGTGGACTCCATTTAACCTTGAACCTGATGCAGGTGTTTTGCATTATTTGCACTACAATTTGCCTTGCAAATCCGACTGGTGCCTAATTGTGCAGCTGGAAAAAAAATATATATTAAAACTATTGAAGCATTTCTGGAATATCTCATTTTCGCCTGTGGTTTTAAACTGGGGAATTGAAATGTTCATTTGATCGTGCATCTTATTGTGGTGTTCTTCCCAACGGCAGGTCCAGTATTGCCGAAGCAGTTTATTGGCAAGGATTATACTTGGTGGTTTGCTTATTGCCTGCCCAGGTGGTATATCGACAACCTTTACGTTGAAGCTGTGAACCATGCAAGTTTGTCAAATTGCTACCTATAGGCTATTAACCAGATGGGTTGGCCGTTGTAGTTCCAGACTTGTGTGCCCTGTAACAAGCTACGGTCGAGATAGTCTTGAAATGAAAGGTGTGGTTCAAGGTGGTGTTTTGCATTATTTTCAAGTTTCATGTTCGTCCATGCAATAAGTTTTGAAACCCGTCATGTGCTTCAAGCTATATTCGTGAGCATTTTACTGCTTGGGTATATAGGATGGAGGGGGGGCTGACAGAGGGTAGAATGAAGTCTCACTGTCCCCTTAGCACAAGTGAGAGTGGGATGGAGGAGATGCACACAAGGGACACACTTAAGGTGCCATCAGATTTTTTGAAGGATGTTTGGTTTGGCTCTAAGGATTTAAGGGTTTCCCACCAGTTTTTTTGATTCGCCTAAGGATGGGACACCGTTTCAAGACTTGGATCGAATTGGGTTTGGCATCCAATCGAGTTGGCCTTGCATGATGAGAAAGCTGCTTGATTTCCATTGTTTCACCACAACATTCGGTGTGCCAGAGCCTGGAGGATGGATATGATGGATGCAGATTAGGTAATAAATATGTGCATGAGAGAAGAGGCTTTTATGAAAACCTTCCTCGATTGCTTTGATATCTTAAAGTGATTGAAGACTCATCTTTTTTGCAAGAGGGCAGATCAGTCCTTCCCAGTTGGCCTGAGTAAATGATTAGACGAACACAGGAATGTCTATTAAAACAGCCAGAGATATTTGGACTTGAATCGGCATAGTACATAGTCTCTAGCTAAGTGGGGAGGAGCAGGAGAGATTTGATAAACTTTTGACTTCACAGTCCAGACTCGGGCACACCGTGAGCATAGATCCTGTTTGGGGAAGTTTTAAAAGTAAAGTCTGATTTGCTAAATCAAAGAAGGCCATGGCTGGTTCTTGCGGTGTCAACTCACAACCAACTGATAAGATTGGCTGTCAATATTACTGCACGTGAACAATGGAGTTGATTGGTGGCAAATCCTTGGTCTATGTCAGCTGAAAGAGTAAGTGGAGAAGTGTCTTTGACTCGTACTTGTGTTGTAACTCTGCACCATTTTCTGTTTGATAATGGATCCTGACACTTTTCTGATTGCAAGCATGTTTTATACGAACTCACATGCTTAACATGTAATTTAATAGGCATTGGTTCCCTTGGGTAACTTCCTGGCAGATGCAGTGGGTTTCCTTTTGTGTATGTTTTGAACCGATTGAAGTTGCATCTGCCACCAAAGGTGGATGGAGGTTGTTTTCACCCATTTGTCTGACAGTGAGCAGGATGTCAGTTATGGATGGATTTCAACAAAACTTTGTGGACAGGTGCTGGATGTGACGACAAATTGATTGGATTTTGTTGAAGATCCTGATTCAGGAAGGATAATTTTTTTTTTAATTCCCAAGTGATTCTTCACCATTGAGATGGGACAAAAAACGATATACAGTTGAGCACGATATTTCAAAACGTGGACGGGTTACGACAAAACTTGAATTATTTGGGTCGTTGAGAACAAGCTGATTAGATTTTGATTAAGGTCTGAATGCAGATTTGGCCTATCGGTGAGATACAAAGTGTAAGACTGGTGGAGGTGCACTACCATTTGCTTGTTCTTTCAGGTTTTCATTTTCATTGGTTTTAAAAAGCAAGTTCGAATTGCGAACATACCCCATGGGAGTTTATTCGTACAACTCTCAGGTGAGCGATAGCACTGATGGCAGATAGTTTTGATATTTGGTAAGATTTTCATCGCATCAGAACACCTCACCAGAGTGAGGCCAGTTTCATATCATTTGCGACAATTTTGCGTTGGGCATCACAGTGTATTTAATTTTATTTTTAAAAATAATTTGATTATCTACCCGGGAGGCGACGATGGTGTGCGGGCATTATTGAACAATGCCATGATAGGTACAATTGAGTTGGTGGAAGCTTTTGAGGAAACCCCACCGTAAAAACCTGTCTCTTCCGTCAAAATTGATCAAATCGGATTTTTTATATGTTGTACTTTTGGACATTACGCACAGCTTCTAGGAAATGAAATTGCGAGAAAAAAATCGAGAAAAAAAATAGTTCAAGTGGGCGTGGCTCCGCCCACAAGGGGTGTGGGACGCCCCTCATACAAAAAGACACAACTCGACCATGATATCTAGCTTGTGTCCAAGTTTCATCAAGATCGCATCAAACGTCACGGAGCTATGCTCTGGAGAGAGTCACAAACAGACAGACAGACACATAGACATAACGAAAATAGTGCTCACTGCTGGCGCCCGCAAACCAAAAATGGGCTGAAAGGGCCGTTTCTCAGCCCAAAGGGCCGGAATCACACTTTGGGCTCAGTTATTACTTGGGGAATGGTCTCTAGAATATACCCGTTAAGTTTGGTTCATTTCTGTTCACTAACCGAGAAATAACAATTTTAAGAAAATGGGCTGCAATCGCCCTTTGGGCTTAGTCAATGCCTGCGCATATGTGTAGGATATACCTGTCAATTTCCATCGAATTCTGTTCACGAATAATGGAGAAATAGACGTTCAAATGAACTGTACACAAGAAAAGAGAGAACATGAGCGGCGCTTCGACCCCGTGGGGTCTTCCACCCCACGGGGTTTAAAAAAAAAAATAAGCTTTCTCTGCACAATCTTTGAAGTGCTAAGTAAGCTATGTTCCATTGAAACTCAAAAGGTGGCACGTTTGTAAATGACAATAGCCATGCCGTTGGGAATAGTTATTAAATAGTGGGGCGAGATGACTGCTTGGCAAAGATGATGTGATTGCAATGTCTGATACCATGACAGTTGCTGAAAAATGTTTATATTAGTTTTTAGCTCGCCTGTTCGAAGAACAGAGAGCTCTAGTGATACCTCTGGCGTGAGTGTGAAAATGTTAAAGTTTTTGGTGAAAGTTATTTCCTTTCTAATGTTTTTTTATCTACCACTTTTTTTACTGATTACAATATACATATATTGCTTTAAAATTATTTGGATCAGACTTCACTGCAATGCTTTATAAAAAATATTATTAGACTAGTCTTTTAAAAACGATAAATGTATAAACAGGCGAGCATTGGGTGGCTTTGACACCAACTCTCTAGTTAACCTTGCACTGTGCACCACCCCCAAATCGTAATGAGGTTAAAATTTGCAAAGTTGTGGAATTTGGTGTCAAACCTGCAAGTGAGGGAATTGTTCTTGTAGAAAGCCCACAAGACATCTCTACGTAGTCCATTATCTTGATTGCAAGAACCCATTCACATGGTGGATTAAATTCACTGCTGTGTATAAAGATGCTCTATGGTTCATTCGGTGCTTCAAGTAATGGTTTGTTCTTGAGTAATGTTTGGACTTCTGCACATTTGGTATAATTGTAGGTTGAAAGCTGAAAATTCTGAATCTTAACTAGTGCATTTGAGTCGTGTTGCATTTCCAATGCCATAAAACTAACCATCTGTTTTCTGGTTTGGCACTAGAACTTTGTGTGTGGTGAACAGAGGTATGGAGTGACGAGGTCTTGTATCATTTGGATCAAGTGTCACTGTCTATAGAAAGTGTACACTCCATTTCAAAATTTGCCTTGTCGCCTGGAATTTAATTAAATTACATCAAAACGCTTTTCCACCATTATTTACACATTTTAACCCACAAACTCCAAGTGAAAACTTCCACAAATTTCAGAAAATTAAAAATACAGAGTGACTTTTGGTTGGATAAATGTCCACTCCCTTTATCATAACGATTGGTTGTTTACAATCACCTTCAAAATCACACCAAGTTAGTGTCCACCTGTGTTAAACTGCAGTGATTCTGATTATTTCAGAATAAAATTGCCTCTTTAGGTTTCCTCTGCTGGGTTGTGCATGTCACAACAAAGCCTTCAAGCATTACCATAAAGAAGCTTTCAAAATAATTCTGGGATAAAGTTGTGGAGAGATCAAGGGATGAGTTTAAAAAAATTTCAAAAGCCTTGAATGTCTTTGAACAGTCAAGACAATTATGATGGGCAAGGTGTAGGGTATCACCAAGACCATGCCTCAACCAGGTCCTTTCAAACTGGGTGACCAAGCAAAGAGGAGACTGCCATAAAGGCATGTAGCTCTTTCAAAGTTGCTTTTTTTTTTTTCTCGGGTGGCCTCTGATCAAAGACTGGTCACTGTGCATTTGACAGGATGACAAGAAGGAAGCCATGACTCAGCCCACCTTGAGACCTGTTTGAGGTATGCAAAAAAACCTGGACATTCTGAAGCCATGTGGCACAAACATTTGTGGTCATAAAGTCAAGATGGAACTTTTTGGCCTCAATGCAAAACGTTATGTTTGGTGCAAACCCAACACAGCACATCAGCCAAAGAAAACCATCCCTACTGTGAAGCATTGTGGTGGCAGCACCATGTTAAGCAGATGTTTCTCATCAGCAGGGACTGGGGCATTTTTCAGGATTGAAGGGAAAAATGGATGGAGCAAAATACAAAAAAAATCTGAAAAGAAAACCTGCTGCCCTCTGCAAAAACAGCTGAAATTGGGATAGAAGTTCAGCTTGCAACGTGACAATGACTCAACACACAGCCAAAGCTGCACGAGTGGTTCAGGAACAAAAATATAAATGTCCTTGAGTATCCAAGTCAGAGCCCTGTGATCTACAGTAAATCCAATTGAAAATCTGGGGCATGACTTGAAGATTGCTGTCAACGCTTCCCACACAACTTAATTTGAACAGTTTTGTGCAGAAGAATGGGCAAATATTGCCCAATCAAGGTGTGCTAAGTTGGTGGAGACCTATCCCTATCCCACAGATTCACAGCTGTTATTGCTGTCAAAGGTGCTTTCACCAAGTTATTAACTTGGGTGGACACTTATCCAACCAAGATATTCTAGTTTTCTATTTTTAATTAATTAGTTTGTCGAATTTGTTTTTCATTTGGAAGTTGGGGGTTACGATGTGTAAATACAGGTGGAAAAAGTCTTTCATGCAATTTATTTCCAGGCTACAAGGCACCAAAAGGTGAAATTTTTTAAAGGGGGTGTAGACTTTATATTCGGCACTGTTATTTCTGAACACCCACGCAGGTGGATGAATGTTGGAAGCCGTCGCATTGCTGTAAACATTTATGCACCTGATCCTCTTAATATGAATCTGAATTTTGGATATCGGTGTCGTTACAACTTTTACAGAACAGTAAAAACGCATTAAAGCAAAGTAGGTTCAAGAGAATTTTTTTTTGTATTTATTCATTCAATTCCATGAATGTAACAAATACATTATTACATCCAATCGTGTGAGCAATGTAAATTTGCATTGCTCACACACTTGGCTGTAACATTAACAGCAACTTTGAGTAACTGTGTCGAAGAGGTTCAGTCACTCAAACTCTTAGATCTCAGTCTCAGCCATGATCTCTCTTGAGCAAGCCGCATTTCAAAATTGGCCTCCAAAGACAGACACAGATAGGGCATCCTCAGTTGTGAACACACCTTGACACACCTGAGCTTTTGGCAAGGCTTTCTTCTGCAGCTTGATGGAGTACTGCTCTCCTCTCTACGCTGGCTACCCGACCTCACATCTTGCTCAGCTTGACACTGGAAACCCAAGCTTTCAAGATCGCTGGAATCTCTCACGTTGAAGTTGAGTCGATGGACCTATCACATCGCCATCACTGACAGGATAAGGGAATAGCAGTGGACATTGTATATCTACTATAGATTTTAAGGAGGTATTTGATAAGGCACCACATAGGAGGTTGTTCGCCAAGGTGTGGGCTTGTGAAGTGGCTGGTCAGGTACTAACTCGATTGCAAACTCGATCAGTGATGGGAAGCAAAGAGGGGCTGTGAGTAGGAAGATGTCTTGCTGGAAGAATATAAGTAGTGGGGTACCTCAGTGATCAGTACAAGGATCATTATTATTCATTTGCATCAATAATTTGGAGTGTGTGAAGAGTAGGATTTCAAAATTTGCAGATAACACAAAGCTTGGAGGTAAGGTGGATAGCAGAGGAGGTTGTGATCGCATTCAGGAAAGTATTGATACTTGCAAACATTGGCAGATGGAATTTAACCTGAGCAAGTGTAAGGTGTTGGGAATGGGAAAGAACAATGAAAATAGAGATTACAGGATGCCAAAGGTAATTTTGGAGCGTGTCACACAGGAGAAGGATCTGGGGTGGTAATAGATATGGGAGGTAAGCAAGCAGCACAGTGCCAGGCAGCTATAGGTAAAGCAAATAGGGTTTTAGGTTGTATTAGGAAGGGGATCAATTACAAATCAAAATAGGTGGTGTTAACATTGTACAGGAATTTAGTGAGGGCCACATATAGGATATTGTGTGCAGTTCTGGTCACCACGACTTTAGAAGGACATAGATGACATAGAGAGGGTTCAGCACTTGATGCTGGATTGATTCCGGGCCTAGCGAGACTCAGCTATGAGGAGCGGCTGAAGGAGACAGAGCTTTATACACTATAAAGAAGGCGGTTACGGGGAGATATGATAGAGATGTTTAAGATAATGAAAGGTATCGATAAAATAAGTGCAGATTTATTATTCAATAGAGTAGACAATGATAGGATCAGGGACCATAGCCTGAGAGTAAAGAAGAGGAGAGTTAAGATGGAAGTAAGGCAGGGGTCTTTTACTCGGAGAGGAGCTAATGCATGGAATGGCCTCCCTGGAAAGGTCGTGGCAGCAGAAACGTGCGATAACTTTAAATTGGAGATAGATAGGTACCTGGATGGAATGAGGATGAACCATTACACCGCCCAAAGTCAAAGAGGATGGACCATTTCACTGCCCAACGCCAAAGAGGATGGACCATTTCACCGCCCAAAGTCAAAGAGGATGGACCATTTCACTGCCCAACCTCAAAGCGGATGCTCCAATGGTTGGAGCTCCAACCATTCCACCGCCCAATCTCAAAGAAGATGCTCCAACCATTATTCCGTGTTGATGTAGTACTGGCATGATGGACTGAATTGTCTCCACCTGCATCTAATTTCCTTGTGTTACTGATGCTCCAACCATTACACCGTTTAAATTCAAAGAGAATGCTCCAACCTTTACACTGTAACAGGATGTATATAGTGTTCCTGATGTTGGCCAATAAATGAAGCGTCACTTCTACTTGAGCCAGAGCCGTGTGCGTGGTCGAAGCTGTTACATGGTGTCAGATAAGTGAACCAAACGCCGCCATGGAAGTCCTAAAGCCTCCCAAACCAATGAATTTTAAGGTATCGAATTCTGCCGATGCATGGGACAAGTGGGCTACACGATTCTCCAACTACTTCAAGGCCGCTGAGCTCAAGAAAAACGACGCTGACGTGCAGGTCGCCATTTTGCTTGAATTGGTGGGACCGGCCTCCCTGGCTATTCACAAGACGTTTACCTTTGCTGAGGGTGACAATGTGAATGATTACGAGTTGGTGCTGCGGAAGTTCACGGATCACTGCAGGCCAAGGAAAAACGTTGTGAATGAGAGGTATCATTTTTGGAAGCGTGACTCGGAGGAGGGTGAGAAGATCGACCAATGGCTCATTGAACTCAGAACGCAAGCAGCCATGTGCGAGTTCAGACCTCAAGAAGAACTCATGATTCCAGATATGATTGTGTTTCGTGTGCAAGATGAGAGATATAAGGAGAGACTTCTTCGGGAAGGTGAGGTCACCCTGCAGAAAGCTTTGGACATATGCCATGTCACCGAATCAAGCAGGCAGCAGTTCGACGGCATGAAGGGTGCCAAGCAAGTCTATGCAGTGGATAAAGAGAGCCACCGTCCTTTCCCCAGCAAGCCAAGGCCAAGCCTGCAGCCAAAGCCACGACAGCAGCTACAAAAAAGTGACAGGAAAGCCTTACTCAGCCTATGCGCGAGTACTGTGGCCAGAAGCACAGTCCTGGGCGGCACGTGTCCAGCATTTGGCAAAACGTGTGCCAAGTGTGGAGGGAAGAATCACTGGGCTGCTGGATGCAAGGGTGGAGGCACAAGAAGGGTATGTCTTCTGGATGCAGATCCCGAGCAAGGTACTGAAGAGTTTCTGGTCATAGATTCAGTGCTCATCGGTAACCTGGATGATGACGTCACCCGGCCTGCGGGCAGGTGGCAAAAACAGCTTACAGGTGGCCAGAGTGTGGTGAACATCAAGCTCGATACAGGTGCCCAGGTAACGTAATCTCACTTGCTACCTTGACGATTGTAATGCCTGAGCACTCCATAACACCCACCAACGTCATTCTCACTGGTTTTGGTGATGGCAAGATTCAGCCATTGGATACAACAGTGATTCCCTGCAAGCACAAAGGGCAGGACTGGAGAATCAAATTCGATGTAGCTGAGTAAACCACTGTTCCCATACTAGGGCAAAACGCATGTCAGAAGCTGGACCTTATCAAGCGTATAGATTCACTGCGTGCTCCACTGACCAAGGAGAGGCTGCTCGAGCAGTACACAGATGTGTTCACAGGCACTGGTCAGTACAAGCAGGAGTACAAAATTGAGCTGAATCCAGATGTCACACCGACTGTTCAGCCAGCCAGATGTGTTCTCAAGGCAAAGTATGAGAAGCTGAAAGACATTCTGGAGCAGCTGGTGGAACATGGTATAGTGGCCAAGGTCGACAAGCCCACCGACTGGGTTAGTAAGCTCGTAATCACTGAAAAAAAAAGATGGCCGCATGAGAATCTGCCAAGACCCAAAGCCGTTGAATCATGCAATCAAGAAAGAGATACACACAATGCCTACACCAGGTGATGTGCAGAGACAACTGAACAACAAGAAGGTGTTCACAGAGAAGTCCTCCTACCTGTACACATTTAATACACCCGGCGGAAGGATGAGATTCTGCCTCATGCCTTTTGGCATACTGTCAGCCAGTGAAATCATGCACAAGATAAACCAGGAGGCCTTCAGCGACATTCCAGGTGTGCAGGTTATCGCTGACGACATGATCATTGCCGCTGAAACCGTAGAAGAACATGACCAAATATTGCACAAGGTTATGCAGAGAGCTCACCAACAACAAGTGAAGTTCAACAGGACCAAGGTACAGTTCGGAGTGTCCAAAGTGCTGTGCATGGACAACATCATCACTCCAGAGGAACTGACACCAGACAAGTCCAAGATCCGAGCAATTGCTGACATGCCTACACCAGAAGACAAGCCAGCACTTCAGCGCCTGTTGGGCATGGTCAAATACCGAGCGCAATATATACCGAACGAGTCGGAGACCACGGCACCGCTCCGTGCACTGCTCAAGAAAGACACAGCCTGGAGCTGGGAAGTGGAACACACACAAAGTCTCAACAAGGTCAAAGCAGCATTGGCAACGGAACCTGTTATGAGATACCACGATGTCTCCAAGCCGGTGACAATCCAAGCAGATGCTTGCCAGAGTGGCCTTGGTTGTTGTCTGCTTCAGGAGGGTCGTCCAGTTCACTACGCAACACAGTCCATGACGGATACTGAAAAGAACTATGCACAGATTGAAAAGGAACTGTTGATGATCTGCTGCGCATGCCACAAATTCCACCAGTATGTGTACGGGAAGCCAGTGAACGTGCAGACGGATCACCACCCTCTGGAGGCAATTTTCAAGAAACCCCTGGGCAATGCGACTCCACGAATGCAGAGAATGCTTTTGAGATTACAGCGCTATGAACTAGATGTGAGGTGCTGTTAAGTACGTGTATGTAGCCGACACTGAGTCGTGCATACTTACCTGGTGACCAATCAGACGACCAGATGGAGGATGACATGGAAGTCAGGGTTCACTGCCTGGTGCGTGACATGCCGGTGAGTGTCATGAGACAAGAGCAGATCCGAGCTGCAGCTGCTGAGGACCCTGACCTCAAGATGGTAAGGCAGACAGCCATGATGGGATGGCCAAAAAAAGAAGCACAGTGCTCAGAGCGTCCTCCAAGACTACTTGCCGGTAAAAGATGAGGTGCACATAGCTGATGGACTGCTGTGCGTTGGGGACCGCATCGTGATCCCGAGCTCACTGAAGAGAGATGCTGGCTCTGCTACATGAGTCACATGGGAGCTGAGAAAATGAAAGCCAGGGCCGCTGGTGCTCTGTTTTGGCCCAACATGACGACAGCCATTGAACAGACAGTGGTCGACTGTTCAGTTTTCCTCAGCCATAGGAATGCACGACCCAAGGTGCCGTTGAGACCACACGCCATACCCGAGCTTGCATGGCAGAATGTGGGAGCCGATGTCCTCACATATCAAAGCAAAGACTATCTCCTGGTGGTTGATTCCGATAGCAAGTATCTGGAGGTGGTGGAGATCGAGGACAAGACTGCCACCACGATCTTCACTAAGATGAAGGAGGTCTTCGTGCATCATGGCATTGAAGAAGACCTCGTGAGTGATAATATGCCATTTGACAGCCAAGAGTTCAGGAGGTTCACGCGAAACTGGGGAATCAAACAGTCGACATCCAGTCCTGGATTTGCCCAGTCCAATGGCCAAAGTGAACGTTTTATCCAAACCATCAAGAAGATGATGAAGAAAGCTGATGACGACATTTACCTGGCATTTCTGGAGTACCGAAACACCCCCGTCACAGGTACATCATTCTCGCCGGCACAGATAATAATGAGCAGGACTCTGAGATCCAAGATACCAGTCACCAAGCAGCTGCTCAAACCAGCAATAGTAGATCCCAGAGCACAGTTGATGCAACAGAAGCTGAAACAGTGTCTATCATGACGCATCGGAAAGATCTCTGGCTAACCTGCAGCCGGGTGACTGTTTGCATCAGGAGGAAGAACACCTGGCAACCAGCCATCGTTACCAAAGTGGATTCGCACCCCAGATCATGCTGGGTTGACGACATCAGCAGTGGATTATGCAGGAACAGACGTCACCTGTTGAGAACGAATGAGCCACCATCTGTTCTCATGACCCCTGAAGATGACGTCATGACCCCTGAAGATGACGTCATGACCACTCGTGAGCAAGAACCTGCTGTGACGAGCAATATGATCAATACCACTCATGAAGACATGAACGGGTTGGGGCGGGTATGCCACAACGAGCTACACCTGTGAGAGAACATTACACACCTGACAACACGCACACCGCAACACACATGCGTCCAACCGTGCAGCATACCAGACGAGGACGTGACATTGCTAAATCTCAGAAGCAGAGCCCGATTAACCATTAGGCAGACAGGGCATGTTGTGCCTTAGGGCCAGCCAAAAATTCGGGCCACAAAAATGTAGGCAACTTTTTTTTTTTTTTTTTTTTTTTACATACAATTTTTATTGGTCTCGTAATATTGGTACGAATTTGGAAATCTATCGCATACAACATACAGGTTCCTTTCGCTCAGTTATCTCGGTAAGTACGTGTTTTATAGATAGCTTCCTCCCCCTGGTCTAATGGGTGAATAAGTGTAAATACGCTGCGATTTTTTATTGGAATACCCCATCTCCCGTAACAACAACAACAACAACAACAACAACAACAACAATGCCATCTTCACGTCCATCCTGACGTCATGACGCTCACGGAATTCTTCGTGCGCACGTCAGCCGGCAGGCGCGCGCGTGGGCGGAGTCTAGCGTGGGCACGGCGTCCCTCCTTAGCCAATCAGTAGGGAGCGGGCGTCCCTCCTTAGCCAATCGGCAGTGAGCGGGCGGCCTCCCCGCCCCACCTCAGACTCGACACGGTCGCCATGAGACACGCGGTCGGCGGTGAGGTAAACACTGTATAGTGTTTAATGTGGTTTGTATTTTATAAAAAAAAAAAGGTTTTAAAACTTGTACATCTGATGTTCTATTTGCAGATTCAATCCATCGTTATGTCAGGACGCAAAGGTGGCTGGGAGCGAGCTCAGGAGTCGCAGAAAAAGAAAGCATAAGGAGGATCAACTACTCAAGAAGACTCATAAATTGACATCGTTTTTCCATGTGGTGATGATGATATAGATTCAACGAAGGACTCCCCTTCAACATCCCCCGCAGTTGATCCTGTCGAAGACAGGACGGCCGACGATGGTGGCACTCGGGGCGAAGGTGCTTCAGTGTCGGCTCCACCGATTCCCAACGATGTCGGGTTGTTTGGTAACATCACAGACAAACTGCGCCATGTGTGCGTCAGCTTGGGCACTGACCATTTTCGGAACTTGGATGACAGTTATGCAGAAACGAAGCGCGAATACTCTGGGGTGAATCGCCTTCTTAATGCCAGTGCCTTCAAATGGGGAGGTAGCTGATCGTGATTGGTTGGTTTATTCTCCTGCCAAAGCTTGCGTTTTCTGTTTTCCTCTGACAGAGGTGCACAGCTTTCTGGCTCGGGATTTACTGATTGGAAGGATACGGCTCAGTACTTGAAGGCCCATGAAATCAGCCCAAAACACATAGAATCAGTTCTAACATTTTGTCAGCGGAGTGCTGATGCCGGTCGAGTTGATAAGCAATTGCATTAAAACATGCTGGAGCAGCGCAGCTCTTGGAAAAATGTGTTGACACAATTACTTTTCTTTGCGAGAGGTGTCAGTCGTTTCGAGGTAGTAACGAAATTGTTGGCTCCAGCAGCAATGGTAATTACTTGGGCATTTTGGAGTTGATTGGCCAGTTTGATCAGTTTTTGGCCCAGCACATCCGTTACCGTGCCAATCGGGGTCGCGGTCACACGTCTTATTTGTCAAATGCAATCTGCGAAGAATTAATTGCTATGATGGGCAAGCAAGTCCTTGGTCGCATCAAGGATGAGATTTAGAAGTCGCGGTATTTCTCCGTTTCAGTGGACTCCACACCAGACATTGCCCATACGGACCAGCTCACTATCATCCTCCGCTACGTCAACATGACAGATCGCAAGCCTGTCGAGCGTTTCCTCATGTTCATTAGTATCTCTAGTCATACAGGTCAGAATCTTGCTGATACTCTTCTCCAATACTTGAAGGACCATGACATTGACTTTGACAATTGCCGCGGTCAGATGTATGACAATACTAGTACTATGTCGGACAAGTACAATGGTATGCAGCAAATTTTGAAGATCAAGAACAGTTTGGTTGATTACATTCCCTGTGTAGGTCACTCTTTGAACCTAGTTGGTCAGTCCGCGGTGGATTGTTGCATTGAAGCGGTTTCATTTTTTGGGTTTTTGCAGCACCTGTATACGTTCTTTGTGGCATCCACGCACCGTTGGGGTGGCCTGCAGACCCATGTGGAACAGCAACCTGGGTGCCTTGTTCCGAAACACCCATCGGATACCCGGTGGTCTGCCCGAGCTGATGCCACTGAAGCTCTGTTCCGTGGTTACCGCCAGTTCCAGAGTGCTCTCGAAAGAGATCTCTGCAGATGAAAATCAGAACAGGGAGACACGAAATGAGGCGGATTCTTTGGCAGAAAAGATGGGCACCATAGAAGTTTCCCTGATGTGTGAACTTTGGAATGATATTTTGCAGCGCTTCAACTGCTGCAGTAAGTTGTTGCAAAGTGCCACCATAGAATTGACACCGGCTATTTGTCTGCTGAAGAATTTGAATGAGTTTTTACATGCGCGCAGAGAAAATTATGATTTCTATGAGCAACAAGCATGTGATCGCTGCGGCAACAGCACTTACAAATCCGAAAGTCGGCGAATGCCCAAGCGTAAGAAGCGTGACAATGATGGAAATGCTACTGATGCCACAGAAGGGATGACGGGCCAACAAAAATTCAAAGTTAATACATTTTATGTCATCATTGACCAACTGCGAAGTGCATTGCAAAAACGCAGAGAGGCGTATTCTGTAGTGCTGCAGCGGTTTGGCGTTCTGACAGAGTTTGACTCTATGACCGACGAGGATATCAACATTGCTATTACAAGGCTTGTCAGTGTGTATCACAAGGATCTGAATACTGATTTTGCGTCAGAGTTCCGTCAGTTCATTTGCTGGTATAAAAACTAACTGCCCTCAAGTTCTCCCTCAACAGGGTGCGCACAGCATATGTTTGTGCTGCTGCACACCACTGGAGTTAATGCAGCCTTTCCAAACATTGAAGTGGCCCTCCGAATATACTTAGCACTGATGGCCACCAATTGTTCAGGAGAACGCTCATTTTCGCAGCTAAAGAGAATCAAAGATGTGAAGCGTTCTACCATGCATCAACAGCGTCTTGGTGCGTTGGCTCTTTTGTGCATTGAAAGTGATTTGCTCCGAGAACTGGGCTTCAGTTCCGTAATTGAAGAGTTTGCCGTTGTAAAAGCATGCAAGGTTGCAATCTAAGGTCTAGTAAACTGTAAAGCAAAGTGCCAAATGTGTACGTGTTTTGTCATGCATATATTCATACACTGCAAATTGTATAGAGGGATTAAATAAACTATTTTCTTTTCACATTAAATATTTGTCTTTTTTTGTATTAAATATTTTGTTCTTAAATCAGTTCATCTTTTGTCTGGGGCCCATTTCCATGAGCCCAAGATCTAATTTAAAATTTTCAGGTCATTCTCTAAAATTTCAAAATGTGCCTTAGGGCCAGCCGAGGCTTAATCCGGCACTGCTCAGAAGTATGAAGATTTTTGGTTCACGAGTCAGTAAGTGACCACTATATTCGGTGTGTGTGTGTGTGTGTGTGTGTGTGTGTGTGTGTGTGTGTGTGTGTGTGTGTGTGTGTGTGTGTGTGTGTGTGTGTGTGTGTGTGTGTGTCCGTCCCGAGCATAGCTCTGTGGGTTTTGATCCGATCCTGATAAAATTTGGGTGGGAGGTTTATATCATCATCTAGTTGTGTTTTCCTGAGAATGGGCATGCTGCGCCCATTATGGGCGGAGCCACGCCCAAAAAACGTGTTTTTAGGGGGTAGCCGATTTCAAGTTACATCTTCTCCGAGGGGGTTTGTCGAATCTGGCAGGGGTTTCAGTATTTGATTTGCCCAATGGCACCTGCATAGCCCCATGGAGCTCGATTTTTCATTTTCGTCCCAAGGTCAAGGTCACGAGCTTAGAAAATCGCGAATTTTGACATAAAAATCAGACGATCGCCCAAACTTTGAGAGCAAGGATGACAATATTTTTTATGCATAATCTTGAGGTCATTCCCCACCTAAAGTCTTGAAACCATTTTGCTCTATCTCGAACACCTTGCCCGTGGCACCCCCTTCAAGTTTGTTTTTACGCTGATTTCATAAAAGTATGGATAATCTGAGGAGTGTGAAATGCCATGTAGCCTATATGACGTTATATTGTTCCTGGAATGTTCCAGAGGAAGTTTTGCACCAAAGGTTATAATCCTTGACCTTTGACCTTTAAAGTTCACAAAGGTCAAATTTTCGAAATTGTGGGAATCGAACCGGGTTTTCGACCTTCTTTGACGAACTAATTCCAATAAGCTATAGCACGTATCCTGTTTCCTTATTTTAATGTCCACAACATTGTTTTGTGACCTTTAAAGGTTATGCAAAGGTCAAATTTTGAAAGATGTTGAACGAAACCGGGTTTTCGACATTTTGCGGCTAATAACCTGTCACCCGTACCACATCATGTTGATCATTTTTATAACTTGGTCAAACATGATCACATTGTCTCATCCTTGACTTCTGAAACAATCTACATCGTCAAATACCGCTCGTGAACCGTTGTCGTCTCCAGACTTGTATTTGTTCAATCCATAAACTTCTTGTAAACCGATGTTGATGACCATTGCAGACTTGTACTAATCTACCTAACTCACTAAGTTGGTTAAAATTTCATTTAAACTTGGTTTCTGGTGGCACTGCAAGCCAGTAAGTAGTTGAACATGTTACTAAAGCTTTGTGGACGCTGATTGTTCAGTTTATGATACTTTGACAATGTATGATCTCCCTCTTCATTGAGAAGGGAGGTGTAACAGAGTGTATAATAATGTTCCTGATGTGGACCAATAAATGAAACGTCACTTCAGCTTGAGCCAGAGACCTGTACATTGGTCGATGCTGTTACATACCAGACAAAGACAAAACGAGTGAGTGTCATGGAAGGTCCGAAAAAAGAGGAAGGTTACCGACTTGTTTTGGTCCGTCAGTGTGACAGAACATACCACAAACATGGCATCATGTGATGTCATGGATTCCTGATAGTCGTCACGTGTTTCCGATCATCACGTGTTTCCGATAGTCACGTGTTTCCAATCGTCACGTGTTTCCGATCGTCACGTGTTTCCGATCGTCACGTGTTTCCGATAGTCACGTGTTTCCGATAGTCACGTGTTTCCGATCGTCACGTGTTTCCGATTGTCACGCGTTTCCGATAGTCATCTGTTTCCGATTGTCACGTGTTTCCGATAGTCACGTGTTTCCGATAGTCACGAGTTTCCGATAGTCATGAGTTTCCATCGTCACGTGTTTCCGATAGTCACGTGTTTCCGATAGTCACGTGTTTCCGATAGTCACGAGTTTCCATCGTCACATGTTTCCGATAGTCACGTGTTTCTGATAGTCACGAGTTTCTGATAGTCACGTGTTTCCGATAGTCACGAGTTTCCGATAGTCACGAGTTTCCGATAGTCACGTGTTTCTGATAGTCACGTGTTTCCGATAGTCACGTGTTTCCGATAGTCACGTGTTTCCGATCGTCACGCGTTTCCGATAGTCATCTGTTTCCGATTGTCACGTGTTTCCGATAGTCACGTGTTTCCGATAGTCACGAGTTTCCGATAGTCACGAGTTTCCATCGTCACGTGTTTCCAATAGTCACGTGTTTCCGATAGTCACGTGTTTCCGATAGTCACGTGTTTCCGATAGTCACGTGTTTCTGATAGTCACGAGTTTCCGATAGTCACGAGTTTCCGATAGTCACGAGTTTCCGATAGTCACGAGTTTCCGATAGTCACGAGTTTCCGATAGTCACGAGTTTCCGATAGTCACGTGTTTCCGATAGTCACGTGTTTCCGATAGTCACGTGTTTCCGATAGTCACGTGTTTCCGATAGTCACGTGTTTCCGATAGTCACGTGTTTCCGATAGTCACGTGTTTCCGATAGTCACGTGTTTCCGATAGTCACGTGTTTCCGAAAGTCACGTGTTTCCGATAGTCACGTGTTTCCGACAGCTTCCGCTCCAGCGCAAGATTTTTTTTCCCCTGATGTGACGTCACGTACAAACACGGAAGCGAGCAGGAAGCCGACACATTGCTTCCCATTTGACACCACGATTTTAAAAACAATGCTTCGAATAAAAGGTAAAATACCTTAATTTTTTATGCAAATACTATAAATACAATGGTGTTTTATTATTACCTATTTTTCTTACTCATAAAACAAGAAAACCACATGACATTTCATGTAACCAAGGATGCTCATTTGTGTATCGAGAGTGAGGATCCGTTACTAAAATGAACACAACAAAGGGACGCGACTCTGTGAACATTTTAAACCTTGGGAAACCCAATAAGCTCAAATGAGCTAAGATTCTCGTCCTCTTAGTGATGACGTCATAAAAACGAATATGACGTCATTGTGATGTATCAGGTTTGCGATAAATTATGCTAATGCCCGGCTTGATTCCCGCAAACAAAATTCAAACAGCTTGCCTAGTTTCGGAGATAATGGTGTTGGCGATTTCCATTAGCGGAGTTATTATGACGTCAACTTTTTTTCTTGGAAGAATTTCCAAAATCAGAGATGGTTACTGCCTGCGTGTGGGCTTTCTGCATATACATGGCAAGTTTCACGAAGATCCGATGAAAACTCTGGGTTGTGAAACAAAAAATGTCAAAAAATAGGAATGATGTCATAAAAATTGATATGACGTCAAAGTGATGTATCGTATGTGCGGTAATTCATCTCTGCTAATGCCCTGTTCGATTCCTGCAAACAGAATTCAAAAAGCTTGCCTAGTTTCGGAGATAATTTTTTCGGCGATTTCCATTAGCGGAGATATTTTGACGTCATAACTTTTTTTTCTAGGAGGAATTTTCAAAATTGGAGATGGTTACTGTCTGCGCAGGGAATTTTTACATGTATACGCCAAGTTTCAGGAAGTTTCGATGAAAACTGTAGGCTGTGAAATAAAAAAAGTCCACAAGAAGATGAAGAACAACAACGTGAGTAAGACTTAGAGATCCTCCACGAGGATCTAAAAAGTGCCACATCTACTATATAAATGGCAGTCCTTCTGTCTGTCCGTCTGTTTTTTTGTAACAAATAAGCTCCTAGACCAGTGAACCGATCTTGATGAAACTTTACACATATATAGAACTAACATTCAGCTCCAGGATGCACTAAGTGGCTCTCCATAAAAATGGAAAAAAAAAAATATATATATATATATATATATATATATATATATATATATATATATATATATATATATATATATATATATATTGTTGTGGTTACCAGATTCGCAAACCACCATTCAGGTCCCTTAGGTGAGGTATCTCGGTAAGTGCATGTGTAGTTAGGCCCAAACCCGTTGTCTAGTGGGAATACATGTCATTTATACGTGCTGCGACTCTTCAGGATAGCCGTTTTTCTTTACTATCTTTATTTTGGACCAATCGCCACCATCACAACCACAACGCCGCTTCACCACAACCGCCATGACCTTTACCGTCACAACTCGCCACCATCGCATCACCGTCATCTCGCGCCACTCATGGGCACCGATGCTGGACTCGTGTAGGGCGCACGTTGAACAGCGTGTACAAAATCACGGATTTTCTGCTTCAAAAACGGATCCAAAACGACACACGCCCACTTTTTGCCGTCCAATCGGTGAGCGAGGGGCGAATTGGCCCCGCCCCCAGGGCGATTGATATATGCAAATTTGTGGATCAAAAAGCCTTCACGCCCACTTTTTCTCGGGCCAATGGGGAGCGAGTTGAAAGGTCAAAGGGAGGGGGTCAAAGGCGAAGTTACGGGGGGATAAAAGGACGGTGTTCGTCAGTCAAAAGAGTAGTAAAGGTCGGAACGAGGGGTCGGAGAGTAGTAAAGGTCGGAACGAGGCGAAGGAGTCGGAACAGAGAGTCAAGACTTCGCGGGCGGTGGAGCTGCTCGTCGTGTGCGTTGAAGTCGGAACGGAGGGGACGAGCTGTGGAGAGGCGGCGAGGGCGGACGAGGGGGTGCTCGCGTCGTGCAGGGAGCTGCACCCCTGGGAGGCCGGCAGCGCGACCTGGCCGAGGTGGAGACGCTCGTCGCATATAATAAAGATCCTCTATGCCCCGAGCATCAGCAACCCCCCTCCTGTTTCCCCCCGCGCTGAGATAGTGCGACCAAGGGGGCCCCGTTCCCACCCCCTGCCAGGCACTGTCCACGAGGCCCGCGGGTTGCGGGGCCATCGCCGCTCCGCGTCTCATCACCAGACGGGTAGGCCCGACCAGGTCTCGGCCCCAGGCCTACCTCATTCTTGAGGGTATTTCTTTTCCTTGGTTTTGGGTATGTGTTGTCGGCGCCGTCTGTGAAGTAGAATTGTATAAGTGTTGCCGTGTGCTCGGTAGTCGGTATTAGCTCTGCACTGTTTTCACTTTTATGTTTGCTTTTTGTGTAAATGGAATTGTGTTTTCTTTTTTGTGTGCATTTGGTGGAATTGTATTTGTGTGCTTCCCGTGTGCCGAGAATAAATGTGCTTTATTGTTGAACTGTTCTCCCGCTTCGCTTCGTCTTTTCCCCATTGAACCCCCATCTTGCTTCACGTAAAGGGTTGGTAGTGGGCTGAATACGCCCGATAATTAATCGAACCGTCGAGGTCGACGATAACACCGCTCGGTTATTCTGATAGTACGGAACGGGTCGCTTAAGTGGCCCGTGTCCGAAGTCGACCTGCGGCGAGGTGCGATCGCCCGGTCTACCCTCCGCGTGGGTACTTAGGTAGTTCGAATTTGGCGAGCAACCCTATCCCACGCGGGGGCTGATTGGCTCGATCGCGGTGTGACCGAAAGGTCCACCCGTGACTGGTTCCCGGCGTTAGTCCGAGAGGGTCACGACTGGATTGTCCGTCCGGTGGGCGACGTGCCGCGATTCGAGTTACGTGGCCGTCGCACGCCGGCGGGCGCGAAGACCGCAACACTGGTGTCAGGAGTGGGATACAAATTCATCGCCCTCCTCGCGGCACTGGTATCGGAGAACAGGAAAACGGGGTCTCCTGTCTCCGGCTAAATTCACGGGAATCGGTCCAGGGGTGAGAGAAGCGACCCCCGATTCCCTCCAAATTACGAGCGAGCAAATTAACCCTTCACGAGAAGCAAGATGGCGTCTCAAGGCGAGCGGGAGCCGGGGGGTATTAGAAATGTATATGTGTAGTAATGTAGAATCCATGGTCCAGGATGGAATCCCCGAGCAGGAAATGTTGATTGTGCAGGAACACGGACTCGCCCAACTGAACCCAGGGCCCGAGGTGGGTGCGGCGGCGGCCGCGGTGTATGACACCTCCCCCCCCCCTCTCCACCAAGACCCTTCCCCAACCCCTGCCGAAATGGCTCACTCAAGCGCACCCGACATGGCCCAGCTATTCACCATGCTGGCACAAATGAATGCGGAAATGAAAGGCATGAACGAAAAGATGGATGCGAATATGAATGAAGTGAAAACGACGATGGATGCGAATACACAGCAAATGAGGGAAGAAACGAAAAAGCTGCGGGGTGAGACGCAGAACATGGGCCGATGCCTGCAGGCGGGCATGAAGGCCGTGAGCAGGGAACTTAAAATGGCGACTCCACGTGTCGGAACAAACGAGCTGGAAGGGGGTGCAACGGCTGACAGGCCCGCGGTGGAGGCGGGTAAGGAAAAAGTAATTCGGGAGACAAGAGACGAGGTGAAAGTAATTGGGAGGGAGAGAAAAGAACAATTAATACGAAGAGCAAGGATGAGGTACGCGGAGATCGTGAAAGAGCAAGGAGTGAAAAACAGGGAAGGACGGGAGCGACTTAAAGAGAAAGCAAGGTTGACCTACATAAAGATAAGGGAAAGACGCCAGAAAGAAGCAGAGACCAATAAACACGATGAAGACGGGGAAAGTGACGCGCACACACACACGGAGGTAGTGGAGGATAGTGAGGTTGAGCTCGCGGAGCGTGTGGGGACCCGGTGTGAGCAGCTGGATGACCTCCTCCAGGAACGAGGGGAGGGAGTATGCCCCCTTGAGGCGAGTCACGACCAGGTGAGTTCGGTCGTGCTTTGCGAGGTTGAGGGGACGAGTGCTGTGGACGGGTGCACGGAGAGCTTGGGGGGTGTAGAGGCCCCGGAGACCCTTGTGGGGACACAAATCCCCAGTGTGGTTGTCCCTGTGTGTGTGGTGCAAGGCGTGAGTGCGTCCCCGTGTGTGGAAGCGACCCCGTGTGTGAGTGGTGTGGTGGCGATGGTGCTGGAGTGCGTGCTTCCCAGCACGCCGTGTTTGGATGAGGCACCGTGTGTGGATGAGGAACCGTG
Organism: Eptatretus burgeri; assembly: GCF_056783735.1. Classification (NCBI taxonomy): domain Eukaryota; kingdom Metazoa; phylum Chordata; class Myxini; order Myxiniformes; family Myxinidae; genus Eptatretus; species Eptatretus burgeri. The sequence continues at coordinate 122,268,921 of NC_140962.1, read as the reverse complement.
TGTGGAAGAGGGCGTGTGTGTGAGTGAAACGGCCAGTATGAGTGAGGAACCGCGGGTGAGTGCCCCCGCGTGTATGAGTGAGGGACGTTGTGTGGAAGAGACCGCGTGTGTGAGTGTCGCCGTGTGTATGAGTGAGGTACCGCGGGTGAGTGCCCCCGCGTGTATGAGTGAGGCACGGTGTGTGGATGAGGCACAGCGGTTGAGTGCCCTCGCGTGTGTGGGTGAGGCACCGCGGGTGAGTGCCCCCGCGCGAGTGAATAGAGCACCACGTGTGAGTAGTATGGTTTGTGTGAGTAGTGAGGCACGCGTGAGTGAACGGCCGTGTGCAAGGTCGCTGTGTGCCAGGGAGACCGTGTGTGTGAGAGAGCGGTATGTGAGGGAGATGTCGGTTGGCATGCGGGAGCACGCAGCCGCGTCTCCCGGTGTGAATGTGATGGTGTGGACTGTGTGCGTCGTAACACGCAGGTATGCGTGTGTGGAATGGAGACGGAGACGGCGACATGGGAGAAACGAAAGCCGAGTAGCGGCTGTGGTTGTTTTGAGGACCGTGCCGGGTTCACCCAGCAGTGAGCACGCGGTTCGTGCTGTGCAACGCACGAGACCACCACGTGCTCGCTTGCGAGAGTGAAGTCCCGGTCCGGAAACGCCAGCGGTGGATTTGCCGATCCCGCGGACGGACAAAGTTTAGGCAGGTAAACGGATTTGGACCGGACGGGTTCTCCACGCGATCGTGTGTGTTAAGCTCCAACGGGCAAAGCACATGTGTTCGCGTGGGAAACCCCTCGAGAGGTGGGGCTTGTTTTTTTTTATGCGCACGGTGACGCCATGGCTGCACGTGGGGTTGGAATCCGGCAGGAGGGGTATCTCTGCCGGATGGTCCCGTCCAAGGAGGGACGAGGAACACGTGCAGCTGCATGACGTCACGGGCAGGTGCAAAGTGCGCGAGCTCTGAGTTGCCGCGCAGGTGCTGCGCATGGGAAAAAAAAAAAGAAAAAGCAAGCCTCACTTTCGGGTGTACAGGATTCCTGGGCAAGGGGTGAAAGACCCCCTTACCCTGGGCACAGGATGGAAAACTAGTTAGGGGGAAGGGTTAGCTTAGTTAGACCGACTTCATGGGGCAGGGGTAAGTCCTCATGGAGTCCGTGGAATGGATTAGGTAGAGGGATTTAGTGAGCTTTAGGTTGGGAAATAAAATGGGATGATTTGGAGACAGCGACAGACAGTGAATGTGTAGAGTTGACGTAGTTTAGCTACGTAGTGTTAAAAGGAACGTGCTATAGTTTAAGGGACGACGTGGGAGCACGAGTTAGTTAGGGGATGTAGTTAGGAGGATGGCAGAGTTCAGCGGTGTGTGTGTTGAAGAGTTGGTGAGTTGTGAGGTGAGTACTTGGTGAGTGAGTGAGGCCAGCGGGTCTGTGTGTGTGGAGTGAATGGGGAATGCATGGTGCGATGAGTGATGGGGGGGAGGAGTGACTCCCGCCCAAGGGACCCCGGGGTCAGTGTAGAGTGAGTTAGCTGGGTTAGTCAAATTGAAAAATGGAGGTCGTTTTGCTGTTGGTGGGAAAGTAGGCTCGAAACCCATTTGGAGGGGTGCAGGAGCCCTGTTGACGGGCTTGGGAGCGTGGCTGCGAAAGGTGAGTATCGCTGAGTGGGTACCCCGGGCACCAGGCTAGTCGGCCGCGGTAGGCCATGGGCCCATGGGGGGCCGGGATAGCGTAGTGGGCACGGGTGCGCCTGCTTGGTGCGGGGGCCCGGGGCGCCATTAGCCGCGTGGGCAGTGTTGTGGGCACGGGTGACCCTCGGAAAGGGGCCCGGGAGGCCGGCCTGCCACGTGTGCGTTTCAGGGGAGGTGCCATGGGGGGCACTCCCCGGTGTTAGGGAGCTGGTAGGCTCGGAGGCAGTGTAGTGCCCGGGGGTGCCATAGCGGGAGATTCGGCAGAGGGTCATGCCTGCCAAAGGGAGCCACGTGTCCCAGCCAGGAGACCGTGTGAGGGCACGGAGAGAAAATTGGGGGGCGAGGCCCGAAATTGTAAGGACACCAACACAGGCGACGGGAATCTGGGTTGTTAGAACCAATAGTTTAAGCGAGAGGCGCTTGTTGAAAGCCCCGGGGTAGTTTAACAGTTAAATGGTTAGGGTAGATTAGGAGATGTACCCTCCGCACCATCCATCCCCTCGCTGTCGTTGTGGGCCGCTGGACCCACTTGGTGTTAAGATCGCCGAACTCTGGGGAGGCCATTCTGAGGCTTCGTTGGGCCTCGACACAGGACGTTAGCTCTCCCTTATTCCCCTCCGGGAAGGGAACGTAGGGGTTGGGAGTAGGCTAGGTGACAGAATAGGTTAGCCGAACAAGGACGATAAAGGGGGGTTAGGGGACGATTTATAGTGGGGAAGTAAAAATAAAAACAACAAAAAAATAAGTTGGGGCTAAATTGGGGTTTGACAAATTAAGGGAGTGGGTATGTACAGTGACAGGCAAAGGCGATAGGTGGGAGGGAGACAGGTAGGTAGGTCCGAGCCCGCCTTCCAAGTGGCCAGCACCACCGCACTCCCTCCACCAACCTCCACTGAACGGCAAAAGCTGGCCAACTTCATCGGCTGGCCGTGTTTTGTCTTCAAGGCGGAGGCCGGCCAACTTCATCGGCAGCTGTTGTTTTGCTGCAAGGCCTGTGCCATCGGCTGGCCGTGTTTGCTTCAAGGCCTGTGCCGGCCAGTTCATCTGCTGGCTGTTTTTCTTCAAGGCCTGTGCCGGCCAGTTCATCTGCTGGCTGTTTTACTTCAAGGCCTGTGCCGGCCAGTTCATCTGCCGGCTGTGTTTGCCTGCAGCGGCCTTCTTCTGCGGGCTGTGTTTGCCTGCAGCAGCCTTCTTCTGCGGGCTGTGTTTGCCTGCTTGCCTTTGCCATGCCATGCCCACTGCCCATGTTCACCAGCCCCATTCAATTTTTGCTTTGCCCCCCCCTGGTTCATTGCCATGTGCGCCAGGATCAAGGCAACAGTTTGCAAGCTGCGAGAACTGCCCTGTTGGCAGCTACAACACGGGCCTGCAGTGGCGGCCCGTGCACCGTGTTTTTGTCCATCCATCCATCCGTTGTGCTCATTGCATGTGCCACTTGAGCTGGCACGGAGAGTGCGTTGTGCAGCCCATGCACCGTTGTGGTTCACTGCATTCAGTTCAAACCGTTCATGCATTCATTCGTTGTGCTCATTGCGTGTGCCACTTGAGCTGGCACGGAGACTGCGTTGTGCAGCCCAAGCACCGTTGTGGTTCACTGAGTTCAGTTCAAAAGGGAAGGCCTTGGACTGCGTGTGAGCAGCCAGCCACGTTCCCTGTCACCTGCATTGTTTTGAGCCAGAGACTGCATGCGGGCAGCCTGGCTCCCTGCTAACTGCTTTCTTTTGCAGAGTTCATTGATCCTGGGCCATGGTTTAGTGTAAAATTTGTAAGTTAAGGTAAGATGTACTGTAAATATGAGTGCGCCCCCCGGCATGTCTGTCTAGCGCCGGCAATTTTATTTAAGTCGTCCGTGTGAGTGAGTTTGTTTAGGTAGTTACGCAGCCCTCAGGTTATTTATTTTGGGGACACGAATACCATGAATGTCGCACTCAGGGATCCGTAGGTAAAGTGTACTAGGGGAAAACTACACATGATGGCACACGAAAATTTGACGACTCGGGACGAGTCTGTAAAAAAGGGAAGGGGGTAGTGTTGTGGTTACCAGATTCGCAAACCACCATTCAGGTCCCTTAGGTGAGGTATCTCGGTAAGTGCATGTGTAGTTAGGCCCAAACCCGTTGTCTAGTGGGAATACATGTCATTTATACGTGCTGCGACTCTTCAGGATAGCCGTTTTTCTTTTACTATCTTTATTTTGGACCAATCGCCACCATCACAACCACAACGCCGCTTCACCACAACCGCCATGACCTTTACCGTCACAACTCGCCACCATCGCATCACCGTCATCTCGCGCCACTCATGGGCACCGATGCTGGACTCGTGTAGGGCGCACGTTGAACAGCGTGTACAAAATCACGGATTTTCTGCTTCAAAAACGGATCCAAAACGACACACGCCCACTTTTTGCCGTCCAATCGGTGAGCGAGGGGCGAATTGGCCCCGCCCCCAGGGCGATCGATATATGCAAATTTGTGGATCAAAAAGCCTTCACGCCCACTTTTTCTCGGGCCAATGGGGAGCGAGTTGAAAGGTCAAAGGGAGGGGGTCAAAGGCGAAGTTACGGGGGGATAAAAGGACGGTGTTCGTCAGTCAAAAGAGTAGTAAAGGTCGGAACGAGGCGAAGGAGTCGGAACAGAGAGTCAAGACTTCGCGGGCGGTGGAGCTGCTCGTCGTGTGCGTTGAAGTCGGAACGGAGGGGACGAGCTGTGGAGAGGCGGCGAGGGCGGACGAGGGGGTGCTCGCGTCGTGCAGGGAGCTGCACCCCTGGGAGGCCGGCAGCGCGACCTGGCCGAGGTGGAGACGCTCGTCGCATATAATAAAGATCCTCTATGCCCCGAGCATCAGCAACCCCCCTCCTGTTTCCCCCGCGCTGAGATAGTGCGACCAAGGGGGCCCCGTTCCCACCCCCTGCCAGGCACTGTCCACGAGGCCCGCGGGTTGCGGGGCCATCGCCGCTCCGCGTCTCATCACCAGACGGGTAGGCCCGACCAGGTCTCGGCCCCAGGCCTACCTCATTCTTGAGGGTATTTCTTTTCCTTGGTTTTGGGTATGTGTTGTCGGCGCCGTCTGTGAAGTAGAATTGTATAAGTGTTGCCGTGTGCTCGGTAGTCGGTATTAGCTCTGCACTGTGTTTTCACTTTTATGTTTGCTTTTTGTGTAAATGGAATTGTGTTTTCTTTTGTGTGCATTTGGTGGAATTGTATTTGTGTGCTTCCCGTGTGCCGAGAATAAACGTGCTTTATTGTTGAACTGTTCTCCCGCTTCGCTTCGTCTTTTTCCCCATTGAACCCCCATCTTGCTTCACGTAAAGGGTTGGTAGTGGGCTGAATACGCCCGATAATTAATCGAACCGTCGAGGTCGACGATAACACCGCTCGGTTATTCTGATAGTACGGAACGGGTCGCTTAAGTGGCCCGTGTCCGAAGTCGACCTGCGGCGAGGTGCGATCGCCCGGTCTACCCTCCGCGTGGGTACTTAGGTAGTTCGAATTTGGCGAGCAACCCTATCCCACGCGGGGGCTGATTGGCTCGATCGCGGTGTGACCGAAAGGTCCACCCGTGACTGGTTCCCGGCGTTAGTCCGAGAGGGTCACGACTGGATTGTCCGTCCGGTGGGCGACGTGCCGCGATTCGAGTTACGTGGCCGTCGCACGCCGGCGGGCGCGAAGACCGCAACAATATATATATATACATACATATATAATAAATAAATAAAATTTCCATTACAGAAAAAAATAGCTTTCGAATGGTGCGCCGGCGTATTAATCATAACAAAAGGATTCATGGTTAAAACCGCTAGGGTTCTTTGAAATGCAAAATGTTCGTATTCGTTGACTTTTTAAACATACACATTCTCCTCCTGTTATTAGAATTCTCGAACTGCACGCGCACGGCAACAGCTAACTGCTGATAGATCTGCTCATGAAAGAGCCAGGCAAGTGGAGTCAGAGAGAGAGAGAGAGAGAGAGAGAGAGAGAGAGAGAGAGAGAGAGAGAGAGAGAGAGAGAGAGAGAGAGAGAGAGAGAGAGAGAGAGAGAGAGAGAGAGAGAGAGAGAGAGAGACACACAGAGAGAGAGAGAGAGAGAGAGAGAGAGAGAGACAGGGAGGGAGGCAGGAGGGTAGGAGGGAGACAGGGAGGGAGACAGGGAGGGAGACAGGGAGGGAGACAGGGAGGGAGAGAGGGAGGGAGAGAGGGAGAGGGAGACGGAGAGGGAGACGGAGAGAGCGTCGCCTAACTGCAAATAGAGCGTCACACCGACGGGCGAGAAAAGCACAAGACTCACGTTCCAGCTTTCTCGGTCCGGGTTTTGGCAGGACATCAAGGACAGTTGCCACTGCTGCGAGAAACATTGAGTGGCTCAAGGCCGCCTTCAACTATGACCTCTCTGAGGATTACAGCAGCATGAGGAATGAGGAAAGCCTTCCTTCCATAAATCTGAGGAATAAAAGAAGCCTTCCTAATTTTCTCCATCCAACTAATGCCTCAGTCTCACAAGCGTGAGGAAAATAGGGCAAATTTTCCGGGTATTTCTGGGTACTTCAGCTAGTACTGTATATGAACCTGAGTTTAATGTAACCGTCGTTTGTTTTTATTTGTATTTTCAGTTTAGCCCATCCTCGAAACAGGCACCAAGACGCTCATACTCACCTTCTGCGCTTAGAAGAGCACACACACCAGGCAGTGAAGAAAGATGGTGTAGCTGTTTATGGAGAGCATCCAGACAGGATGAAGTACCAGTGACTACCCTCGGCGTTGATTGCAGAGTTTCTGTTGATTGTACCAGATGTGGTCCTTTGTTGGGTAATAAAATACTCCAAGAATGAGGAATTCCAATATTCTCCAACTGTTTTTATCCAACCGAGTATCGTTATGTAACAAGCTTTTCACTGCGTGCCTCCTGACCTCTCGCCCCAAACTCCTTCCTCCTCGTCGCACCCTCTCTCGTCAAGTCCACGCACACCACCACAATATCCCCCTTTCTTTAACCACACCCATACCGCATCTCAGTGGACAACAACAACAATATCAATTAACAAGAAGTTGAAATGTAGTAATTGCCACAGCATGGATTAACCATAAAACAAGTAATAATAACCATGGCAACAGTTTAAATTAGCTTCCTTTTCTGATTCACAAAGGACTTTACATTACTTCATCACATCATCTTGAGTCCAGACTGGAGGTCTGCGGATTCTGGCATCCTGACCGACCTGCACATGTTCTGATGTGTTTTGCGCTGGTGGTGCGGTGATGGCAGGAAGGAGTGGTAGCTCGGCATCGTCTCTTGCATTCCTTTGACAGGCAGATGTTAAATGAGACGCATTCCAGATCCGTCCGTCGGACAGTTTGTATGCGTGAGATCCTCTTTGCTCCATAACTTGGAGAGGTGCTGAAAATTTGGATTGTCCTTTTCGGAGGATGCCAGGTTTCCTCACTTGGAACGAAGGAACCACATTCAAAGTTCACATCCTTTGCTCCACGGCGTTTGTCGGTGTTCACCTTTTGCTTGTTCTGCTTCTCTTGTACTCCGATTGCCGTGTATTTGTGTGACGGTGTGTTGGGCTTTGGAATCTGCAAACCAGATACATGTAGCTTGGTGTGCATCTCTCTCCCATGAAGCAGTTCAGCAGGTGATCGCTGTGTTGTCGAGTTCCCGGTATGTTAGAAGAAAGTCCGTTGTAAATGTTTTATGGTCTTTCCCCTCAATGTTAGCAGTGAGGAAGCTTTCCTTTAAGCTTCTGTTGAATCCCTCCATTTCCTCCATTTGTTTGTGGATTGTACACTGCTGACTTCCTGTCGATAATGTCTCTGTCTTTCAGAAAGGTTTCAAATTCCTGAGATGTGAATTGTGAACCATTGTCAGATATCAACTCTTTTGAGTTTCCTTCTCTGCTGAAGAGAGTTGACAGGAACTTGATCACTGTAGTGGAAGTGAAATGAGAGGTGAAGGAAATTTCTGGCCATTTACTGAAGTAATCAATGAGAGTGACAGCGAAACGACAATCCAGTGGCACAGAATCGAAGGGCCCCACAATGTCCATTGCCGATTTCTCCCAAGCGGCATCGGGATAAGGAACCGGCTGTAGTGGTGATGCATGTGTCATAGCTGTCTTGTCGTGCTGCTGGCAAGTGATGCAAGCCTTGATTGCGGACTCGACGTGCGCGTCCATTCCCGGCCACCAAAACAGATCTCTTAACCGCTGCTTCGCCCTCACTATGCCCTGGTGTGTATCATGTACTAATTTGATGAAATGCGGCTGTAACGCCTCCAGGACAAGAAGGTGGTGAGTTCCTCTCATCACACAGTCCTCTTGTTGTGACAGTTCAGTTTGCAATTTGAAGGAAGGAAGGAGATCAGGATCCAGGCCTTTTGACGTTTTCGGCCAGCACTTTGTTAGCAATTCACACAATTTTGTTTGAATGGGGCAGGAAATGCAGGCAGTTTTGAATTGTTCTACTATCACCGCAGTGAGGGTCAATGTGAGAGTGACAACCTCAACATCATCCTCTAGACTGGGCTCTGAAGTAGGTAGTGGAAGGGGAGACAAGCAATCAGCTGTAACGTTTTCAGAGCCAGGCTTGTACTGAATGTCATCATTAAATGACAGAAGCCGAGCGGACCATCTGGCCACGTACATTCCAGCTCTTCGCAATCCTTTCGTGGAAAGCAGTGTAGGAAGAGGACTGGGGTCAGTGCGTGAAGTGAGATGTCTACCCCAGAGATGAGTCCTCCACTTCTCTGTCGCTCACACACATCCAAGTGCTTCATTTTCCCCCGTGGAGTATTTTCTTTCCGATTCAGTCAGCGTTCGGGATGCAAATGCAGTAGTTTTCTCCGTTTTGTCAACATGAATTTGCGTCAGGACCGCTCCAAGGCCACAATTGGAGGCGCCAGTTGTCACTATGGTGTGTAACTCTGGATCAAAGAGAGCGAGAGCTGGATTACTGACAATCAGTTCTTTAACCGAATCGAAACTTTGCTGTGCTGTGACTGACCAGGAGAAGGTGGATGGTCTCCGCAGTAATTCTCTCTAGGGTTCAACGACCGATGCAGAGTTCGGAATGAACTTCGCATACCATGACCTGAGCCTGAGAAAAGAGCACAAGCTCTGCACGTCTTTTGGTGGTGGTGCTTCTGACACCGCAACGACATGGGCAGGGTGAGGTTTCAGTCCTGTGTGTGACACTACATGTCCTGAAAATGACAGCTCTGTCTGTGTGAAGTGGCATTTTGAAAGGTACAGTTTCAGTCCAGCTGCATCGATGCGCTGTCGCACCGCTCAGAGGGGTTTGTCATGTGCTTTGGGAGTCCCTCCAAAACGATTACATCGGCAAGGTAACACCGAGATCCGAGTTGATTTTTTAAATTGGAAAACATCATCCTCTGAAAACAGCTTGGTGCTGAGGCAAGCCCATAAGGGATTCGTTTGGAGTGAAACAGTCCCTCGTGTGTAATGAAGGCAGTAAGGTCCCTGCTGTTCTCATGCAGTACAACCTGGTGGTCCACACTTTTCAGATCCAATGTGGAGAAGAGTGTGCCTCCTCGCAGCTCCGCAAACATTTCCTCCATGTGCGGAAGAGGATATCCATGAATCACCATCGCTTTATTAGGTTCTCTTAAATCCAAACACAGACGAATCCCTCCGTTTTTCTTCATCATCACGACAATTGGTGAAACCCACTCTGATGAATCGATTGGCTCAATTACATCCAGTTCAACGAGCTTTTTCAGACCCTGTGAAACAGCGTCTCTCACAGACAAGGGTAAACGGTGAACCTTTTGCTGGACTGGAGTCACATTGGGTCACATCTGTACTGTACTGAAATGGAAGATGCTTAGCAGGCAGACACGAGCGGAAGGACAGTCAAGCCGGGCTGTGTTGTGCAAGTACGAGCGCGGGCGTACTCTGCCCGGCAGCTCTCCTTTATTCGTATGCACACGCCCGAGCCGGACGACTCCAGCATACTACGACGCCTCAGGCGGCGCGCACACCTCATATCCCTTGCCGACCCCCACGGCCACTCCTCCCATCATCACGCCCACCATGCATCATCACCATGCCCTTCCCCATAGGCCCGCAGACTCCACCACACTCCTCCCCCCTAAAACTATGATTATTAAATGCGTACCATTACAAGAAGCATACAGAACACGAAGGACTTCGTAGAATAATCATGGAAATAAAATGAAAATAGCGAAGCATAATAGCACACCACATCATATAATGTGTCGATGCGAGCGAGTGGAGCAGTAAAAGCCAGGTTCCAAAGACGGAGGTGCACAAAGCCCCCCCCCCCACTCTGACCGTGTTACCGATATGAAGCAGCAAATGAGAAGCACAGCAGCACTACGCAGCAAAAACGCCCCCAGGCGGCCCATGCTGACATGCCCCTCCCCGAGGTCGTGACGACCTTTCGGGCCAACCTCCTCCGGCCCCATCAAATGCCTCCGGCCCACTCCCCCCAGGCAGACCCGACGTAGATAAACATCCCGAGGCCGGCAGCCCGCTGTCTGGAAGCCGTGGCGCCAGCCCTGATCGACCTTGGCCGGGGGCGCTGAACAGCGCCGCTGGCTGCATGCATCTAATGCGCCAAAACAACTCACGCACCACAATCAGTTGAGACGCCAACGCCCGTCCAAATGGCCTTGAGCGAACACAGAGAGCTGCGCTCGCAACCAGAGGTGGGGGTAACGCCGACCAGGGCACCAGTCTTGGTTCCGAGTCGATCTCCGAGACCCACACGGCAGCTAAACGGGAGCAACTCCATTTAAACCACACTGCAATCATAGGCTCGTTATAAATCACTACGAACATTATTCGAAGTATTGCAAACTCATTTTTCCGTACAGCGCGCTTTTTTGATAAAATCCCAGCACATGACAAAGCAATTACCTGCGGCCTGAAGCAACTGGAGGCTAACAAACCTTCTTTATTCGCCCCCACATCACATTGATCATAACACCAACTCCATTGACTGATCTCCGCCACATCCACTCTCATACGAGAACTGCTGGTATTTATTTCAACAACATTAAACTGCATCACTAGAGCAAGGAAAAGCACATATGCCATGAACAACAACTCACAACCTGCACCACGAGTCCGCTTCTTGGTTGTCGACTCGATGTTGTGACTCGCGACTCCCTCCAACGCCACGGGCCCACCGTCACCTGTCGAAGCTGCCTGCACAACACCGATGCGCATTGCCTCACGAACCCTGCCCAAGCGCGGGAACTCATCGCGAGCGAAGCGCGGGAACTCATCGCGAGAGCTGATACGGCTCTCGCCGCCCGCCAGAGCCTCGCCCTCGGTACTCGACGAAGGCCTCGAAGAGAGCACTGGCACATCTGGAGGTACGAACCGGAGACCCAGTCCGAGGTGCGCCAGCCAGTCTCGACCCAACAGGGGGGGCCCCTCCCCTCGTACAACGAACACCGAGAGCCGGGCGTGTCGATCTCAGTAGCGCACTGAGACGTCGGCCCTCGCAAGCGGTGCAATCGCCTCACCGGTGTACGTGTATAACGACAAGGCCGTCTTGACCAGGCGAATACCGCGAAGCCCACGAGCCGCCCGCTCATCCATGACCGACACTGCCGCCCCAGTATCCACGCAAAACACAGTCGGTTGGCCATTCACTTCGACTTCAACCATGAAAGGCGTCGTCATCTCCGAACCAACGGAAAACAGACTCAACTGTGGTTGCATCTCCCGCTCTGGCTCGCCGGCATTGTCAGGCCCCGGTTGCAGGCCGATCTCCAGGTCACTGGGGTCCTCTCGCACCTCGTCATCCAAGACCCCAACGGAGGCCCCCGCCATCCGACACACACGCTTCAAATGTCCCACCTTGTGACAATGCAAACACACGGTGTTCTTATACGGGCACATTTGTCGCAGGTGCGGACCCCCACACCCCCAGCAGCCGCGGAAAGTCCCTTCGCTCCAGGTGCGACCATGCTGCGGTGCCCCCTCGCTCCAGGTGCGACCGTGCTGCGGTGCCCCCTCGCTCCCGGTGCGACTGTGCGGCGGTGCCCCTTCGCTCCCGGTGCGACCGTGCTGCGGTGCTCCTCGTCCCGCACCGCCAGGCGCGCGTGCGACCTGCGGCCCTTGAGCCACCGCTCGGACTCCGGGCTGCGTGACTCGCGGCACTTGTGCGGTTACCGCGTGGACTTCGGGATTAGCCGCCATGCTCCAGCTGGAGCTACTCATTGCGTCCTGGCCAGCAATGGCGCGGACATCCGTGAGCGTCTGCTCGACAGACGAAGCAGTCACGACCGCCGAGTCGAATGTGATGTCGGTTAATCGCAGGATGCCCGCTACCATCTTTGCGTCTCGCAGACCAGAAATAAAACGATCTCTGAGCGTTGTCGGACGCTCCTCTGCCGTGAATTTGCAAGGCACAGCCGAATGCTTCACTCATGCTACGAAGTCCGCAACGCGCTCCTCGCCACCCTTAGCGAGATGATCGAACTGGAACCGCGCGAGATGTAACGACTTCTCCGGCGCCAAGTGGGTCTTCATTTTCGCCACGATGTCTTGAAAGGATAGCACATCATCACTGGGTCTATTTGGAGCCACCAAATCACTCAGCAGGCGGTAGTGCTCCGTTGATAGCGAGGCGAGCAAGATCGCCTTGCGTTTCTCTTCATCCTCTACATCATTCGCCCGAAAGTAGCAACCTAACTGTTCAGAAAACAACTCGAATTCATCTCCCCCGAACACGGGTACACGTCCGTGTGCCGTGCCTCGACCTTCCGCCATGCTCCGTGAGACCCTTGGCTCCGTAGCTTGGAACCGCCCGGGTTACTTGCCGCCCTTACACACGCCGATCCGCAGATCCTCGTTCGCCAACTGTACTGTACTGAAATGGAAGATGCTTAGCAGGCAGACACGAGCGGAAGGACAGTCGAGCCGGGCTGTGTTGTGCAAGTACGAGCGCGGGCGTACTCTGCCCGGCAGCTCTCCTTTATTCGTATGCACACGCACGAGCTGGACGACTCCAGCATACTACGACGCCTCAGGCGGCGCGCACACCTCATATCTCTTGCCGCTCCCACGGCCACTCCTCCCATCATCACGCCCACCATGCATCATCACCATGCCCTTCCCCATAGGCACGCAGACTCCACCACAACATCTTAACGAGATGAATAAATCCCTTTGCACAGCCCAGGGTGCCCTCCATGCTCTCACCTGTAACGTTTGCAACTGCGGTTTGATTTTCAGTGCGTTGGGTGGTGGAAGTGATGCGACTATTCAGAAGTTGCATGTCAAGTGCAACAACCAGGTCTCTGCCCAGAATGGCAGTGCTGCTCCGCACGATATAAAATTCAGCGGGGCACAGTAATTCTCGAAAGTCACATCCGCATGCAAGCAACTACACACAGGTATCGGATTTCTCACGTAGTTACCCAGGTGTAGTTTTTGCTCAGTCAGTGACACATTATTGAAACATTGCAGGTAGATGGATTCGGGAGGTATTGACACTGCCGAGCCTATATGTCACAGTAATTCAATGTCCATCGGTTCTCCCCCGGCAGCAGTATCTGAGCTGTGCGTGGTAAAACCATCAAGTCTATCTGAGCTGTGCGTGGTAAAACCATCAAGTCTATCTGACATGTGCGTGGTAAAAGCATCAAGTCTATCTGAGCTGTGCATGGTAAAACCATCAAGTCTATCTGACATGTGCATGGTAAAACCATCAAGTCTATCTGACATATGCATGGTAAAACCATCAAGTCTATCTGACCTGTGCATGGTAAAACCATCAAGTCTATCTGACATATGCATGGTAAAACCATCAAGTCTATCTGACCTGTGCATGGTAAAACCATCAAGTCTATCTGACATATGCATGGTAAAACCATCAAGTCTATCTGACCTGTGCGTGGTAAAACCATCAAGTCTATCTGACATGTGCGTGGTAAAACCATCAAGTCTATCTGACATATGCATGGTAAAACCATCAAGTCTATCTGACCTGTGCGTGGTAAAACCATCAAGTCTATCTGAGCTGTGCATGGTAAAACCATCAAGTCTATCTGACATGTGCATGGTAAAACCATCAAGTCTATCTGACCTGTGCGTGGTAAAACCATCAAGTCTATCTGAGCTGTGCGTGGTAAAACCATCAAGTCTATCTGACATGTACGTGGTAAAACCATCAAGTCTATCTGACATGTGCATGGTAAAACCATCAAGTCTATCTGACCTGTGCATGATAAAAGCATCAAGTCTATCTGAGCTGTGCATGGTAAAACCATCAAGTCTATCTGAACTGTGCATGGTAAAACCATCAAGTCTATCTGACATGTGCGTGGTAAAACCATCAAGTCTATCTGACATGTGCATGGTAAAACCATCAAGTCTATCTGACCTGTGCATGATAAAAGCATCAAGTCTATCTGAGCTGTGCATGGTAAAACCATCAAGTCTATCTGACATGTGCATGGTAAAACCATCAAGTCTATCTGACATATGCATGGTAAAACCATCAAGTCTATCTGACCTGTGCGTGGTAAATCCATCAAGTTTATCTGAGCTGTGTGTGGTAAAACCATCAAGTCTATCTGACATGTGCATGGTAAAACCATCAAGTCTATCTGACCTGTGCATGATAAAAGCATCAAGTCTATCTGAGCTGTGCATGGTAAAACCATCAAGTCTATCTGACATGTGCATGGTAAAACCATCAAGTCTATCTGACATATGCATGGTAAAACCATCAAGTCTATCTGACCTGTGCGTGGTAAATCCATCAAGTTTATCTGAGCTGTGTGTGGTAAAACCATCAAGTCTATCTGACATGTGCATGGTAAAACCATCAAGTCTATCTGACATGTGCATGGTAAAACCATCAAGTCTATCTGACATGTGCGTGGTAAAACCATCAAGTCTATCTGATATGTGCATGGTAAAACCATCAAGTTTATCTGAGCTGTTCGAGCACTTTGTGCATCAGAAAAATCAGTTACAAACTATGACAAAGAACTGGACCATATTCCAACCAAATCCAATCGAAAAGACAAACCACAGCTTATCTCTAATGTAGATGAGAAGGGCATCAATACAGAATACAAGTCGCTTAATGTTGTTGCAGATAGAGGATATCAACCACAAACTGTCATGGCTGAAAAAAAGCAAGACTGTTACCATGAGTGGAGTGGTTAATGCACAGGGAAAATCAGATACCACCTTTCTTTGTTTTTCCCGGACAGTGAATGGTGCCAGACTTGATGCAGGGGAAAACTGTTGGTGCTGATAGATGGAATCCTGACACAGACGGGATGGTCAAATTCCCAGGTTTTTGGAGACTATATGCAGGACCATTTCATTAAATATGTACAAGGTCGGGATGCTACTTGTCATGTATGATGGTCACAGAAGCCACATAGCTATTGACTTGATCAACTGCGCCAAAGGAACACAATATTGTGCTGTTCGTTCTTCCTCCGCACTGTTCCCATATCTTACAACCAATGGATGTCAGATGGTTTGGGGCCCCTTCAGCTGAAGTATGACCGGGAATGTTTATCTTTTGCACGTGCCAATCATCGTAGAATCACTCGGTATGACGTGTGTGGATTGGCTTGTAAAATATACACAGATGAAGCACAACACGGGAGGCCTGAAGTACTGTTTTCGTGTGGTAGAATAAGCAGACAAATTTCCATCAATTAAAGTCTTACTCCATATTGGATGCACCCTCCCTGTAGGCTCCTGTGATGCTGAATGCTCATTTTCTTGCTTGCGGCACCTGAAGGCTGCCAAAGAGATTCCATGGGGGAAAGTTGGATGGCATCTCTGGCCCTCATGAACATACACCATGATTTCCACTTATCCCACATGATGCATGTGACATTTTCATTCGGAAACACAAGCGCCATCTTTTCCAAAATAGCATCACTTACAAGTAATAAAATAATTCACATTCTGCCTTCCTGTCTGATCTCTTTTGTGAGGAGTACCTTGCCCTAAGCTTCGCAACCTCGGTGCATGGCAGTACTGGGCTTCACCCAGCACACAGACGGTCAACACCAACATTTAACACCTCAGGTGTGCACAGGCCTTTTTATACTAAGGATCGGCCTGGAAAGTTTGCCACTTTGGCCCATTAGTCATCACAAATCTGCTGAACTGTTGGGCCAGGGAAGAATGCAACGAACCACAGAAAACTTCCAAGAATGCAGGGAATGCCGTTTCCGGTGATCAATTTCTCAAAATTTCCTAGGGAAGGACCCCCAAACCCAACCCCACCACTCATTTAACACTATGGCCTATTGCAACCCCCCCCCCCCCCCCGGTCGTGAAATTCCTGCATCTGCCTCTGGTGTGTGTGTGTGTGTGTGTGTGTGTGTGTGTGTGTGTGTGTGTGTGTGTGTGTGTGTGTGTGTGTGTGCGTGCGTGCGTGCGTGCGCGCGCGCGTGCGTGCGCGCGCGTGCGTGTGTGTGTGTTAGTTATAACCACCATATCTAATTCCGTTAACAGGAAATGATATGAATCCGACACCTCTCATGCACAGATATTTCTCGTATTTCCGATACTTCAGTTAATCTGATTTTATTTGTATTCAGAAACAGAACAATTATGGTTGATGGAAATTCTGCGTCACGTAAAATGGGACATCAAGTCCTTAACTCCCCCCCACCCCTCCTCCACAAACCCAAATTCATCAACCCCACTGCCTCCCCTCACAAACTCCAAGTGTTCAATCTCTGCCTCCCAACCTTAAGGCATCAATAAAACCCACTCAAAAGTCATCAGCCTCTCCTCCCCCTCTAAAATCTCAAGTTCCATCCTCCCAACCCATAATTATGTTATTCAGTGTTCATGTTTTGAACATTCAAATTAAATATAATAAAAATTTTAAAAGAAGAAAAAAAAATTCGGAATTTTGCCACCATTGTTGCAGCGTCTTTTACACCACCCTGTCTAACATGTACATTAGTTACTCATGCCTATTGTTTGTGTCCTTTACAACATCCTTAGAAAAAGTAAGTTTCCTGTTTGGAATTATTTTCAATTTTATTTGACTGCCAGGCAGGCAGCAGAGTAAAACACACGGGCAATTCCCCTGGGCGCTCACCTATTGGTGGCTAGATAAGATAACCAGGGAACCACTGGTAGGCATGGATGACCCACAAATTATGTAATGGAGAAGAAAGTAAATACCTATGGATGTTTTTTTGATACCTCACACGTGATGAAGGTTGTGGTCAAGTTTCATCAGAATTGCACGTGTAGTTTCTGAGAAGAAAGCAAATGCCTATTTTGGGGGGTAATCACCATAGACCCCTTTCGGGTCCGATTTTTTTTTTTTTTTTTTTTTTTTTTTAATGCCA
Organism: Eptatretus burgeri; assembly: GCF_056783735.1. Taxonomy (NCBI): domain Eukaryota; kingdom Metazoa; phylum Chordata; class Myxini; order Myxiniformes; family Myxinidae; genus Eptatretus; species Eptatretus burgeri. Next base: position 122,251,902 of record NC_140962.1, on the reverse strand, counting down.
TGAACAAACTTTGGTATATCACGTGTGATGAAGGTTTTGGTCAAGTTTCATCGAAATTGTGTGTAGTTTTGGCGAAAAAAGCAAATACCTCTTTTGGGGGGCAACCCCTCCATTCCCCCCTCGACTCCCTCAGACCCCTTTTTTAATGGTGTGGGCAAGCTTTGTACATCATGGGTGATGAAGGTTGTGGTCAAGTTTCATCGAAATTGTGTGTACTTTTTAAATGCCATGAACAGACTCTGGTACATACAAGGTTGTGAACGTTATGGTAAAGTTTCATCAAAATCATACATGTAGTTTCAGATAAGTTGAAAGTATTTGTGGACGAATGGAAGGACAGATGCCGTGCCATCCCTTGAGCTCCCCGGAACTACATTCTAGGTGAGCTAAAAAATTATCTCAATCCTGTCTGTGCATGTGTGACCGTGGTGTTAATTCAGATCCAAAATACTGTTAAACTACAGGTTTGTTTTCAGATCCAAAGTATTGTTAAACTACAGGTTTGTTTTCAGATTCAAAGTATTGTTAAACTACAGGTTTGTTTTCAGATCCAAAGTATTGTTAAACTCCACGTTTGTTTTCAGATCCAAAGTATTGTTAAACTACAGGTTTGTTTTCAGATCCAAAATACTGTTAAACACTTCAACTACATGTTTGTTTTTAGATCCAAAGCACTGTGAAACTACATGTTTGTTTTCAGATCCAATGTACTGTTAAACTACAGGTTTGCTTGCAGATCGAAAGTACTGTAAAACTCCAGGTTTGTTTTCAGATCCAAAACACTGTTAAACTACATGTTTGTTTTCAGATCCAAAATAATGTTAAACAACAGGTTTGTTTTTCGATCCAAAATACTGTTAAACACTTAAACTACAGGTTTGTTTTCAGATCCAAAGTATTGTTAAACTCCAGGTTTGTTTTCAGATCCAAAGTATTGTTAAACTACATGTTTGTTCTCAGATCCAATGTACTGTTAAACTACAGGTTTGTTTTCAGATCCAAAGTATTGTTAAACTCCAGGTTTGTTTTCAGATCCAATGTACTGTTAAACTACAGGTTTGTTTTCAGATCCAAAGTATTGTTAAACTACACGTTTGTTTTCAGATCCAAAGTATTGTTAAACTACAGATTTGTTTTCAGATCCAAAGAATTGTTAAACACTTCAACTACATGTTTGTTTTTAGATCCAAAGCACTGTGAAACTACATGTTTGTTTTCAGATCCAATGTACTGTTAAACTACAGGTTTGCTTGCAGATCGAAAGTACTGTAAAACTCCAGGTTTGTTTTCAGATCCAAAACACTGTTAAACTACATGTTTGTTTTCAGATCCAAAATAATGTTAAACAACAGGTTTGTTTTTCGATCCAAAATACTGTTAAACACTTAAACTACAGGTTTGTTTTCAGATCCAAAGTATTGTTAAACTCCAGGTTTGTTTTCAGATCCAAAGTATTGTTGAACTACATGTTTGTTTTTATATCCAAAGTACTGTTAAACACTTAAACTACAGGTTTGTTTTTAGATCCAAAGCACTGTTAAACTATATGTTTGTTTTCAGATCCAATGTACTGTTAAACTACAGGTTTGTTTTTAGATCCAAAGTACTGTAAAACACTTAAACTACAGGTTTGTTTTTATATCCAAAGTTCTGTTAAACACTTAAACTACAGGTTTGTTTTTAGATCCAAAGCACTGTTAAACTATATGTTTGTTTTCAGATCCAATGTACTGTTAAACTACAGGTTTGTTTTTAGATCCAAAGGACTGTAAAACACTTAAACTACAGGTTTGTTTTTATATCCAAAGCACTGTTAAACTACATGTTTGTTTTCAGATCCAAAGTATTGTTAAACTCCAGGTTTGTTTTCAGATCCAAAGTACTGTTAAACTACAGGTTTTTTTTCAGATCCAATGTACTGTTAAACTACAGGTTTGTTTTCAGATCCAAAGTATTGTTAAACTCCAGGTTTGTTTTCAGATCCAAAGTATTGTTAAACTACATGTTTGTTTTCAGATCCAAAGTACTGTTAAACTACAGGTTTGTTTTCAGATCCAAAGTAATTTTAAACTACAGGTTTGTTTTTAGATCCAAAGTACTGTTAAACACTTAAACTACAGGTTTGTTTTTAGATCCAAAGCACTGTTAAACTACATATTTGTTTTCAGATCCAATGTACTGTTAAACTACAGGTTTGTTTTCAGATCCAAAGTATTGTTAAACTACAGGTTTGTTTTCAGATCCAAAGTACTGTTAAACTACATGTTTTTTTTTCAGATCCAAAGTACTGTTAAACTACATGTTTGTTTTCAGATCCATTGTACTGTTAAACTACATGTTTGTTTTCAGATCCAAAGTACTGTTAAACTACAGGTTTGTTTTCAGATTCGTGTTCAAAATATAACATTCATTTTAAACTAAGTTGTTCTTCGATCATAAACTGACATTTGTAGACAGACAGACGGACAGACAGCCAAAGTGAACCAATCTCTTCACCACACTTTACGCTTACCCACTTGAGGTCACAATTTATGTTGAGTACCGTTTATTACATCCTAAATCATTTTTACAACATTCTCCTGCATTGTTCGTTATTTCACGTTCTGGAGTACTGTATGGTGAGGGAAAAACCAAAACCTCTTCAGGGTGCAAAATAGGGGGTTTCACCTTAATACGTCATCGGAAACAATCCTTGTCTCCACCAGTTTGGCTCTCCCCTTCAAACTGTATATAAGGTGAATAAACAATGGCAGTTTTCTGTCTGTTGTTTGGTCATAATTACTGTATCTGGTATTTATTACTTCATCCCTTCCAAACGATGGTCAACAGAGTATATAAATCAGGATAATATTTGGTTCTTGGATCGACAAGTCAGATGTTCATCCATGCTTATCTGGATGAATGAATGCCACAATTTCATACACCTGAAGAATATAAGCAACAGGACGTCATGGATCAGGTGAATGTTTTCGGGGCACGCTGTTGCGGTCGTTTTAATCGCATGCAGGGTGAACATGTGGGTGAACTGTGTGGCATTGCTGGCGACTGGTTTTGTAGGCACTTCTTCCAGACATTATTTGTGTGAACTATATTACTACTTAACGATGAGACCATATCTCTGTCTGAGTAATGAATCGATTCATCCTGAAGTAAGTGATGACATGTTGGTTATACAAACGAGATATCTTGTCAATGTCCTCATTATTTAAACAAGCTCAAATGAGCTAAGATCCTCGTCCTCTTAATGATGACGTCATAAAAACGAATATGACGTCATTGTGATGTATCAGGTTTGCGATAAATTATCTGTGCTAATGCCCGGCTTGATTCCCGCAAACAAAATTCAAACAGCTTGCCTAGTTTCGGAGATAATGGTATAGGCGATTTCCATTAGCGGCGATATTATGACGTCAACTTTTTTTCTAAGAAGAATTTCCAAAATCGGAGATGGTTACTGCCTGCGCGTGGGCTTTCTGCATATACATGGCAAGTTTCACGAAGATCCGATGAAAACTCTGGGTTGTGAAACAAAAAATAGGAATGACGTCATAAAAATTGATATGACGTCATAGTGATGTATCATATGTGCGGTAATTCATCTCTGCTAATGCCCCGTTCGAGTCCCACAAACAGAATTCAAAAAGCTTGCCTAATTTTGGAGATAGTTTTTTCGGCGATTTCCATTAGCGGAGATATTTTGACGTCGTAACTTTTTTATAGGAGGAATTTCCAAAATTGGAGATGGCTACTGTCTGTGCAGGGTATTTTTACATATATATGCCAAGTTTCAGGAAGTTTTCGATGAAAACTGTCGGCTGTGAAACAAAAAGGTCCACAAGAACAACAGTGTAAGTAAGATTAGAGATCCTCCACGAGGATCTAAAAATTCTCAAATCTGGATCAGGATTCAAATATTCACCAAAATCTAATGAATTCTTCCTTGTCACACACCCAACCTGTCCACCAAGTTTATTTCAAATCCGTCCATAACTTTTTGAGATGTCCTGCTCACAGACAGGGAAACAAGCAGATAGGTGGTGAAAATATAACCTCCGTCTACATTTGGTGGCACAGGTAACGACTCTCCGAGTGAAACACCGGTGTGGCTCAACTCTCCGCTTGTTTACTCTCGAGGTGTGGCCCATAGTTCTATCACTTTCAATTCTGTGGAAAAACCATTTTCTACTTATTATGTCGATATCCCTCATTATTTTAAACAGAGGTAGCGGTACCATTTGGGTCGCGAGTCGAACGTGATTTCAAATTTTGGATTGTGGACAAAAACGTTTTGGAACCACTGCTATAGAAGGTTATCAGTGCTATCCCATAATTCCGTGCATGCCACAGTGTTGTAATCTCTTCCCTGGCGATGATAGTTTCAATAGCTCAACAATCTAGCACGTTCATCTTGTTACTCTGACTTACTGCAATGGAAGTTTCCACTAATGATATAGCCTTGTTTGGACTTGTTTACCTTGACAACCAATATGGTACCAAATTGCACTGCATCATGGGTACTGAAACCCCTCTGTTAGCTCTAGACCTTTAGCTGCCTGCCACTGTGCTGTTGGCTTACCCCCTACATGCCAGATCCTTCTCCTCCCCAAGATCCAATTAGATCCCTCTGCTCCCATCTCCATATTTTCTCCTTATTTTCTCCCTCACTTAATTTTCCGTTTTTTGATGACTCCATTTCTCTCTCCCCTTTGTGCTCCAGATCATCAACACAAGAGAGAGATGACAACAACACTGCTAGATTAGTAAGGAAGGTTAATATGGATCCTTGAAGTTATGTACAGTGATTTGTTGACATAAAAAACTACTTTAAGCACATGTTAAAATGATTTCATATTCTTTCATTTTGGGCATATTATGTGACCATGTCAATTTATCAGACATACATATACAAAGCCCACTTATCACAGGACAGAAAGGTAGTCTGAAAGTCATTAATGGGTTAAAAATAACTCTTCGACATGACACCTCATTGCATGACTATCAAGCTGAACACATACTTTAAACCATAATCAAGTCCTGAGATCACACAATGATTACCAAATAGCACATTGGCCTCCCAGCAAGTTGTCTGTTAGTGGCTTTGGATGAATTCATTAGCTGCAGGAAATGGGCGACCACTCCAGCAGCTCGGGATATGCACTGAAATCAGTAAAATTTCGGATTAATTTGTTCCTTGCAGACAAGAAAGAAACAGTTGGGAGAGAGGAGGCGATCCCGTGTGTGTGTGTGTGTGTGTGTGTGTGTGTGTGTGTGTGTGTGTGTGTGTGTGTGTGTGTGTGTGTGTGTGTGTGTGTGTGTGTGTGTGTGTGTGTGTGTAGAGAGAGAGAGAGAGAGAGAGAGAGAGAGAGAGAGAGAGAGAGAGAGAGAGAGAGAGAGAGAGAGAGAGAGAGAGAGATAGATAGATAGATAGATAGATAGATATAGATATGAAGTAGATGGCTGCTTTCGAAATGCAAGGAAAGGAAAGGTTAAACTGGTTAGAGCTGGCCAGAAAAGAACTACAAATGGAAACAATCAGCCATACATGTCTGGAACTCGAACTCCTCCCCTCCTTCCTGTTCCTCTGGGAACACAAAGCTCCTCCCAAGTCCAACCCCCCCACTTCCCCCCCCCCCAGCTTGATCTCCTCAACCTCCCCCCAACTCCAGATGTGGAGTTTCCGGAGAAAGCGAGAGAGACAGGGGGAAGGAGTCAGAGATCTCCACAGCCTAACAAGAACCACCACCCAAAGGGAGAGAGAGAGAGAGTGTGCAGCAGAGAAAGGGACAAGAAAAAGGATGAATTGATAGAGAAGACACTGCTGGTGAGTATTTATGTCTAATTTCGAATTTATTGCCGATTTAGAACTGCCTTAACCAAGTCCAAATCTGCCTACTCCTTACATTTGGCTCCATCAACTCTGCTCTTTTTCCTTTTGCTCTCTAACTCTCTCAAAGTACTGAGTGAACGAGAACAGTTTATGTGCCACAAATCAATTGATTAACTATGGACTGTTATAATCACATCTACATTGTTGTTATTACAAAGCTGGGACGTCTTAATATTTCAGAGTTTGTTCAGGTCGCTTGTTCAGATTATAGATTGCATATATATATATATATATATATATATATATATATATATATATATATATATATATATATATATATATATATATATATATATATATATATATATATATATATATATATATATCCAACATAACCCTTGCCAAGAAACTGCTTCAGTAGCACCAACAATACTACATATAATAGATCTGCAATTGTACCTTCAAGGGAATGGTGATCCTGTGAACCCATGTGCCACATCAGTGACCATCACTTGCTGCAATTGGTCCTGATTAACATGGGGGGTGGGGGGGTAGGGGGGTGTCTGCTATGTCTCCATTCAGGGTTTGGACATCCATTACACAGTTAACGAGACTTTTGAATTGTAGCTGAGAAATATGATGCTACATTGACGTTAAAGTGAATGTGGGTTTAAATACTCTCTCGACGCATTGTATACGCAGCTGTATTTTCTCATACATGTTAAATATATTTGAGTACTTTTTTTTCATATTCTGTTGGGAATGATAAGCGTATCTAGGAAAAGTAAACACTAATTTTTAAACTGAGGATTATTTCCTCTTTATGAAGTGTTTCAACTTTAACATGGCCTTTCACCATGTATGTACATACTGTATACCATAGACATGATGGCCTAGACTCTAGAGATTTAGACGCTCACCTCTAAGTCATCTATCCTGGGTTTGAATCTCAGCCCAGCTGTAAAATGTCATCCTGGTGTTTCACAGCAGGGTGATTCATCAATGTGTGTGCGTCCCTTGGATGGATGTTAAACTGACATCCCATCTGCCAGCATTAGTTGGTGGATGTTAAAGATCCCACGGTGTCCTTTGGAAACGGTAGACGAGCTATCGCCAGTACCATGAACGAATTCGAAATTCCTGTCCTCCGTCAGGCTAAACAGTTGATGTTTTGTATCCCCCTGATCAGCTGGATCTGGATCCAGACCTGCACCAAAATCTAATCAACTTGTTCTCGCCACATGGACACACACACACACACACACACACACACACACACACACACACACACACACACACACACACACACACACACACACACACACACACACACACACACACACACACACACACACATTGTCATACCAAAAGTCAATGGACACCCATTTCCAGTTGGGAGAAATGCCAACACTTGCATCTGATTTACCTAATGGTGAATATAATCTGCAAATGCAATAAAAAGTCAGAGAGCAATTTTACTGTTCACTTCAGAGCATCTTGTTTCATAGGAAGGAGATGAAGGAATTTCAACGAGGGATGACAACCAATTGTGAGCGGGTTGGCATCTTCATCAGGACGTTTTCAGCAATCTTGTTAATCGCCCAATTTAAAAGTGGGGACTGGAGAAGTGGAGGACTTGTTCGGAAGTGAAAGATCGCAGACAACACCAAGCCTGACAGTCATTCGGGCAAACCATCAATATTACCACCAAAAGTGAAGATAATTATTGGACAGATTGTTTACTGGATGACATGTGACTCTTTCGGCACATCCAACCTCGATGGAATATTTGAGGGAGTCTTTGACATTCCAGACAAGTCCTATGACAGTTTGTTAAACCGCGTATTTCATGGAATACCAAGGAAGGGCAGTTTGCATACACATGTTTCATCAGCACAGTCAATACAAAGGGTTTATTTGTGGCATAAAGAATTCCATGTCCACATTGTTCAATTCTGAAGGTAGGGTTTCTGGAAGTGTTTGAACATCATGAACGGACCCGATGAAAATGGCGACAAAATCTGAAAGAATTCGAGTATGCGCTTTGCAAGAACTGGTGAGAAGCCCTGATTTCCATTAACAGCTGTGACTGAGGAATACAAGTTGGTGAAGGTGTGTGACTGTGTGAGTGTATGATTTGGGATATTCGTGGAACCCAGTGATAAGGAAACGAGCATACGGCTCGTCAAAAGTGGGAGTCGATAGCTTGAAGTGGATGAGATCGAAGGGAGGCTGCTGCACAAGGAAGTGATGGATGGAACGGGTCCAGCAGGGAAAGCAAGGCTTTGGGGTGGGCCAAAGTGTATTCATTTGGGATAAGGCAGGAATTAAGGAAAATGGTTGCGGAGTAAGGTGTGAGGATAAGTGAACGAAATGGGGCTACAAAGGCAGTGGGGCAGTTGCAACAGGGCCTGGGCTTGGACATGGTGAGAGAGGTTCGAAGCAAAAACATTGAAGTGGAGAACGATTTTGGAGATGGAACCTGTATTGCTGAGATTTGTGTTAAATAACCATTCCTTTTACACGATGAGGCACATAGGGCCGCTGAGGCAGTCTCATTTTGGCTAAGAAGTACTGTCCTCGATTGGTCGCCGCTCTGATGACGGTTACTCAAATGGCTTATTACCCCAGTAAGCCGGTACTCATTTTGCCAACCACAGAAGAATGACAGGCTGAGTCAACCCACCTGGTGTTATTTTAACAGCACGACAGGGGCTCAAACTCAGGATCCTATGATCTTAAGCCAGCCACCTTAACTGCTGAAACAACAGCAGGCTGGTGATTTGCATTGCAGGAAACTTACCATGATGTGCTTCTTTCCCAAAGACTTGAAAATGAGGGTTTGGGGGCAGGAGAAGGCCTGCCATTGGTGTTAAAGTTGCAGAACGCTGCAGCTTGTGTTGAGTGCACGTTCAATCAAATTGGCAGCAGCAGACACAGACAGCATCATGATGAGGTAGTGCAGGTGGAGGTGGAGAGAGTGTGACGGAAGTTTAGGTGAAAATTCGCCTTATAGTTTATTGTTTTAGTTTGTGAATCTCAAAATACACAGCAATTGTTATTAAAAGCAACACAAGTTTAATAAATAATGGGGATGAGGAAACGGGAAGCAAAAATGTAATTAAAAGAAACCAAAACAACTGAACTCCGTGCTTAACTGGTGGTAACAATTTCCCATGGCTGTCTCAATGCTACCTTAATACAAGCAGACTCAGTTAAGAACATAGAACGAAAGAGAATGACTATTAGAAGCTGTGTGTGACACGTGGCTTTCCTGGAGCACCAGGAAGCATGATGTTGACACTGCCTCGGACCCCTCTCCCGGTACAGTATCATCCTTGGCTGTCCATTGCTGCGCAGCTCTGGCAGAGGGTCCCAGGCTTGCTGTGTGCGGATCTCCTGATTGATATTCCCTCCAGGCTGTCCGTGCTCTACCGATGGCTGTGTGCGCTCACTCTCTGTAGGGTCTCAGCTGTGCGGCTCGATGGTCCTGGCTGAGTCACTCACTCTCTGGGAATCCCGGGCTGTGAATGAACTATGGCTGAGTGCTCTGGCCTGTTAGTCCGTTTTGTGCGGGGTGCCAGGCTGAGTGACCGATTATCGGACACTGAGCTGTAAGTCACCACAAGGCGCAATCGGCCTGCCTGTTATGTAGGCAGTCCTCTGGCCTTCTGCTGCGTGGGTTTTGTGCATGCACTATTGAGTATGAGCTGGAACACATAGCCATGCCAGGTTTGTAAAACCCATGTTCGAAGATTGATATAGCACATGTGTTCCCTCCATGTTGAGATGTGACGAAAGGCCAACTGGGGTGATTTATGATACACATGGATGGAAAATGGGAGAAGAGACGGACTTCAGAATAAAGGGTCACAGAATATTAGTAGACATCGAATTCTGGTCGATGCTAATTGGGGTTCACAAACACTTAACAGTGATAAGAAAAAGTTTGTGAACCCCTGAGAATTTTCTCGATTTCTGCAGAGATTTCACCGAAAATATAATCAGATGTTCATGCAAGTCCTAATAATAGATAAAGAGAACCTTATTAAACAAATAGCACACAAAAAAATCTACTTTTTCATTTATTTATTGAACAAAATGATTCAACATTCAATTTCTTTGTTGGAAAGAGTACGTGAACCTCGAGGTCAATCAGGTGAATTAAGGGAGTAATTACAGTCAGTCAGGTGTTTCAATCAATGGGATGACAATCAGGATTGAGCTTGGGTGGCCCTGCCCTATATGAAAAACATAAACTTTGTTCGTCACCATCAGAGTCTGGTCTTCACCACAGGTTTGTGGAAGCGTGCCATGCCCCATCAAAAGAGATTTCTGAGGACCTCAGAAAAAGAGTTGTTGATGCTCATTCGTCTGGAAAGGGTTGCAAAGGTATTTCTAAAGATGTTGGGCTCCACCAATCCACTGTCAGGCAAATAGTGGACAAATGGAGAGAATTCAACACCATTGTTACTCTTTCCAGGAGCGGTCGTCCAATGAAAATCACTCCAAGAGCAAGGTGTACAATAATCCAGGTGGTCACAAAGAACCCCAGGGTAACGTCTAAGGATCTGCAGGCCTCTCTTGCATTTGCTAATGTCAGTGTTCATGAGTCTTCTATCAAGAAAACACTGAACAAGAATGGTGTGCATGGGAGGGATAGCAAAGAGGAAACCACTGCTCTCCAAGAACATTGCCACCCGTCTCAAGTTTGCCAAAGACCACCTCGATGATCCAGAAAGCTATTGGAAGAAGGTTCTGTGGACAGATGAGGTGAAAGTGGAACTTTTTGGTTTTAATGAGAAACGTTATGTTTGGTGAAAACCAAACACTACATTCCAACATTTGAACCTCATCCCAACTATGAAGCACGGTGATGGGTGTATCATGGTTTGGGGCTGCTTTGCTGCCTCAGGACCTGGATGGCTTACCCTTGTTGATGGAGCTATGAATTTTGGATTGTACCAGCAAATTCTACAGGACAATGTCAGGGCAAACCTCCATAAGCTGAAGCTTAACAGAAAGCGGGTCATGCAGCAAGACAATGATCCTAAACACACACACGTACATCTATAACAGAATGGCTGAAGCAGAAGAGATTTTGTGTTTGGAATGGCCAAGTCAGAGTCCAGACTTGAACCCAATTGAAATGTTGTGGCAGAACCTGAAGAGAGCAGTTCAGGCAAGAAAGCCCAAAATATCTCTGAGTTGAAGCGGTTCTGTGAAGGAGACATGGGACAAAATTACTCCAAGCTGATGTGCAGGACCGATCAAGAGTTACAGGAAACGTTTTGTTGATGTTATTGCTGCTCAAGGGGGTGCCACCAGTTACTGAATGTATAAGTTCACATACTTTTAACAACAAATAAATTGAATGTTGGATCATTTTGTTCAATAAATAAATGAAAATGAAGATTTTTTTTTGGTGTGTTATTTGTTCAATCAGGTTGTCTTTATCTATTATTTGGGGTTGGATGAAGATCTGATCATATTTTAGGTAAAATCTCTGCAGAAATGCAGAAAATTCTAAAGGGTTCACATACTTTTTCTCACTACTAATGCTGACTCTCATCAAGCTACAACTACTGGATAATTAACCCCTCATTCATCACTCAGTTTTATATATATACACATATATCTTCTTCTTTCGGCTGCTCCCGTTCGGGGTCGCCACAGCGGATCATCCGTATGATCCGCATAGTGATTTGCACATGTTTTTACGCCGGATGCCCTTCCTGACGCGACCCTGGTCGCCTCTTACGACACAGGGATATGGTACACCTATTTTAACCAGGGTATACACCGGCCCAGTACAATGGTACTCATTTCGCCGACCTCGGAAGGATGACAGGCTGAGTCAACCCCCTGGTGTATTAATTCAGTGGCCCAACGGGGCTTGAACTCAGGACCTTTTGGATCCCAAGCCGCTGCCCTAACCACTGCGCCAACACCAGGCTATCAACATATATATATATATATATATATATATATATATATATATATATATATATATATATATATATATATATATGTATATATATGTATATATATATATGTATATATATATATATATATATATATGTATATATATATATATGTATATATATATATATGTATATATATATATATATATGTATATATATATATATGTATATATATATATATATATATATATATATATATATATATATATATAAATATATATATATATATATATATATATATATATATATATATATATATATATATATATATATATACATATATACATATATATCAGACTGATTGTTATGGTGAGCATCGCCGCGGATTATGTCTCACACGGTAAAACCACGTAATCCGCAAAGAACAACCGTCCATCTGCCACCCAGACGATTGTTGCCACTAATGCAAACCATTTAACCAGAAAGCATGCGATGTGATTGGCAGGTAAATCGAAACATGTGGAGTGTAATGAGCACTTCCCCGATCTTCAATGGACCGCGTCCTACACCAAAGCTTCACCTCCAACCCAGAGGACTTGGCCTGGTGACTCTGTCAAACAAACAAAGATTCCATGGTCAACATCAGTTGAACATAAAAACAGAACCACCTATCTGGATTTCGGGCTGATTTGCCCTCATCAAGATAGCATACTGTTAAATATCTGACCAATAATGGCCACATTCGTCATTCAAACATCAGACACACCTCTATATTTTGAAATAGTTTTCTCAAGCATTGTCATGTCATGGACGTTTGTGAGTACTTTATGTCGTTTGTGAAACATTGGAAACACTTTTGTTCCTTTCGTATTTTGCACATCTTCAGAAAGAGAAATACTACAGTACTGTATTTTGAAAAGACTGCATTTTAAAATGAAAACTTTTGAAGGAACTGTTTGTCATTGTCCCCCTAATAGTCGCCATCTTGTCAGGCAACACCTCTGCCGGTATTCCTGTAATTTCTGAAAGCAGTTGGAAGGGAATCTTTGGAATACTAAAGTACATGGCTCGTTTATCAGAAGACTTCACATGATCTTCCAATCTCTTTAAGAGTCTTTTTCAGTTTTAATTATTACTCGCCGACCCGTGAACCCGTTGGGTTCCCGTTGTGACAGCGGTTGATGAAAAAATCATTTAAAGAAAAACACAAAGATAGCTCCAGTGAACTCTACCGCAGAGGTTGTTTGCAATGATCAAATTCTCCCGAAGAGCACTTGACTGAATCGGGAATTGATTTTTAAATAATTTTTTCGTTGCCCAATTTGAACGAAACTTGATGCTGCACACCGCAGGAGAATGGTGAGTAAGGTGGCCCTAAAATTTTTGCGCTATCGTGTACGGTTTTGTCTGTATTTCAGGAACATACATACATACATACAAGTTGAGAGTTTTAGTAACATATAGATGAAGATAATGGTGAAAGCGGCACATATTCTTACTATAATTGCTTTTCATCAAGTTTGCAAAGCAGATATTTCTCTCCATTTACATCACGATCACAACAAACTTCCCTGGTGCACCCTTCTTCCTTAAAAACCAAGACACCATTTATTTTGAGATTCTATCACATGCCTTTTATTGATCTATGAAGGGACAGTATGGCTTCTTATTTCCTTCCAACACCTTTTCCTGGATTCACCTCACGATGAAAATTGCATCCACCGTTCCCCTTCCTTTCCTGAATCCATACTGCATCGTGTCTGTCTTCACAACCCCCCTCAACCTTTGATCTACAATCCTCTCCAGTTCCTTAATTGCATGCTTCATCAATTTGATCCGTCTGTTGTTTCCACCGTCCATGATTTCCCCCTTTCTGTTGGAAAATTGGTATGATTATGCTCTTCTTACAATCATCCGGTATGTTGTGCTCACTCCACCCACACCTTCCCAAACTGCTATCATCCACTTCACTCATCCATGTCCCCAAAGCCTTCACTAATTCGAACACAACTTCAGATGGTACACAGGCTTTCACTGAGAATGGACTGACAGCACCCAATACATCAGCCTCCAGCTGGACTGATGCTAAGAAGGACAACCTGCTCAAGCTTGCGTTTCTGCGTGGATGAATGAGTTATCAGGCTTACCGAATGTAAATGACAATATAAGCCTGAATCGTTTCAATGCATACGCAATGCGTGAGGAATGCACTTTGGTAATTGTCACTTCTTGTAAACAAGAACTTGCTTGGAGCAAATCCAAACAAGATGTACGAAGAATGCAGCGACAGAGCGCTGTATCCGCACACACCGTGTACATATAACAGGCTCTTCTTACTCAAGTATTTATCATTGAATTTTCCAGTTTTATGAATGGTATTAACAGTTAAACGTGTGCTTATAGTTTTTATTTGCATTGCCTTTCATGCTGACATGATGGCCTAGAGGTACACACACTAGGCTGGGTTTGAATCCTGACCCAGCTATAAATGGTCATCCCTGTGTTTCACAGACACGGTGATTCATCAATGTGTGTGCCGTCCCTCGGATGGATGACAAACAGGATGTCCCATCTGCTGATATTAGTTGTGGACATTAAAGATCCCATGGTGTCCTTTGCGATGAGGAGGCGAGCTATCGCCAACACCCTCAACAAATTCCAAGTTCTTGCCTTGACTTCCTGAGTTGGAGTCGCGGCCCGACCAGGAATAGTAGCTGAAGGGTAACTGCTTCGGCAGCACCACCACTCTGCATGGGGATGAGTATATGATGATGGCAAGGATTTGTAAGGGATTTATTAAACACACAAATCAGTTTAAGTTGGAATATTTGACCAAGTGTGCTCCTTTATCAGATCAAACAGGTTACCTTTGGTCTATTTTCTTTATATTCAGTTATCAAGGCTCTGGGAAGATCAGAATGACAGGGGGCAATGGATCAACAGCCATAATGGGGCAACGGGAATGCAGTGGGATGACCACAAAATGGTGCAGCACAACACGAGGAGAGGAATTGCATACGGGTGAGAAGCGGGTCTCAGTAGGTGTAGTAAAGCTCAGTAGTGTAATTTTGAGAGAAAGTCGTGATTTGATTTGACCAGCCTATTTAGGCACGATGAAGGTCTCTCCTCAATTCAAGGCCATTGTACTGCAGTAAATTTTACGATTTAATCTCTCTATCTGACCTTTGGTCTACCTCTGCTTCCTTCTTTGGTCTTCTCTCGGTTGCCACTTTGTGACTTTTGTTGTCCACCGGTTGTCCGTTGTTGTTGCTATGTGCCCAGCCCGTTTCAATGTTAGCTTTTACCTCCAGCACCGAAGGTGGAAGGGTTATGTTTTCACTCCTGTCTGTCTGTTTGTGTGCAGGATATCTGTAAAAGTGGTGGATGGATTCGGATGAAATTTGGTGGGCAGGTTGTGGGTGTGTGACAAGGACGAACTGATTCGAATTTGGTGGCGATCCGGATCCACATCCAGATCTGGATATTAGATCTTTTTAATTTTCAAACTCATTCTTCACCATTGAGAGATCAGGCCAAAAACGATATACAACATGATATTTCAAAAAAAATATTGGACCCGATATGTTCTACTGGATCAGACATTGCGTGGCGGAGGTATGCGCTCTACCGAGCGCCGTTCTAGTTTTCATTGTAACCAGAATGTCAGAGAATTTTTATCTTTCCAAAACGAAGTTTTGCAAGATATGTTAGTCAGCTTGTATGGTTTTTTTTTTGTTTTTTTGTTTTTTTTTGTTTGTCTGTAATCACGTATAAAAAATTCTGCAGAGCACAGTTATCATTGGAAATTTTTGTAACTTCGCATATCAGAGGCCTATAGAGGTCCCTTTCAGTGCACAAAATTTTGAAGGTCAAGGTCAAAGGTCAAGGTCACTTTGGCGCAAATCAGGGGAGTCGACGAAACCCTTATTTTTTGAGTAATTTTGATCAGATTGTCTTCAAACTTCATGGGAATATAGTTCATGGTCTGGCGCTCAGCTGATTAATTTTTGGTGGCGATTGGCCTTGACCTTCATATGTTTTTTGTTTTGTTTTGGTCTGTAATCACGTATAAATCACTCTGCAGAGCACAGTTATCATTGGAAATTTTTGTAACTTCGCATATCAGAGGCCTATAGAGGTCCCTTTCAGCGCATAAAATTTTGAAGGTCAAGGTCAAAGGTCAAGGTCACTTTGTCGCAAATCAGGGGAGTCGACGAAACCCTTATTTTTTGAGTAAATTTGATCGGATCATCTTCAAACTTCATGGGAATATAGTTCATGATCTGGCGCTCAGCTGATTAATTTTTGGTAGCGATTGGCCTTGACCTTCATGGTTAGCGCCAAAGGTCAAACATATTTGACCTCAAGGTCAAATTTTCAAGTTTTAGGAACCATATCGTGTAGTATCTCAAATTGAACACCTCGATGAGTGCTTTCTAGATATGTCAAGCTTGAGACATTATGACGTCATTTGGTGACGTTATGAGGCAAAAGCATATTTTTCATGGTTACTCTGTAGAACGATTCTCATCGGAATCTCTCGTAGGCAGATATTCCTCAAGGAGTCGCTCCTGGTGGATTGCAGCTCTGTTCACCTCAGTGTGACCTTAAAGAAGTCACACATGGTCACCTTTTGGCAAGATACGGGTCACCCTGTGGTTGACATTGGTTTATGTTTTCTGTTGGTTCATCTTCTTCTCCCTTTGTAAACTTTCTTTTTCACAAACTTGGGCAGTTTGTTTTTCATGACATTTAAAAAAATTTCCCCAAATGTTGCCCATTCTTCTCCATCGTCTGTATCTCTTCATATCTTCACAATGAACCAGATTCACTTGTATCAGTTGTCCTTAGTAAATGTAACGGCTGGTTTGTTTGCAATTTAAACAATGCCATCTGTGAATCATAGGTGGTTTAGTGTTTGACCATCCATTGATATCTATTCCTCGATCTTCGCAATTCGGCTACTTGGACTTATGGAGGACGAAGTATTTTTGGTTCAAAATTCATGTTTATTGTTATCTTGTTGAATCAATCTGTCGGAATCATCTCTCATGTTTCGTTCAGCAACCTATGCCAGCCATTGTTTTTAGCTGTGAGATGAATGTTTCACTTCTCCCCGGAAATAGCTTCATTTGTCCATGACATTGCATTTGTTCATAACTTCCATGAGCGTGAGCATGATCATCCGTTATTGGAGATAGTAGGTCTGTGTTGTTGTAACAAATCCCAATTTTAAAAATCCCATCGACCATACATGTCTGTCAACTGTTAACTAATGTCCTTGTAATTAATATATAGTATAAGTATGACTACTGAGTGTTATTGTCCTCAATGTGGTGTACATCCATGCTTCTCCATCGACCTTCGATCAATGTCAACCAAAAAGTGAGGGGTTTTGTACTTGCTGTGCTCATGATTCTTCGCAAAAGGTCCAGCACCCATTGCTTCTTCATGAACACTGACACAATTAAATGAATGGGGCAGGCCTCACTGTGGTGTCAGAGTCAAAATAATGATACTTCTACTCTGGGTCATTACTTGAAGGTCACTTTATGTGAACAAAACATCACATTGAGTTAATATCACATTGAAAAAACAGGAACGGCACTCGGTAGAGCGCATACCTCCGCCAGGCTGAACAATTTATGTCTTGTATCCCACAGATAGGCCGGATCTGCATCCTGATGTTAACCAGAATCGAACCGGCTTGTCCTCGTTACAAATCCATCTCGTCCACCAAGTCTCGTCCGAATCCGTACATAACTTTTTGAGATATCGTGCTCTGTATCGTTTTTTGGCACTACCTCTCAATGGTGAAGAATCATGAAAAAATTTCTCAGATCTGGATCTTCATCAAAATCGAATCAGGTCGTCCTTCTCACACACCCACCATATCCAGCAAGTTGAGATGGCCTGCTCACAGACAAACGGGGGTGATTACAGGTGGTGGAGGTAACGATGACAACAACAACAACAACAACAACAACAACAACAACAACAACAACAACAACAACAAAAACACAAGACAGTTTGAAAATATTTTGGTTGCCTTGTTTGGCATTTTCATAGAAGCTGCTTATGATGTTAGGATTCCAGGTTCAAATGCTATTGTGTTGATTTGTGTATTGCCATTTCTTACCCTCTTTATATAATAAAGGGAAACAGGAGGGGTATTCTGGGGAGAATGCTGTATGCGGATGATCTAACTGTTGCGGTGGAGAGTGGGTGGGAGATGCCAGGAAGTACTGGGGAGTGGAGAGGAGGCATTTGAGAAACATGGGCTGAAGATGAGTATGAAGAAGACGAAGTTGATGTGGGTCAGGCAGCAGAGAAAAAAAAACAAGAATATCAGATTCGAATAGAAAAAGATCAGACAGAGAAATAGGTTTGAATATCTGGGGGAAACATGTTAAGTTGGAGGCAGAGGTGCGGAGGAGGATTCAGGTGGGTGCAAATGCATGGAGGAGGGTGGAGGGAGTAATGGCAGACAGAAAGATATCAAGGAAATTGAAAGGGAATACTCTGATGATGCGTGTGACACCTGCCCACCTTTACGGTCTTGAGACGGTGGCACTGACAGAGAGACAACAGAGGCTGCAGGTTTGCGAGAACAACTTGTTCAGGAGGATTGTGGGAGTGAAGAGGGTGGCTAGAAGGAGGATGGTGAACTGAGGGAGGAGATTTGTGCGTACATGAGCTTAACGGGGAGATTGGTGAAATGCTGGCTGAGGTGGGCTTACACTTGGTGTGGATGGGGGAAGAGGGAATGGCAATGAGAGCGGATAGGTTGAGGGAGCAAGGGAGGAGGAAAAGAGATAGACTGCGGTTGAGATGGGAGGATTGTGTGAGGAGGGATATCAATAAGGTGGGGTGGTTGGATAATGGAGAGAGTTGGCTGAGGACAAAAGGAGGTGGAGGGAGTATTGTGATCAAGGCAGGGCAGAAGATTGGTGCCAATGAACTTCACCCCTTATAAAGGGAACTGGAGGAGGAGAACAAATTTCTATAAATCCTCTCTGAACTTTATCTATACTATAAAGAAGCCGTGTGTGCATCCGGGTGTCCGTGCATGCTTGTGAGTTTCAGTCATTGGTTGGACAATTCGCCTGACTCAGCCCACAATTTCTATATTTCACCCTTTATAATTTACCCTTTAGAACTCCTTATCTTAAGCAGCACTTTTTTAAAGCAGGGGTAGTCTGGTGTTGTTTTAACGGTTAAGGTGACTGGCTGGAGTTCTTAGGGTCTTGAGTTTGAGCCCCTGTTTTGCTGTTAAATAACACCAGGTGGGTTGACCCAGCTTGTCCTCCTTTGTGGTCAGCAAAATGTGTACCTGGTAACATGTAAACCAGTGCTACCTGGTTGTTGGCGAATAAACCGACACCACTCACTGGCTTTACTAGTTGGGAAGGTGACTGTGACACCCTGCTAGGACAAACAACACCTACCAAAGTGCGGATGGGCTCCCTTCAGGGGCCCATGGCCATCCAGTACGGAGATGGTGTCTCCTTGAAAACACCCAATGGGGGAGGGAAAATTTATTTTTTCCTCCTGGCCTAGTTACCCCCATCCTACACAGTGATCCTGTGAAGAGGTCTCCTTGTTTCAGGACGAGGTGAAGGTTTCGCCAGTTTTTCCTCTTCTTCATTTTCTTTGTTAGTGCCTTACCTCGAGTAGCTTCATGCCTTGTCTGTGGCGATTTCCATTAATTAAAAAAAATACTAGCTTACTTTAAATGGGGCACTGCATCAACGGCACAGCACCGCTCCCAGCAATTATGCAACCAGCAGCCAGTCTGCATATTAAATAATAATAATAATAATAATAATAATAATAACTGAAGATGTTATGCGGGTTTGCTATTGTTTCTGGCATTTTTCTCTTGAAATTGTGGCGGGTTTTTGTGAAGTTGGTGATGGCAGGATAGAGGAGCTGAAAGCGTTACATGTTCCACTGTTTCTACATGGGAATGCCCGTTTGCTTTTATGGGTGAGAGTAAAGATGGGAAGGGGGGTGGGTGGTTGAGAACTTTCAGTGGGGTGTGGGGGGTTGAAGGCTTGAGTGTGGAGAAGGGATTGATGCCTTTGGATTGGGAGGGAAGGGTGAGGACTTGGGGTTGAAGGGGAGCAGGGGAGAGCAAAGATGCGACAGTGTTTGGAGGGGGAGACTGAGGCTATTTTGTTGAGGAGTTGTCAGAACTGCATGTGTAAGTTTACTCACAGTAAGTGTCTGTCTGTCTGTCTGTCTGTCTGTCGTCTGTCGGGGGAGGGGGGCGGAGAGGGGTGACACAATTACCCTACGGGTAATATGCTAGTGTCATTAAAAAACAAGCTAAGCATGTTCAACAATTGACATAGTGTAAACCAGGGATTCCAACCTGCGGCCCGCGGGCCACATGCCCGGATTTATGCGGCCCGCGGTGCCATATTAAGTTTACATTACAATGCGGCCCGCGATACTGCCAATTTGTCAGGGTCAATGATCAAAGCGTTCTGTAAGTTTTATTATGATTTTGATTCATATTAGACACATGTGTTTTTAACACGATTATTCGTTTATCATATTCGTTGGCAAGAAAAATATTTTCAACACTAATTTTTGTTTAAATTTCCACATATTCATTATATATGTATTTATTTTTTTTCGGAATTTAGCGTCATTTTCTTGGGTGTGGCCCTCTGCCCCTCACCACTTTGGTTTTGTGGCCCTCCGCCCAAAAAGGTTGGAGACCCCTGGTGTAAACAGACCTGATGGTTATGGGAACAGTGACATCCAATGGATTAATTGACATGGAAGCTATTTTTAAGGACAAGGGTAACTCAACCTCAAACATTGATCTGCTCACATGAACCCAGCCAATGCTCTTCTGTTCCCAGTCCATGCATGTTGATATGCATGTGCATTGTCTTCAATTTCCTCTCTCTCATCATAAAACAAGAAACTTGGACAAAGGAAGAGGCCATTGACCCATCATGTCTGTGCTTTATCCACACACCATATATTTCAACAATCAGTTTGCTTCCTTAATTTCATGGGGCTGGGGGGACGAGTGAGAATGAGCAGTGGGGAGAGAACTGTGAGGCATGCACAGGAACATCACCAGTGTGTTTACTATTATTAATATGTTTATTACTATGTTAGTGATGAGGAAGATTGTAGAGTGAGAGATGAACAAACCTTGATGGTGCATTCATGTTTTGACATTGAAACTTTCAAATGACTAACAAATTAAGAAATGAGACAAAGACAATATTCTTCAAAAAGTGATGATCAGTTTCTCTGGGAATTTTTTCCAAGTTTAACACAAACCTGATGTTGACTTGTTTCTGTCTTCTCGTCACATGGAGATCTTGTGACAACATACTGAGCTTTGTATGCTTGGCATAATCATCCCCTGCCTGTGCTTCAGCATGTCTAGACATGTCCAGACTTTGCTAGGAGACTGTGTAATCATTGTCAGCTGTGCATATTCGCCTGTGTAACACACACACACACACACACACACACACACACACACACACACACACACACACACACACACACACACACACACACACACACACACACATACATATATATATTGTAAACTTCTGCAACTTCATAACTCCATCTCACATTACAGTGAGTGTAATGAACAATTAGCATCAAAAACATTAATTTAACATATGGACTGAGTGAGTAGCTGAGAGGCAAACAAAAGAGTAGCTGAACTTTGAATGTACAATGTATAAACGATGAGAGAGACAGAGACAGCTCTCGAGATCCTCAATTGAAGTCCTTGGCTATTTTTACTTGCCAGTCATCACAATCAACACAAGGGTGTTTCAAATTTGACCTTCACCTTCGTTAGTAAAAGGCAGAGTAATGTGAAACCCACAAACCAGCCATTTGTGTCCATTGCAGTATGAAGACCTCCCTCTCTGAATTCATGTTGAAGGATGCCTGACATATTCACCCTGTTTGCCAAGTATGGGTTGATGAAAGTGAGCAGCTATGGGTATCAAATCGAACCACACCACCCAAAGGAAAATAAACGAATTTTTAACCACTCGACCAAACTGGCACCCCAGAGTAATGTAATTAATAATTATTGATGGAATTTGACTTGATGGTGTGAGAAACCAATTTGCATGATCACTT
This sequence comes from Eptatretus burgeri, assembly GCF_056783735.1. Taxonomy (NCBI): domain Eukaryota; kingdom Metazoa; phylum Chordata; class Myxini; order Myxiniformes; family Myxinidae; genus Eptatretus; species Eptatretus burgeri. The sequence continues at coordinate 122,230,011 of NC_140962.1, read as the reverse complement.
GTTTCCTGCTTTAATACCTCTTCAGAAAGGATGGCAGCAAGTGAGATACCCCCAAAAAATTACAACAGCAAAAATAATTTTTGGGTTCAATGAAAGCATCATGCCCACTGAAAGTTCGACAATATCTATCTGTGTTGACTGTAACTGTTTGTAAGGCTTCATTCTCAAAGAAGAAAAGTCCACTGTGTCCTTTAATTTGGTCTTTCGCTTTCACACTTCCAGTGTATCTAAACATTTCAACAATATATTTGATGGTTTTGTTTTGTGGAATTCTTGCATTTGGATAGACCCGAAGGGGATGAAACTGTCTTTGTCTAGAAACATGTGACTTTGTCGTAAAAAAAAACTTCTAAAATGAGCATCCGCTGGGGGACAGATAAATTGTTCAAGATGGTTGTAACTTCAATGGAACAACTTTCAACCTTGTTCTTTTGGAGACCTGAAAATAAATAATCAGGATCACATTCGTAAAATTATGACAGCTGTTTGAAACGTTGCACATAATTTTGGACCACCCTGTATGTATGTATGTATGTATGTATGTATGTATGTATGTATGTATGTATGTGTGTGTGCGTGTATCTAACACATAAAGCTCATTCTAACCACTGATTCCCTGACTGACTGACTGACATTAAAGATCGGGACATTCCGGGTGACATATAAAGCTGAAATTTTGCATGGTAGTGGGGCAATTTAGCATAACAATTGTGCATTTTGCGAGGAAAGCACCAAATTTGGCACACGAGTAGCCTATCGTATTATGAACAGATTTGGATATTGGGCCATCTCAAAATTTTTGATGGCAGTGGAAAATGGCTGCCACAGCCATCAGCGGCTGAATTTGAGACGGCCCAATATCCAAATCTGTTCATAATATAATAGGCTACTAGTGTGCCAAATTTGGTGCTTTCCTCACAAAATGCACAATTGTTAAGCTATATTTAGCTAAGTTGCCTCACTATGGCCACGGACATCAAAGCCGATACAGCAGGAAAAATCACAGAACCATCGGAAAGCATCCGTAAATGAAAACATAAACAAGAAGAAGACATCGTGCAGAGCACGAGCACGATTCTTAGGGACTGGTGATAAGTTCTAATTTCACAATAACTTGACATCTTTAATTCCTGACATTTCTGGTTTGTCACTTGCAATAGCTTGTGCATTTTAATGTAACAATACATTTTTACTGATATGAAAAGTGTGTACATCTCGTTAACCCTTCACCGTTTAGTACATTTGTGAACATGCTGATAATTATGAATATCCTTTATTTTGTCATTTTATATTTCATGCCTTAGTTATAATGTTTATGGGACTTTTGCGACCTGTTGGTGTGACGGATGTGTGTGACACGGGCATGATGAGACCTTTTATTTTTGTGATTTTCATTTTCCTTGTTTTTCTCCTTAATAACGTGACTTGTTGATTTTATTTGGATTCCATATGTGCTTATCTTTTTTGCTATCCTGTGTCGACAGTCAGGATGCAATCAGCAAGTTCAGGAAATGACTTGAGATGAAGACACACTGCTCTTATTCCAGATGGAATTAACTTTGAACTGCCTTGGAGTCTGAAGTTTTCAGGATTATGTGAAAGAATTTGGGATGACAGTCCAACTGATAATGACGCAAAGGCCAAATGAGATCAGCACCTTTAAAGGGCTTGCTTCTGCGCTCACTCTGCTTTGCCTCACATTGAAGATCAAGGATGCCGAGGGGTTTCATGAAAGTGGGAGGCCCAGAAAAATTGATGGACGTATTATCCATATGTCCATCCTGGAGGAGGTCAAACTTGGGACTATTGTGGGATCTTTGTCTGAAGGTCATCCTGGGCAATCTAGATTCAAATTGCTGAAACCAGATAATGAATCATTGGTCGCATTGAACGAGCTCAATGGACAGGTAAGTTGGAACAAGTTACTCTGGATTATATTGGTCTTCAGAGTATTTTAGTGCTTTCGTACTCTTTGATGGTTTCATCACGATTAGCATAATTAATTATTTGGTGATGCTTCATTTGCAGGTGAAGATAGTACGCAGAGTGGACAGAGAGGAACTGTGTATATTATACACTCAACCTTGCTTTATTTACTTTGATGTGGTAGTAAATGAACAACCTTCTCAACTACTCCATATTCACCTCGAGGTCTGTCATTATCTTTCTTCCCCTTTCTCTACTTGAAACCTAACACGTGTGTGTTGTTATTGGGGTTGTGGTTGCTATGATTTGGAGAATACATATTCCCCATAAAGGTATGCTATTCCACGAGTCTCAATCACGTACACAATAAAAACTCTGAACAACACAGGAAGCTGACCAAGGGTATATCTTCATCTTCAACACAATGCTTCAAATCTGTGTTTCTGAAGCAATTTTACCTTGAATTTTCTTCTGTTTGATATGTCTTTCATTTTCTCAACAAAAGACTGTGTGCAAAGCAGTTTCAGTGTAATGATGAAGTCATTGGAGAAGTCAGACTGTCAAGTTCTGGAAAATGTGAACTTACATGCCAATGATAATTTTTATGAGGATGGCAGGGGTGGTCCTATGGGAATGCACCTCTTAAACAAAACTGAAAATTTTAATATTAAATAGTGATAACTCCTGCACTTTCATGGAAGAATTTCTCCTCCATTTTATTGGGGGGGTTTCATGCTTTAGCACGAAAATATCTCAACAAAGTACCAATACTTGAATAGTTGAGTTTAACAAGCCTGGTGTTGGCTTCATGGTTAGGGTGGTGGGTTTGGGATCCTAAGATCCTGAGTTCAAATCGCACTTTGCTGTTGAATTAATACAAGGTGGGGTTGACTCTGACTGTCATCCTTCTGACGTTGGCGAGATGAGTGCCAGCATGCTGGTATCCTGTGTTGGAGTGATGACATGTACAGGATTGTGCCCAATAGCCAAGGAGACTGCTTAAGACCCTGTCACACCTTGACGATTTAGCTAGCGTATGCCTGACGTATGAAAAATTTGGCTAAAACGCTGGCACACGTCGAATACGTTATGGGTAAGTTTGGTATACGTTAAGAGCACACTGGCATACGTCGTAGTACGCTGGCATACGTCGTAGTACAACGAGCTGTTAGACAAATTTTCCATGCTTGAAATTTTTTGACGTATGCCAGCGTATGACTCACACGTTCCGCATATGCTGGCCATAAGTTGTAGGCACGTTACGCGATCGTTGACACACGTCGACACACGTTACTTGAAAGTTACTCATAAGTGGAAGCACGTCAAGGTAATGTTTAGCGTACCCAAAACTTATTTATAACCTATGAGTAACGTGTTGTAGGCACGTTACGCGATCGTTGACACACGTCGACACACATTACTTGTAAGTTACTCATAAGTCGAAACACGTCAAGGTAATGGTTAGCGTCGGTGTTCTAGACTCCCTAGTTTTTTTTTTGGTTTTTTTTCTTCGGTATGACGGTGATGTTGACACTTCGATTTCTAGTGCAGTTATGATTTTAATCGTTGAGCGGCAGCCTATTAATTATATTGTATTATAACCGCAGTAGAAATTGAAGTGTCAACATCACCGTCATACCGAAGAAAAAAAACCAAAAAAAAAACTAGGGAGTCTAGAACACCGACGCTAACCATTACCTTGATGTGTTTCGACTTATGAGTAACTTACAAGTGACGTGTGTCAACGATCGCGTAACGTACCTACAACACGTTACTCATAGGTTAGAAATAAGTTTCGGGTACGCTAACCATTACCTCGACGTGTTTCGACTTATGAGTAACGTACAAGTAACGTGTGTCGACGTTTGTCAATGATCGCGTCGCGTGCCTCCAACTTATGCCAGCGTATGCGGAACGTGTGTCATACGCCGAGTACGTCGAGAAATTTTCAACATGCTGAAAATTTGTCGACGTACTACGACGTATGCCAGCTTACTATGACATATGCCAGCGTGCTCTTAATGTATACAAAACTTACCCATAATGTATTCGACGTGTGCCAGCTTGGTTCGGCAAATTTTTCATGCGTCGGCATACGCTGGCTAAAACGTCAAGGTGTGACAGCGGCTTCACACTTCGATGTCTAGTGCGGTTATGATTTGAATTGTTGAGCCACAGCCTATGAATAGCCTACGCCATGTGATCGTCGGCGATACGCTGCCGCGCTATGCATAAGTTAGACTATCGTTGGGCATAGGTTGTGAACGCCGACAACACGCTCAGCATTCGTTGGTATAAGTTATCTATATGTGATTAAAACGTTCTGTGTATGTTACTAATACGTTATGTATACGTCCAACTCGTTATGAATACGTCCAAAAATGGGAAAAAACAGCAATAGTTCAGCGTACGCCAGTGTTTTGCATACATTTTGATACCTTGCCATACGCTGGCTAAAACGTCAAGGTGTGACAGCCCCATCAGGCAGCACCAATGCTCTGCACAGAGTATGGTCCTGATGGATGGATGGATGAGTTTAACATTGAATTTTTATCTTGCCAAAACGAAGTTTTGCAAGATATGTTAGTCAGCTTGTATGTTTTTTTTGTTTGTTTGTTTGTCTCTAATCACGTATAAAAAATTCTGCAAAGCACAGTTATCATTGGAAATTTTTGTAACTTCGCATATCAGAGGCCTATAGAGGTCCCTTTCAGCGCATAAAATTTTGAAGGTCAAGGTCAAAGGTCAAGGTCACTTTGTCGCAAATCAGGGGAGTCGACAAAACCCTTATTTTTTGAGTAAATTTGATCGGATTGTCTACAAACTTTATGGGAATATAGTTCATGATCTGGCGCTCAGCTGATTAATTTTTGGTGGCAATTGGCCTTGACCTTCATGGTTAGTGCCTAAGATCAAACACATTTGACCCCAAGGTCAAATTTTCAAGTTCTAGGAACCATATCGTGTAGTACCTCAAATTGAACACCTCGATGAGTGCTTTCTAGATATGTCAAGCTTGAGACATTATGACGTCATTTGGTGACGTTATGAGGCAAAAGCATATTTTTCATGGTTACTCTGTAGAACGATTCTCATCGGAATCTCTCGTAGGCTGATATTCCTCAAGGAGTCGCTCCTGGTGGATTGCAGCTCTGTTCACCTCAGTGTGACCTTAAAGAAGTCACACGTGGTCACCTTTTGGCAAGATA
>NC_140962.1:122207376-122219876 GCF_056783735.1 Eptatretus burgeri | reverse complement strand
TATACACATTTGGCTCATTGATGTGGTAACACTGTACTGTCTCTGGAGACAGAAATGTTTTGGATAGATGCCCATCATTTTCAGGTCATCTGCTCTCATATCCTTATCAATTTGAAACTCGATGCCACTCAGATGCCTCTTGAGTGTTCCAAAGAGATGAAAATCACATGGTGTAAATATGGACTCAAAACGTCCACTTACAAGGTTATTATAATGGTGAGTGTTCGGCGCAGCGTACATTTCTGGGGGTTTCAGCAAAGTAGAATGTTTAAGGGTAGCTGTTGTGTTGCATTTAGATTCTAAAAGTGATCTTGTGTTTAAAAAGGTTGCAGATCACTGCTGTACTCGGACTGTTTTGCACAGCTGTGACGTCACTTCATGCAGAAGTTGCAAGTTTTCCACAAACTTTAAACGATATGTGATTCTGTTATGACTATCTTGGACAAAAATGAAGTGCAGGATATCTTTGACTGACCTTCATGCTTTGCCCAGAAAATATATTGCATAACAACTTGTCTGTTTAAGTCAGTGGTCCCCAACCTTTTGATCCCACGGGCCGCATTCACTACTCCCAAGGATGTTGGGAGCCAGAAAAAAATTGATGCATTTTATTGAGAAACTTGATACTGAGAAACATTTTCAGAGTCAATGAGAAACTTGATGCATTTTTAATTTTAATTTTTTTATTAAATGTAATTAATTTTAAATTCTGCCGCAAGATGCCGGAAGGTAAAATCAAATTGATTTGATTCCTCCCGGCGGTAAGCGGCAGTTGCCGGCAGTGGCATTGTGTAAGGCTTTTCAGGTCACGGCGCCGGCCGGCAGAGGCCGGCAGTGGCATTGTGTAAACCCCTTTAAAATTGCTACATGGAAATGTGTTTTGATTGGAAAGTCCTCGCAGGCCGCAGTATAGGGCTTCGCGGGCCACATGCGGCCCACGGGCCGCAGGCTGGGGACCAATGGTTTAAGTGATTTAAAACTCCCATGGCTGGGGGGTGAGTCATGCATACATGCATGTGCACACCATTCTACATAGTTGAGTTCCATTTTTATTCAGTCTTTTTCACCTTAATTATACGTTTTTACACTCACTTAGCCAATAATGCTTTAGACTCGGCAAGGTTATTATTATTATTATTATTATTATTATTATTATTATTATTATTATTATTATTCCGCCACCGTTTTGCAGGTTTATTCCGTTTTAAATTCATTTTCTCTGCAACCACTTGCGATTACTAGTATTATTGTTAATATCATTATTATTTTGCAATAACGTTAATGTTATTATGCCATTATCATCAGGTGGAATTGATTGATGAATGTGGTTATAATAATTTTTACTTGCAGTAGGTGTACAGACCAGCGACTCTTAGTTCCCTTACAGACCAGCGACTCCCTCAGACGAGTATTAAATAATGCTTGTGACCATTAGAAATGGGGTTCTGCGTTGAATAAAAGTCACAATTGAACTGTAATGATGTCGGGTGCAATATCGCACATCACTCTTGGAAGCTATTCCCAGGAGAAACCACAAATGAGGCTCCAATATATAACTTGTAAACAATCCGTATACAGTCCAATGTAACCTGATGGCTACAAAAGTCAGACAGGCAATGTGATGATACATCATTCATTGTTCATGCACAAAGACTCATTTAAACATCTTTATTTGACAAATATCATTGAGGCCTAGCTGCTATCGGCCGACCTAAAGGACGAGATCGTTGAAGCAGCTGGGGCCCATTCATGTGTGGGGGATGCAATAAGTGTAGAATGTCCTCAAGGACATCGGGTTTCTCCAAATTTCTTTCAGTCTCGTGTTAAACAGCATTAGCGACTGTTTAAAAAAGATGATCATACGCCGGACAGAATTGACTGAATAGCTTGTGATTATAACAATTTTCACTTCCGGTCGGTTTGCTCCGTGAAACATCATGGTTAGCTATTTATACACCTAAACATGGCATTTGTCCAAGGTGGAGAATCCCCTGGGGGAATTGAGGGCAAATCAAGTCGATTTACAACCTCTGTCATAGGACCCTTAGTTCCCCTGGCAAGTTTTGTTGACATTTGGTAAGTAACATCCAAATGCATCGTGGTCAGACAGACAGACATCAAATTGTGTATTTTAGAATGATAAACCCCATCATTCCAAAATCATATGAAGAGTATTTGGGTCGCTGCAGTTGTTCAATAGACCTTTGCAATTATATCAAGAAAGTTTGTCTTATTGTAACCCTTCATTAGGTGTCTGGGAAGCTGGACCAAGAACAACAGCCGAAGTACGAGCTGTGGTTGGTGGCAAGGGACAACGGGACTCCACCACTCCAGGACCACATCAAAGTGCTGATCTCGATAGTCAACACCAATGACAACAGTCCAATATTTAATCAAGCGTTCTATACCGCAAACGTACCTGAAGATATGGCACCTGGTGCAATGGTTTTACCAATAAAAGCCACAAGTCCAAACTCAGATGCTGGTGGTGTGATGGAATATAAACTTACATTAATTAGTCCGTCTGAAGAAAAAGAAACCTTTTTGATTGACCCAAACTCAGGCGAGATCGTACTGCAGCGAGCTCTGGACAGAGAACATTGTGCAAACTATTATTTTACGGTAGAGGCAAGAGACCAACACATTCATTTGGCGTCTTCTCAGTCTCAGATCTTAATAATAATCTCGGACATAAATGATAACCCGCCAACAATTTCCGTGAACATGATGTTGGCTGCCGTTTCTGAAGTTACCTACGTATCGGCACTGGAAATGATGGGCTCGATCTCTGAAGCTACAGCACCTGGAACCGTATTAGCTCTTGTAACACTCATGGATCCAGATTTCAGGGAGAACGGAACAGTTTCCTGCAATCTTTCAGACAGTAGTGGCAATTTTGACCTTCAGCTCAATGATCAAGGAAACTATTCTTTGATTTTGAGTGGCGTTTTAAACCGTAAGGCTGCAGCCCAGCACCAGCTCGTGCTTTCGGCGATGGATGAAGGGCAACCTTCACTCATTTCCCAACTCAATATTATCGTGCAGGTTTTGAAATCAAACAACCGGCCATACTTTGTACCAACTCAATTACAGCTGTCTGCCTTTGAAAATCTCCCACTGGGCTCACGTCTGGCCCGTGTGAATGCGTACGACTTTGATGACGGCACGAATGGAAATATCATTTATACCCTCCGCAAATGCCATCCGTCCGGTCTCCTCTCAGTGGATTCAAATTTGGGAGATATTGTGCTTGTAGGTGCACTTGATTATGAGAAAAAGGACGTTCGCTTTATACACTGTGAGGTAAATGCTAAGGACAAAGGCATTCCTCCACTTGTTGCTGATCCAGCCTTCATTCTTAATATCACTGTTGCTGATGTCAATGACAATGCACCTGTGGTGATGAAGCCGCAAATTCCATCTCCAGGCATTCCTGCCAGGGTCTTCATTCCAGCAGGAGCAAGTAGAGCATTTCCTGTGCTTTATATAATTGCTGAAGACTTGGATAATGGGGATAATGGGCGACTCGTGTACAATTTCAGAACTGAAAATGGGGTACAGCCACCATTCTCAATTAATTCTACAACAGGTCAACTATTCGCTACTGAGGATCTTCAGAGACACACCACTGAATCATGGAACATTACTGTTGTTGTATCTGACTGTGGCACACCATCACTATCTGTAGATATCCCCATTATCCTCATTACCGAACCAAGTGAAATTGGTGGCTGGCTGGGCTGGGGCCCAGGGGCAGCCTTGGCTACACTGGGCTTAGCCTTCACCTTACTTGCTGCACTTTTGAGCCTGGCAGCCTTGCGTTGTGGACGTTCAAAGAGGGATGGCCGCTCTTACAACTGCCGGCTTGCTGAGTCCGCACACCGTGCTGCACCTCGTCGTCCAGCAGCTGAGATTGACAAAATGGACATTCTGCTTGTAACTGGTGATGGTGGCCGGAAAGTGGGTGGTACTGTTATAACAGGACCTCGTCAGCAACAATCTCCTTCCGTTGGGTCTTCACTTTCACGGGACTGGAAAGAAAAATTTGGTCCATTTACAGAGGTATATTGAAGTCACGCTCCTTTTGTCATTTTACCTTCACTCATCCTTTCTGCTTTCTTTATTTACTTGTTTTATTTTGTCATTTGAAATCAGACTAACTTCACTTGAATTCCATATAAATGCAGGATGCAATAATCAAGCACAATTAAATCTCGATTGTATAACTTCAATACTGCACAGAGTGCAAATTGAAATAATATGAAATAAATATACTTTAGGATACAGACATTGCATTGGATAACACTGCAAAGCAGTGATGTTGACAGTGTGGTAGCCGTTAAAAAGAGGTTAAAAAGGTTAAGTGAGGTTAAAAATAGGTTAAAATTTTGAGATAATTAGGTCAGAAGTAAGGAAAACAGAAATACAACAGTGGAACATCAAGTGCTACCTTATGCAAGTACAATAATAGCAGTGTAAATGTTCATAGAAATGGCAGCAAAGTGTGGTGAGAAAGGCAAGACACAGCAGGAGAGGCTTGTAATTCCGTTTGATATAGGTTGCAGTCGTTTCATATACTTTAACTGCAAGCATGGTGGGAATGGCATGGAATTAAAGCAAGACTAGAGTGCAGTATTGTGAATGCAGCAGGAATGGCTGGGAAAATGAGGGGTCGGGGAGCAATTGTAGGATGCACATGGAATGAAGAATGTAGAGTAGTTATGGTTTTTTACAAGGGCTGCAGTGATGGTTGGAATGCTGGATAATGACAGCGGGAAACAGAAAATGCACCACTCGCACATAAGAAATATCATCAAGAGTATTGTGATGAAATCCTGTCTGATTAGAGTGACAGTCACTCTATCTGAAATGAGCCTTAAATATATAAAGGAAATAAATAGCATTAAGGATGACTTTCAGATGAAAGTTTTAAAGGATCTCCTCCAATGTACTCTTCTAGCAAGGACATTGCAGTGAATCGGTGCAAATGGTGCCCGAAAAGAATGTCAAACAGGTTGATGAGATGGACACCATAAGTGATTTGGAAATTTGAACATTAATTTGAAAAAAAACAACATCTTGCATAAAAGGATGCATTTTGCATCCAAATATGGTGGTATAATAATCACACCAGCCTATTTTTGACCCAACTTAGCCAAACTTGGCCCATCTCTGCTACAACCTGCATTGTGAAACCACTGGCACAACACATCCATACATCCACCCATCAGGACCATACACTGCACAGAGCATTGGTGCTGATGAAGCAGTCTCCTGGGCTATTGGGCATAATCCTGGATGGGTCACCACTCCAACACAGGATACTCAAATGGCCTCTCATCCCAGCAAGCAGTTACTCATTTTGCCAACCTTGGAAGGATGACAGGCTGAATCAACCCCACCTGGTATTAATTCAACAACAAAGCAGGATTTGAACTTGGGACCCTAGGATCCCAAGATCACTACCCTAACCATTCTAGGATCCCAAGCCCACAACCCTAACCATTAAGTCAACACCAGGCATCACAACACAAATCAGTACAATATTGTAAAAACTTTTTTCATGAAACATTTTTTATTAAATAATACAGGTGATTAAGAATCCTTAAAAATGGCATTATAACATGTTACTGATAAGTCCTGGAACTGGAGTACTACAATTCAAGTCAGACATGACCTCATCTCGAATTGCTGTAAATGTTTTTTTTTCCACAAGACAAATGGCAGCAGAATACAGCAATCTGTCGAATCAATACCCTCTGTACATCAATCTGAATATTCTAGATCTTTGAATGATATGGATAGCAAATAATTATTGCTCGAGAAGTTTGCAAAATTTTATGGAGATTTTAAAGTGTTTTCCTTTGTTATCAACTCACTTCAAAATAAAAGGAATACTCTTTTTACTATCATCCCCACATTGTTGTAATCCAATAATCTATAATCTGTTCTGATCCAATAACAAAACCAACGAGATATCTGTGATTACAAAGCGGTCACCAAGGGCCGGGGGAGGCTTACCCTTGGCCCGTGATCCAACGAGGGCCATATTTTTTTTCAGACCGTCATATGACCTTGACCTTCAACATTTAGTGATAGAGTGTAAATAAGGAAAATGTGTCCCCTTCTACAGGCTATCCATAAAACTCAACATCATGAAAATCGGCAGAAGATTTTTCAAGTTTTTATCAAAAGGTATTTTTTGTTAATTCGATTACAATCTGATAAAAGTGGGTCAATCAAATTAAATATCAGGTGCACATCTTCAGTGCAGATACACTATTGTGTTGCAAGAACGTCTTGGAAGACTAAGCTGTCTTTAAGATTCCACAATGGCAAATTGAGCGATTGCACAAAACTCTTCTTTTTTTTTTCAGACCGCCATTTGACTTTGACATTTAACTCGGAAAGGTACAGTATGATCTAAATTAACTGTAAATGTGCCTTGCTCTAGGCTATCTAGAAAGGGCAATGTTGCTCCGATCAGACAAACCTTAGTCCAGTTATGGTGAGAAATGTCAAAATGAATATAATTGAGTCATGGCCTTAAAATTTGGTCAAGGTCAAAAACATTTTATCAACCCCGCAAACATTTTATTCCCATTATTGATGCAAAATTTCATTCCGAAAGTCCTAACCAGATCCGAGATACAGCTCGGAATTTGGCAGAAAAAAAGGAGGCAAACCTAAATGGTGGTTTTGTACTCCTCAGGGTGTAAGACCTTGACCTTTAATCCAAAGGGGTATGATATAAATTAAGTTTAAATGCGCCTTGCATTGGGCCATTTTGTTCTGATTGGCCAAACTTCAGTCGAGTTATGGTGAAAAACATTAAAATGTCGACAATTAGGTCAAGGCCTTAAAATTAGGTCAAGGTCAAAAAGTAAACCCCACATACTTTGTATTCTAATATTGCTGCAAAATTTAATTCCAAAAGTCCTTGGATATTGACAAAAAAGGGAGAAAAACCTAAATGGTGGTTTAATCCTCCTCGGGGTGTAAGACCTTGACCTTTATCCCATAGGGGTATAATGCAAATTAAACTTAAATGAGGCTTGCTCTCGGTTATCTAATGAGAGCAATTTTGTTCCAATTGGACAATCTTTCGTCGAGTTATGATGAAAAATGTTAAAATGTTTATAATTAGGTCATGGCCATAAATTGGATCAAGGCTAATAAATAGTTCAACCTGACATATTCACATTATTGGTGCAAAATTTCATTCAAAAAAATCCCAGGCGGCTCTGAGATACAGCTCGGAAATTTATACAGTTTTGAAATTTGGAGTGTTGAGAAGTCATTTTCTAAATGGTGGTTTAGTTCTCCTTGGGGTTGAAGAAACTCTGTGGTACCATCAAAAATTGGGGGTGCCAATTGTAGAAACAAACCCCACCACAGCTATAAGCCTTCCCCTATGCTATAGGGGGAGGCTTAATAATGTAGTCCACCAATCTCCCGGCAATTTGGATATACAGTGGAGACGTGCTCTCGATGTGGTCTTGATAGATTAAATTGCCCACGCCTCCGGGGAGCTATTAAGAGCAGATAGTTAAGTAAGCTGCCCACTACAGGAGTGCCCACAACATGTCAACAATGCTGAAAACAACAAGATAGAAAGAATTCCCACTTTAACGCTGTTGGGAAGTGGCACAGTATCGGAAAACCTTATCGCACAGTCCAACCTTTTGGAAAATTAGCTCACGCCTTTCGGGGATGTTTCACAGGTGGTTTTCAGATAATTATTTTTCCTCCATTTTTAAGCATAGGAAGTATTAATATTACCCATCATGACTCATTTTTTTCATGAGAATAGGGTGAAATTATATATATATATATATATATATATATATATATATATATATATATATATATATATATATATATATATATATAATATTCATTAATTTATACCTCATATTTTGTTTGCTGTCCATCATTGAGAATTGAAACTTGATTCATTACAATCACCTGCAATTAAAAAAAATCTTGTCAACAAGCTAAGTGACACAGTCTCAATTTATTGAACCCTTTTGCTTTGGATTATGATGCATTGTAAGTAAAAATGTGCAATGACACTTTTCAGTGCTGACAAAATACAAGTTCTGACATTGCATATCTAAGACTGTACTTCTTATGGGTAGGTAGAGGTTGAGGAATAATATTTAACTTGACATACTTTATACTAGTGCTGGGATAGAGATGCAGTACAAATGCTTGAATTGCCATAACTTTTTCTGTGCATGTTTCCTTAAAACTTTTCCATTTATTTTCTTTCCTTTATTTATTTTTTTACTCCAATCTCAAGGTGGGATCTTATCGTGATCCTTCAACTACATCCCCTTCTGGAGCTTCTGCCTTTCACCCACCTCTTCCCCTCTTCCTTCCTCTTTCCTCCATGGGGAATGGCTCATCGGACGTACAGCTGACACAAGCATCTCCAACTGGGGAGGTCAGTAGTTTAAAATGCATGGAAATTGTGAACGAAGGCTCACATGGAAGAAAATCACAAGTACATTGAAATGGTTGAGTATGTAAGCAGCTGGGATAAATCTAATGGTGACTAGAGCGACACTCGGTAGAGCGCATACCTCCGCCAGGCTGAACAGTTTACATTTTGGATCCCACTGATAATCTGGATCTGTATCCAGACCTGAACCAAATTCGAATTGGCTTGTTCTTGTCATCTAACCAAGTCATCCACCCAGTTTTGTCACAACTCGTCTGCAACTTTTTTAAAGTATCATGCTACAGTATATATCGTTTTTCACTCTCAATGGTGAAGAATCACTTTGAAATTCTCGTTTCTGGATTCGGATCTTCACCAAAATATAATCTATTCAGCCTTGTCACACACCCAAACTGTCCACCAACTTTCGTCCATATCTATTCACAATTCTGAGATATCCTGCTCACAGACAAACAGAGAGACAGATTGGGGTGAAAACATAACCTCCATCGACCTTTGGTGGTGGAGGTAATACAATAATAAAGTGAAAGATTTATATGAGGGGAATTCAAAATGGTATATTAATGATATACTCACAGTACTCCAACACATGCCAATGATTTTTATTTTTTCAATATACAGTTTTGTACTGTATAAGTAAATATAATATAATTTGCAAAAAATGTAATTTCTAACCAGTCAGTCAAATAGAACATTTAAAAAATAGTACTCGTACATTTAATCGCGTCTTGAACAGCAATTATAAGTACCTGGTTCGTAAAACTTTTTGAATGCAAATGTACAGTTCATTATTTAAATTAGAAAAGCATAAATAGCTGACAGCAGGTTTTCAAAGTCTATATGACAATATAATCGCCTTATTGAAGATTCATTTTGATTGAGGTTTCTCAAGTTTGAATTCATTATGTGTGAGATGAATCCACTCATCATGCCCGTGTGTGTGTGTTTGTTGTGAACCCCACTCATCAAAAGTTATATTGTGACTCCAGCAAAGGTTTTCTGAGACTGCAGACAAAAATGAATTGAAGATGAAACCTTCAATCATGACAATGTACAGTATATGTCCAGGAGCTGCATGAAGAGCAGAACTATGGTTCTACTGCCATGGATTTTCCAATTTTGTTTTAATTTTATCCCATATGAATAGCCTTATTACTAAGTGAGATGCTCAGGCCATATATAAAATGGTTTATAAATGCAACTTTTAAAATTGACGTCATAAACACCTGAAAAGTGGAAAATTTCAGTTCTCTGTCATTGTCCATCTCTTCGCTGCCATTTTTGTCAAAGTAAAACAAAATACAAAATAGTGATCTTCATGAGATTTTGCACAATATCAGTAAAATGAAAAACATTGATAAGGAAAAGAGTAGGATAGTACTGTGATAGCCATGCAGACAGATAACTTCAAACCCGGCATGTCTATAAAATGACCACAGAGACCATCAACAACACTCACTTTTGGTCAGATCCTCACGCCCAAGGTCGGTTTACTGTACCGGCAAAATGAATGAATTTGATAGGGAACCATGCCAGCGACTACGTGGCGTATACCTAATTAGTCGAGCGAACCAAAGCCATGTGCCGCTCTCTGTGGGCTACTATTACCAACTGCAATCTCGGACCAATCGCCCCAGAAGCGCCACCTCAGATCAAAGGTGAGCAGGATAAGTCAGGTTTCATTAATTTATTAAGCAGGCAACCAAGCAAAAGAGTGGGACATGTCGCGAGTAATGGCAAGGGAGAAAATCAATGATAAATGGTGGGAATATTCAAATGCAAAAATTGTGGGAAAATTAAAAGAAAGGCATTGCAAGCAATTCAAGGACATTCACAAGCACTTGTACATTCCCCATTACCACTACGTGAACTTTCCCGCCTCAGACAACTTAGAACAATAATGTGAAACGTTTACAATACATGGATTCAGACTCCTGAAGAAAAACATATAGA
The DNA here is from genome assembly GCF_056783735.1 of Eptatretus burgeri. NCBI lineage: Eukaryota > Metazoa > Chordata > Myxini > Myxiniformes > Myxinidae > Eptatretus > Eptatretus burgeri. The sequence goes on along the minus strand of NC_140962.1, from coordinate 122,209,456 downwards.
TTTGGTAGAGACATAGAGGGTGTGAGAGAGAAATGGTGGGGACCTCTACACACCCCGGTCACACGTTCAACAACCTCTGTCAAGGTTATTATGCCTGGTGTTGGCTTAATGATTCGGGTGATGGGCTTGGGATCCTAGGGTCCTGAGTTCAAATCCCACTCAGCTGTTGAATTAATACCAGGTGGGGTTAACTCTGCCTGTCATCCTTCCGAGGTCGGCAAAATGAGTACCAGCTTGCTGGGATGATTCAGCCATTTGAGTATCCTGCGTCGGAGTGGTGACCCATGCAGGATTGTGCCCGACAACCCAGGAGACTGCTTCGGCAGCACCGACACTCTGTTCAGAGTATGGTCCCAATGGATGGATGGATGGTCAAGGTTATTGGCCCATTGTATGATCGTTCAGTTTGCCTCCCTCTTATGGCCTCTTCCTCCCTTTACTTCAGTGCCTGGTGGAAAGAGGCAGCACGGGAGGCCAATTTGCCCAACGAGGTGGCCGGCGTGGCTCCAGAAAATCTCGTTCTGACTTGCAAGGGAGGGTAGTGTTCTAGAACGAACGTAGTAATGATATGCTGAAGGTGCGCTGGGTCCGCGAAGGTGTCAGTAAATGTAAAAGCCACGGAAAGTTTGGAGAAAGAAAGCAAAGAAGAAGAAGCGTTGCAGTCTGTGTGAAAGTGTGCGTTTGGAAAATGAAACGGGTGGAGATGTACTCGTGCTGGGATAGAGATGCACATTTATCCAATTTACACTGCAATGAAATTGCTCAACAGACTACTAAGATATATCTGACTAACTTTATGTGTGTGTGCTTTTACCTGCCCAAGAGGTGTATGACATCCTCTTTTGGACTCACAACCATCGCATGACATTAATAAGGGAAATTGTTCAGCTTTATATAATAACGAAAAAGGGCCAACGCTTAATATGTATAGGATACAATCAGAATAAACTGGCCCACATTTATGTGTGGCATTTAAAAAAAAACAAAAAAACCCCAAAACAGGTAGCTTATACATATTAAATAAGTAGCAATTGTGAAAATTTTGGTCTCATTAAAAAAAATCCTGGAAAAGAAAAAAAATTGTGAAATTCAATAAAAAGCAAGTGAGTTGGCACATAATGTTTCATCAAAAGTACATCAAAGCAGATTAACCTGGATGATTCACATCAGAGAATTTTCACCAAAGTGAGTTATCAATTCTGATTTTGATGATTCTGATGTATCCAATATCTATTACAGAGCATTGATGCTGCAAAAGCAGTTTCTTGGCAAGTACTGGATGGTTTTCCATTGTCTTCCTATCAGTAGTTAGGGCAGGAATTTGGAATTTGTTCAGGGTGTCGGCGATAGGCCACCTACTCTTCATGAAAGACACACCTTGGGATCTTTAAAGTCCACCAACTAATGCTGGCAGGCGGGACACCCAGTTTAACAGTATTCCGAGGGACGGCACGCATGGATGCATGTGGTACTTGCTTGGGAGCTGCAGTGGTGTGCATTTCTGTCTATGCTGTCAATGATGACTCGCCAATTAGCGATGAAACTGGTCTGGCGGCTGAGGGGATGTGTAGCATTGGGATTCTCATGTATGTACTGCTTTTGAATGTCTTTACAGCTGTAGAGGAACTCGAGTATAGTTTGAAACGGCAAAAGGCTTACCTTGGGGTAGTTTTCATGGTTGCTTTATGCAATTCCTTTGGCTAGAAGAACGTAATAGGACTCAATATATATTGAAGTTCAGGAATGAAAATGGTCAGAGAGAGAGAGAGCATCAAAGGCAGAGACATTGAGATTATGGAAATGCCACAGGTATCACAACTACTGGTCCTGCTTCGTCAAGGAGGGTGCCAGCCGAGACCGTGCTTCCGTGGAAACAAGTATGCCAGAGGAACCAGGTACCACCCTTTCAAGTTCTGCTCGAGTTGTGTTTTTATCTTAGCAATTTATGCCAAATAGCCTCGTGTTCTTCCTGCCATTGTTCCCATGACTTCCTCCTTATTAGCAATTGTTGAATCTTCTTTTCGAAGCAAAAGATTTCTCTTTATGTTATGAGCAAGACCAATTAAAATTAGAGAAGTCA